>NW_027551566.1:2435021-2461194 GCF_008692635.1 Crocuta crocuta
GTAAAAAAAAAAAAAAAAAAAAAGAGTCTCTCATAGTTTGCCTCCCTCCCTTTCCCCAACTATTTTTCCCCTTCTTCTCCCCTATGGTCCTTTGTTAAGTTCCTCCTAATCCTCCTATACATGCAAACATATGGTATTTGTCCTTCTCTGCCTGACTTATTTTGTTCAGCATAACACCTTGAGTGTCTTACTCCTGATTTCAGCTCAGGTCATGATCCCAGGGCTCCACACTGAATGTGGAGCCTGCTTAAGATCATTCTTGGGGAAACTGGGTGGCTCAGTCAGTTAAGCAGCCAACTTCAGCTCAGGTCATGATCTCACAGTTCATGAGTTCGAGCCCCGTGTCAGGCTCTGTACTGACAGCTCAAAGCCTAGAGCCTGCTTCAGATTCTGTGTCTCCCTCTCTCTCTCTGCCCCTCCCCTGCTCATGCTCTCTCTCTCTCTCTCTCTCTCTCTCAAAAATAAACATTAAAAAAATTCATTCTCTTTCTCCTTTTGCCCCTCTCCCCAACTCAAGCATTCTCTGTCTCTAAACTTAAAAAAAGAAAAATGAAAAAGTAACTCTAAAGCAAAATAAAATCACTGAAGATGAAGATATTTCTTAACTGATTTTTTTAAAGTTCAAAGAAGATATAATTGTCTAAGATTTATACATCTAATAACACAGATTCAATATATATAATGAAAAATGTTAAACTATGAGGAGAAATCAGTACATCCACAATCAAAGAAGGAGATTTTAAGACACTTCTCATTAATTGACCAAATAAGTGATGAAGTCAATAAAGATAAAATATTTGACAACATTATTATCAAATGGGACTGATATAGAACCCTGCACCTAACAACCATAGGATAGTCTTTTCATGGACTTGAGGAACATTTTCAAAAATTGACCATTATGTTCAACAAAGTTTAAAAGATTAAGATCAGAGTAGATTCTATGACTTCAATGCAATTAAGCTAACACACAGTAATAAAAAGGTAACTAGAACATCCCAAATGGATAATGAAAATGTGGCATATCATACAATGAAAAATTATTCAACCTTGAAAAAGAAGGAAATCTTGCAGTATATAACAACATGGATGAACCTTGAGGACAGTATGCCAAGTGGAATAAGCCAGGCACAGAAGACCAAATACTGCATGATTGCACTTATATGAGGTATCTACAACAGTCCTACTTATAGAAGCATAGAGCAAAATGGTGAAGACAGGAGATGGGAGGAGGAGATAATGGGGGTGGGGGGGAACGGGCTGCTATTCAACAGGTATAAAGTTTCAGTTATCCAAGATGAATACATGGTGAGAGATCTGCTGAACAACACTCTGCCTATAGTTAACAAGACTGTATTGTACACTTAAAAATCTTATGAAAGTAGTTCTCATCTTAAGTGTTCTTAACACAATAAAATAAAACAAATAGATAACAAATATCCCCATATGTTTCAGAATAAATATTCTTTTAAATAACTTATGGGCCCAAAGAATAAATGAAGTGAAATTTCAAAAATATTGATAATGAGGGCGCCTGAGTGGCTCAGTCAGTTAAGCGTCTGACTCTTGATTTTAGCTCAGGCCATGATCTCACAGTTTATGAATTCAAGCCCCATGTCAGACTCTGCACTGACAGTGTGGAGCCTGCTTAGGATTCTTTCTCTCTGCTCTGCCTATATGCTTGCTCTCTCTCTCAAAATAAATAAACTTATAAAAATATTGATAATGAATATATTATATAACTTGAAAATTGCAGCTAAATCTAAGCAGAGAAGAATATTTACAGTTTAAAAACTTATGGAAAATAAAAGAAAAAAACTCTGAAAATCAATGAGGTAAGAATCCTTCTTAAGATATAGGAAAACAAACATCAAATTAAGGCTAAAAATAAAAAGGAGGAAATAATAAAAGAAAAGAGCAAAAATAAAATAAGTAACAAACATAAAGTAGGGAGGACCAAACAAGTTAATAATTGGTTCTTTGAAAAGACTAACAGAATTGACAAGCCACTAGCAAGACTATTTGAGAGAGAAAATACAAATAATCAAGGTCAGGAATTTTGAAAAAGGTAACATCGCTACAGAGCTTATGAACAGTAAAAGTGTAATAGAAAAAAAATGAAGAATGGCTTCAACTTTATACTTATGCATTTGGAATTGTAAAGGAAATGTACAAATTCTTATAAAAAATTTAAACTTACAAAAAAGAATGGTCTACTACAGTTTATTGAAATTGCAATCAAAAACCTTCCTCCAAAAAGCCCACCAGGGTTCAGACAGCTTCCCTGGTAAATTCTACAAAACATTTAAAGAATAAACATCTCTAGCCTTGCATAAACTTCCAAAAATAGAAGAAGGAGGAATACTCCTCAAAATGCTTTATGAGGCCAACAGAACCTCATTTCCAAAGTCTGGCAAGGACATTTCAAGAAGGGAAAATTACAGACCAATCTCATTCATGAACATAGCTGCAAAAATCCTCAACAAAACATTAGCAAAGAATCCAGCACTGCCTATAAAGAAAAATACATCTATTATTAACAAAAGAATTAACATACAAAAATTAATCAATGTAATTCACCTCATTAACAGAATAATGAAGAATCATATGATCACCTCAGCAAATACAGAAAAAAAGCATTTTATAGAATTAAATTCAATTAAAAAAAAACAACAACAGCCATTACTGATAACTTTCTTAGCAAACTATAAATACAGAGACTTCCTTATTCTGATCCTGGGTATTACCTTAATGGCAATATATTCAGAGCTTTCTATTTAATATTAAGAACAACAAAAGGATGCCTGCTAACACCATTTGTATACAAGGCATTAGCCAGTACATGAAAAAGAGATAAAAAAGAATGAGGATAGAAAAATAAAAAATAAAAATTTACATTATACAGATAAAATTTTTAAAAAATCTGCAGATCATAGAATTAATAAATCAGTGTAGAAAGGTAGTTGGATATAAGGTCAATATCCAAAACCAACTGCATTTCTATATAAGAGCAATAAACAATTTGAAAACAAAAATTTTTAAAGATAAAATTTCCAACAGTGAAAATATCAAATACCTAGGAATAAATCTAATAACAGATGTGAAAAAAAGCCTATTGCAAAAAAAAGTATAAAACATTCTGGAAAGAAATTAAAGAGGACATGAATAAATTAAGGAATATAGCATATTCATAGATTAGAGGTCTCAATACATTATAAAGATGTCAATTCCCCCTACACTGATCTATAGATTCAAAGCAATCCCATTCAAGATCTGAAGTTATTATTTTTAAAAATTATTTATATATATTTATTTAATTACTTATTTTTGAGAGAGGGAGAGAGTATGTGCTCATGCAAGCACAGGAGGAGCAAAGGGGGAGGGAGGGAGAGAATCTTCAACAGGCTCCACACAGGGCTTGATCTCACAACTATGATATCATGACCTGAGCTGAAATCAAGAGTTGGACACTTAACTGACTGAGCCATCCAGGGACCCCTCAAGTTATTATTTTTGGTGAGAAATCAGATAGTTCTTAATTTTTTAAAGAATTTTTAAAGTAATCTCTGTACTCAATATGGGGCTTAAACCCACAACCCCTGATATCAAAAGTGCAAAGCTCCACAGACTGAGCCAGCTATGTGCCCCACAGAGAAACTGGTTCCAAAATGTTTCAAGGTAAGGGGCGCCTGGGTGCCTCAGTTGGTTAAACAAAACGTTTTAAGGTAAGTTTGTTTGTTATGACTATGTTTCTTCCTCTAGTTTAACTTTTGAGTTCTTTATGGTTACTTTGATTAAATAGATAACTAAGTATTTTTTCACAGTAATCTGTGATCCTATACAATCAGATGTTCAAACCTTTTAAGATATTTGACAACTTTTGGTATTTTGCCTTCCCAAAATAAAATCCTAAGTAAAACTGTGATCATAAACTGACTTCCCAGAGAGTCCCTAGAAAATCTCTAAGGGTTTGTTCTTTTCCTTGTAAAATGAAAGATAATAAAAAATTCATTAGACACATTGAATTGCCTAAGAAGCACTGTCAAGTTAGAAGAGATGTTTAACTTTCCCTAGGTTATATTTGTGTGGGTAAATGTTATTAATATAAATATTTCAGGGATTATATGAAGGTCCTAGAAATTTGTCAACATCCTCACTATTCTTATGCCCTGGTACTGCTTTACCTAATATTAGACATAACAATAGTATAATGCTATCAACATTCCAATTATTATTTTCAAGTATAGTATGCCATAGAAACAACAAAACTTCCTTGTCAACTGTGTTAATTTTATAATAAACTCTCATAAGATCTTTAGCCACAGCCACTTAAGTCTTTTGCCCTCCACAGATAGGTATTGGTTGTCCTGATGCTTTCATGGAAGCTATTGCATTCAGCTACAAGCCAGAATGTTTGTCTTCAATAAGGGGAACTATATCAGAGACCCATGGAAAAGGGACTATGCAAGGTACTCTAGAGTGTAGGCTTCTTGTAGCATTAACAAAGTAACATTGAGGGCATACCAGTAGACTCAGCAAGGAGTTATAAATCTCTAGTAGGCAAGTGGATGGGTTCATGAACCTGCTAACCCAAGATCAAACAGAACAAAAATTAATTACATCGTACTAAATGAACTGATGAAGGATAACATCATTTGTTTAAAATACTGATCCTGTTCAAGGAACCACCTTATCTTTGCTTCTTTTTTTAAATGTTTGTTTATTTTGAGAGAGAGAGAAAGAGTAAGAGAGAGAGGGAGGGAGGCAGGCAGGCAGAGAAAGGCAGGGAGAAAGAGAATCACAAGCAGGCTCCATGCTCAGTGCAGAGACCGATGTGGGGCTCACTCTTATGACCATGAGATCATCACCTGAGCAGAAATCAACAGTTGGATGCTTAATTGACTGGGCGACCCTGGTGCCCATTTATCTTTGCTTTTGAGTCTATTTTTAGTTTATAACACTTAGTAGATTATACTTTTGAAAACATTTTCCTTTTTCTCCTTGCCTGATCCCTCTAGAATTTGTTAACTTACTGAGTATTCTAATTTTCATGGCAATATAGTTATTTTCATAAGTTCAGTAAGGATCTGTCCTCTTTGTAAACAGGACATAATTGAAAACATTGGTTATATGACCAAGGCTTTGATTGGAACATCATACTTAAGAATGACATGTATAGAATCAAATACAACTAGACAGATATAAGGAAATAAGATTGACTTTATGGAGCTGATGCTTATAAAGTCCTCTTGGGTATTTGGCACCTGGATTACAAGGTTCCCAGCATTATAGGTGAGTAAGAAAGGATATTTTGGATATTCTTCAAGAAGAAAGAAATTCACCAAAATCTACAGGTACTACAAGTGAAACTTGGTGGTGAGTTCTTGGCTTGGCATTCTAGTCTCAAGAAGCATTTGGAGGTCTAATTTAAACTTTCTCTTAAAATTCTAGTAAAGCAGGCTCTCTGTTTCTCCTGCCAATAGACAGCTGCATTTTCTTCTGCAATGCCTGCAGCACTCCTCAGACACAACGGCGAAGCTTTGAGAAAACAGATTTCTCGGCCATTTTGGATGCCTGGTCACCAGAGGTCTTTTTAACTCTGGCAAAGCGGATACTGTCGCCATCAATGACTCTTTCATTGACTTCAGTTACACAGCCTACACATTCCAGTATGTTTCTACCAATGGCAAGTTCAAGGGTACAGTCCCATTAGTGTTAAACCAATAGAACCTTCCATACTTTCCTCACTGTTACACTGGTATACACATCTTTATGTCTGGTTATTCAGTGAGTTGCTCACTACTGCAGAGCATTTCCGCATGCAAAATAAACTTTTCTCCTGTTAACCTGTTGATTGTCAATAAATTTGCAGGTCCCTGACCACTCAAACTTCAGTTGGTAGAAAAAAGTTTTTCTTCTCAACAAATGCTTTTTATATCAAAAATAAATTAATCAAGCAACTAGAATAGGAACATCAAAACAAATTCGAAAAAAAATTTTAAGAAAAAGGAAGTCATAGGAATAAAAGCAAATAAATTATATTTAATAAATTCAAAAAGAGAGGAGAGGCAAGATAGCGGAGATGTAGGGAGCTCCATACATTTCACTTGCCCCCATCTCTCAAATGAAGGCCTGAAGCCATAGGAACCCTTACAGAATCCAGGAGTTTGGGAGAAAAAGGAGATAGAGTCCCCTGTGAAAACCTTATAGCATGAGTGTGAACTGGGGAAGATAAAAACGGTACTGGACTGGAGACACAGAGGGAGGGGAGGGAGCCCCCTTTTGCGGGGAGCCACAGTGAGTGTAGGTGAAAAGAAAGAGTGGCTGAAACTGCTCAAGACACAGTCCCTGTCCCTGGAGAAGAGAAAAATCTTGGCTCAGGACACAGAGTGATTTGGTTTACTGCTGTCCAGCTGACCATGAGCGGGACTCACTGGTCCCAGGTGACCCCAGGAGAAACTGCCCCTCTGCTCGCCAGGGAGCTTATCCTGGAAGCCACGCCTCCACTCTTCTGGCTCAGCTAGATCCACAGTGGGGAGGTGAGAGGCTTGAAATGGCTCAGAGGGACTCGGCCTGCAGGTTTATATTTCAGGCGATATCAATGGGGTGCATGGACGAAGATCTGGAAACGAGGCCTGGCTTGGGATATAGAGCACGGCACGGGGAGATCGGACCTAAAACAGTGAATTGCAATGCTTGGTTTGAGAAGGGACTGGGGTGCCACCATTTTTCTCCCCACAATCACCAAGGTGGGACCTCAGGGAGCAGCCTGCCTGACGGGACTCAGTGGAGGCTAAGATCCGCCTACACCAAACCACGCCCATCCCCACTAGAGAGCTGTGTTTTTTATTTTGTTTTTGTTTTTTTACCAGAGCCTGGGGTAAGACCAACATGGGTGCACTGCCTTGATTAATTCTAGATCAATTATTTCTATTGAGATATATTTTCCCTTGTCTCATTCATAACCCTCCACTCTGCTGGACTGGGCAATCTGGTCACTGGTTTGCTTAAACAGTCACATTTAATCCATTCTCTAGATGTATATTCTACACCTCCACTGCTACCTTTTTCTCTCTCTCTGGAGTAATCAGACTATATAGTTTCTCTGAGTAACATTATAATCTTCATTTGTTTCTCCTTGCCTCTAACCATATTCTCCTCTTTCTCTCTCTGAATTAAGCCTCTTAGTCTCTATGCCTGGTCATTTCTTTTCCAATTTCACTTCCTCCCTGCCCTGACATTTCTCTCTTTGTATATGGTCTTCCATCAGCACTGCATACACCTGGCTCTTTATCTGTAGCTGGGAATCCAGGTTTTATGCTTTTAGACTGTCCTTTGTCTTTGGGGTTTTTTTCTTCTTTCTTTTCTTTTTTTTTTCTTCTTTTTAATTTTTTATTTATTTTTATTTTTATTATTTCTCTTTCCTCCTTCCTCTTTTTTACCCCTTCGTTTTTTCTTTATCTTTTTCACTTTCAGTTTGCATGTTTATTGGATTTGTCTGTGTGTTTGTCTGCCTTTGTTCCCTGTGTGTTTGTCTGTCTGTTTTCTTTTCCAGGGCTACCTCAAGAGACAAGCCAAAGTACATATGGTGGAGAATCCCAAATACCACTNGGTCATAAAATTAATTGCTGGGCTTGAAAAAGGATGGAAGACATCAGAGAAACTATTGCTACAAAGACTATGGAGCTTCAAAATAGTTGTGATGAATTAAAAAATGCTATAAATGGGATGCATAATTAAATGGAGGCATCCAATGCATGGATTGAAGAGGCAGAGAGGAGAATAGGTGAATTAGAAGACACAATTATAGAGAAAGAGGAAGCTGAGAAAAAGAGAGAGAAACAGATCCAGGAACACAAAAGGAGAGTTAGAGAGCTGAGTGATACAATCAAATGGAACAATATCCGTATCATAGGAATTCCAGAAGAGGAAGAAAGAGGGAAAGGTGCTGAAGGAGACCTTGAACAAATTATCGCAGAGAAGTTCCTCAATCTGGGGAAGAAAACAGACATTGAAATCCAGGAGGCACGAGAACCCCTCTCGGACGTAACTTGAATCGATCTTCTGCATGACATATCATAGTGAAACTGACAAAATATAAGGACAAAGAGAGAATTCTGAAAGCAGCTAGGGGTAAAAGGGCCCTAATATACAAAGGGAAACCTATCAGAGTAATTNATGGAGGTTAAAGAACACCCTACTAAAGAATGAATGGGCCAGTCAGGCAATTAGAGAAGAAATTAAAAAATATATGGAAACAAATGAAAATGAAAATACAACAATTCAAACTCTATGGGATGCATCAAAGGCAGTCCTAAGAGGAAAGTACGTTGTACTCCAGGCCTATTTCAAGAAATCAGAAAAAGTGCAAGTGCGAAATCTAACAGCACACCTAAAGGAACTAGAAGGAGAGCAACAAGAGCACCCCAAACCCAGTAGAAGAAGATAAATAATAAAAATCAAGGCAGAAATAAACAATATAGAAACCAAAGAAACAGTTGAACAGATCAATAAAACCAAGAGTTGTTTTTTTTGAAAAATAAACAAAATTGACCAACTTCTAGCCAGGCTTCTCAAAAAGAAAAGAGAGAGCACTCAAATAGACAAAATCATGAATGAAAATGGACTTATTATCACCAACCCCTCAGAAATACAAGGAATTATCAGGGAATACTATGAAAAATTATATGCCAACAAATTAGACAACTTAGAAGAAATGGACAAATTCGTAAACACATGCTCACTACCAAAATTCACATGGGAAGAGATAGGAAATCTGAACAGACTCAAAACTAGTGAAGAAATTGAATCAGTTATCAAAAAACTCCCAACAAATAAAAGCCCTGGGCTAGATGGCTTCCCTGGAGAATTCTACCAGACATTTAAAACGGAATTAATAGGGCACCTGGGTGGCTCAGTTGGTTAAGCGTCCGACTTCAGTTCAGGTCAGATCTCATGGTTCGTGGGTTCGAGCCCCGCATCAGGCTCTGTGCTAACAGCTGAGAGCCTGGAGCTTGTTTCAGATTCTGTATCTCCCTCTCTCTCTGCTCCTCCCCTACTCATGGCTCTTTCTCTCTCTGTCTCAAAAATAAATAAACCATTAAGAATTTAAAAAAATAAAACAATACTCATTCTTCTCAAGCTATTCCAAAAAACAGAACCCGAAGGAAAACTTCCGGACTCATTCTACAAAGCCAGTATCACTTTGATTCCCAAGCCAGACAGAGACCCAGCAAAAAAACAGAAATACAGGCCAATATCCNGGAAGAAGAAAATCAAAACGGGAGGCATGACCATGCCAGACTTTAGCCTCTACTACAAAGCTGTCATCATCAAGACACTATGGTATTGGCACAAAAACAGACACATAGACCAATGGAATAGAATTAAGAACTCACAATTGGACCCACAAATGTATGGCCAACTAATCTTTGACAAAGAGGGAAAGANAAGACATGAACAGACACTTCTCCAAAGAGGACATCCAGATGGCCAACAGAAACATGAAACAGTGCTCAGCGTCCCTCCTCATCAGGGAAATAAAAATCAAAACCAGACTGGGATACCACCTTAAGCCAGTCTGAGCAGCTAAAATGAACAAATCAAGAGACTATAGATGCTGGCGAGGATGTGNTTGATGGGCTTGGAGGAGGGCAGTTGTTGGGATGAGCTATAAGGAAACCACCTTGACAATAAACTATTTTAAAAATAAATAAAATAAAGCTGTAGCATTAAAAAAAATAAAAATAAATTCAAAAAGAAGGCCACAGACTTGGTAGATAAATCTAAGAGCTAGTTCTTTGAAAAGATCAACCAAACAAAATAATCTATTGTTTTTAAACTTTATTTGAGAGAGAGAGAGGGTGCACGTGCAAGCCAGGTAGGGACAGAGAGAGAGGGAAACAGAATTCCAGGCAATCTCCACGCTGCCAGGGCAGAGCATGATGTGAGGCTCAATCCCACTAACTGTGAGATCATGATCTGAGCTGAAGCCAAGAGTCAGGCGCTTAATGGATTGAGCCACTCAGGTGCCCCAAGAATCTATTTTTTTTAAGAGAGGGCAAAAAAGCAAAGAGGAGAAGAAGGAACTATAACCAGATACAGTAGAGAATAAATTTTAAGGTGAAGCTCCAGAGGGGGCATGTGGAAACTGGGTCCATGTAGATCTCAAGTGTCCTGGTTAGGAGATGACAGTAGTGCCCACCATGGTGAAGTCTAGGTTGGTTATAAGCAGAGTCAGGAACAATTTCTCTGCAATAGACCATACAGTAGCCATTACTGGAGGCTAAAGACAGTGCACAGAAGGACTGACTCACTGGGAAACGCAGAGCGTTATCTACTCAAGAAGACATCCGCAGCAGTAGCAGACATCTGTGCTGGGAAGCTGGGCAGAGTGAAGCTGAAACTCTACAAGGGAGTAAAAACAGCGTCAGCAAAGCTGTGGATTCCAGGTGAGAATCAACACAGAATCAATATAAAGGTCAGGAATGGAGAAATTATTATAGATCTCTGCAATGACTGGAATAAGCTAAAATAATTTTAATTTTTTACCTACAAGAATCACTTTAATCAAGTGATCAAAGCGCCCACAGATTATCAGTAGTGAAACAGACTGAAAGTGTGTAATGCCAGATAGGATGCAGTGAGTACCCAGTCCCTTCTCTGATAGTCCTGTCAAGAGTGCAGAACTTGAATCTCATAGGGAGAAGACATCAGACAAACACAAATTCAAGTAAAAACTACAGAAGCATGGGCCTATCATCTTCAAAAGTGTATAGGCATCATATTCAAGGATAGATAGGGGAACTGTTCCCGAATGAAAGACAACAGGGCAACTAAACACAGTTTGTCATTCTGAACTGGATCTTTCCACTATAAAGGGCATTACTGGGACAGATGAAAAAAACATGAATGAGGTTTGTGGCCTGTGGATTAGTTGGAGGTAACATATTCAAGTCAATTATTTGATACTGATAGATGTTTAGATTTGTAAAGGAGACTGTCCCTCTGTAGGAAACACACACTAACGTAGTCACAAGTGGTTCCATATGACGTCAGCGTCTTATTTTCAGATAGTTCAGGAAGAAAAAGGCACCTGCAACTTCTATGTAAATTTAAGATTGTTTTCCCATTAAGAAAAAAATAGAGGGAGGAAATAAAAGCATTGCCCCTAGTGTTACATCTGTGACTCCATTAATTTAATTGTTTTAATTCATTACTTCCCAGTGCTGTTCATAGTGCATGTTTCTTAGGTAGTTTGATTCATACTTCAATTCATTTTGCATTGATTTTTTTTCACAAGAGATTATATCATAACCATTTCCCTTCATTCTTAGTAACCTTTTAAAAGGTTGCTGCACAGCCGTCCTGTGGATAGCCACAAGTTTAGCCATCCCTCTCTTGTGAGAGATTTGGGTGTTTTTAATTTATTGACTTGGATTTTTTTATTTGTTCATTTTTAGTGTTATGACTAAGCTTAGTGAACAGTATTGGATATGCATCTCCTTATAGATTTAGGATTATTTCTTCAGACTTGCTACAGCTGAAATCAAAGAGCAGAATCCATTTCTACACTGTGTTCTAGAGTATTCTATCAGTTAACCTTCATGTCTGTCAGAAACTCATAGTGCTAGTTACCAACATCCTTGCCCAGGATGAAGCATCTTAATTACAATACATACCTATAACTTAGTACACAAAAAGGGGGAGAAATAGATCTTGTGTTTTAATGTGCATTGCAGTTTTAGGGAAGCTGAATATTTTCTCACATTTGTGATAAATACGATTTTTGCATAGTTTTGTGATTTGCTTATGTTTCTCTTTAAAATATTTCAAGATTGAAATCAGCACTAAATAAAAAAAGGAAGTCTTTTTCCACAGAGTTAGATGTATTAGAAAAAGATGAGTTAGAAAAAGAAAACCAAGTACATATAAAGAAGCTATTTATAATTTAATAATTACTATTATATATAATATAGAATATTATATATATATATATATATGCACACACATATACATATAAAATTCTCTAGGCCCAAGAAGGAATTGCTCTTGCCTGAGGTGTCCCATCAACAAACTGAAACTTATGTAACCTTCATGACCCTGTAAGTGTTCCACTTGACCACAGAGGCAGTATACCCAGTCAATCAGTCCCCAAAGACCAAACCAACTCTGGGCCTTCTTGTCGCAAACAAGGCTAAGTGTGTGGCCCCAGCCCATCAGATATATTTCATTTTTCTTTTCCTTGTTCTTTACTCTTTATTCTATAAAAGTTTCTGCCCTATTTTACAGTTCTCCGAAAGGAGACGATCCGCTTCATGAAGGGTTAAATAAACTTTGTCTTCTTTAATCAGTTTTTAATAGGATGTATGTATGTGTATATATGCATGTGTATATGTGCATGTATAAACATACGTACATACATGCTGACCGTATATACACATAACTGTATTCTAATAATTTCTTTAATCTTTGTATATGCAATGATGCTTTTCTAGAAAATTCTAATCTCCTAAAGTTGATTGAAAAGAAATAGAAAATCTGAATACACTAACATCTTTGAGGGGGAAATATAACATTGTCAAAGATGAACTTGAAGTCTCAGCCAGCTTCCAAGAGGTCTGTTCCAGGGTTTCCACTCAGCTAGCTATGTATTCCTGAAGACTGAAAACACCAAAAGCCAGAGCAATATGTGGTGGAGAAAAGGCTTGCAAACCAGTAGCAAAATAACTGGCTTCGCGTTGGGCTTAGAATTAGTACATTTTCCTTTGTTTGTTGTCACGTGCAAAGACTGTGATTTTTAGTAATTGCTTCCTTAGTTGTTTTGCTCAGATTAAATTTGGTCCATGATACTTTAAGAGTCGTCAAAAACCCTGTGTAAACAGACTCAGAACTCCGAGTGACCCCAGTGCAATGGGTGCAGCCCACCGGCAGCCAATTTAATCAAAGGGGAATTCACAGTATTCACCGCAAGCAATTGATTTTCAAGAGAAAAGTCAGCAGGATCAAACAGCCTGTTGGGATGAAAATCCCCTGAATCACCCCTATCACCGTGTTTTCTAGCAACGAACTCCTGACTCCATATAGTGTAATAGCCAAATTACTATAATTATCCTGCAACACAAGTGGCATATCAACATTATTTTAAACGTGGATTTTTTGCATAATCTTTCATTATTATCATTCATCCTCCCATTTGGAAATGGCAAACAACAACAAACTGTGATCTACCCCCAAAAGAAGAAAGGTCACCAAAGAAAACAAATAAAAGAGCTATTTACATGTGAATATACTAAGAGAGATGTGTTTTACAGTCAAATACACTCTTGAAATTCATTAAATGCCTTCTCCCCTGCATCATAAATATGGGCAAAACAGACATCACCTACTGAGAAAATAATCCCAGCACATAATGATCATAACGAACATAAATAAAGCCACTTTTCTTTCAAAGACTACAAGGCCCTATATAAAAATGTGTTTGTATTTCTACCATCGTGAAATGAATCTGACTGGCGGCGAGCATGCCAGTCGTAATACAAGTCCTTCCCAGTGCCGAAGAGGAGAATACGAATGCCATGCCCAGTCATCTTGCTCTCTGCAAAATAGCATTCTTAGCTGGGTGCCATCATTTGTTGTTGCAGTTTTAAAGGCATTCAAAAGGACACAGAAACCAGTATTTGAATTAAGATGGAAAATCAGCAACAGATTTTGTTAAATACAGTTGACCCTTGAACAACAGGGGTTTGAACTGCAAGGGTCCATCTACACGTAGGGTTTTTTTGTTTTTTGTTTTTTATAAACACAATACAGTGCTGTAAATGTATTTTCTCTTCCTTACAATTTTTTTTGTTTGTTTATTTTTTTATGTTTACTTATTTTTGAGAGAGAGAAAGAGATTCAGAGCGCAAGCAGAGGAGAGACAGAGAGAGAGGGAGATACAGAACTTGAAGCAGGCTCTGAGCTGACAGCACAGAACTCAATGTGGGGCCTGAACTCATGAACTACGAGAGTATGACCTGAGCCAAAATAGGACACTCAACCGACTGAGCCACCCAGGTGCCCCCCTTCCTTACAATTTTAATAAACTTTCTTTTCTCCAGCTTACTTTATTCTAAGAGTGTGGTATACAATATATACAACATACAAAATATGTATGTGTTAATCGACTGTTTATGTTATCAGGAAGGCTTCCAGTCCACAGTAGGATATAAGTAGCTATGTTTCTGGAGAGTCAAAAGTTTCATGTCATTCAAGGGTCCACTGTAATCAAAAGGCTCACCAAGGCTTTTAAGGCAGTGTTCCTGACAATAAAACTGGGCTTCAAGTCTGGCTCATCTTCTTCCTGGTATGTTACCAGTCCAAGGGCTCCACCTTGAGAACCACTGTCAGGGTATATACACTGTTAACCCTGGAGATAATCACATGAGGCATAAATCTGGTATTATATACTTGTTTTATCACATAGTTAATTCTAAAAAACCACAGTTGGTAAGAGTGGCTAAAGTGTTGAAATAATGTAATTTTGTTACCTTCATATATCAAAAAGATTTAAGTGGTTAAAAAAAAGACAAAAGTCAGGTTGTGATAAATATGAATTGGTATATCAGGCTTTGTATGAGCATCAAGGAGAGCAGACTTTGCTGCCATTATCTGCGTTTTCGCTACAGCCTTGTACTCTTGGCCACATGGCTCCAGGGAACTATTAACATAGGACCCTAAGTGCTATGGCTGAATTGTGTCCCCACAAAATTCATATATTCAAGTCTTCACCCCCAGTGCCTCAGAATGTGACTATATTAGAAGACAGTGTCTTTAAAGAGATAATTAAAGTAAAATGAGGTCCTATGGGTGGGCCCTAATCCAACATGACTGGAGTCCTTATAAGAGGTTTGGACACAAAAGGGACAAAGGGAAGAACATGTAGAGACATGGGGAAAAGACTCAGCATTTACAAGCCGAGTAGACAGGTCTCAGAAGAAACTAACATTGCCTATATCTTGATCTTGGTTGGACTTCTAATCTCCAGAACTCTGAGAAAATTAATTTCTATGTTTAAGATCTCCAGTCTATGGTACTTTGTTAGGGCAGCCCCAGCAAACTAATACAGTCCTAGTGGGTCATTAAATAACTACAGAATGCATTGGGTGTTTGAATACTGTTCTGAGATATATAATGCAAATATTTTGGCAGAAATACTGCTATGCTCTAAACACAAGTATTTCATTCATTTTTGGAATCTATGTTAAAAGAAAAGTAAAATAGAAGGCAACCCAAGCGTATGAAATGGAACATTAGGATGAGAAGCCGAAAGGCTATTTGATACACCATGAAGATTTGACTTAGCCATTGTTTCTTAGCTTTGGCCCTGGAAACTGGTTTCAGGTATTTCCTCCTCCTACAGAGAGAATCTCAGGTAAGAAGCAAATGTACACCCAATGAAAAGATATTTAAATAAGACATAAACAGGGACACCTGAGTGGTGCAATCAGTTAAGCATCAATTTCTTGATCTCGGCTCAGGTCATGATCTCATGGTTTGTGAGTTCGAGCCCCACATCAGACTATGCATTGATGGCCTGGAGCCTGCCTGGGATCCTGTCTCCCCTTCTTTCTGCCCCTCCCCCACTCGTGCACATGCACATGCATGCTCTCAAAATAAATTAATTAAAAAATGATTTTAAAAAAGATGTAAACATTTCCTAGCTAAAAGTAATTTTTAAAACATTTAAAAGGTGGTTGGGGCACCAGGGTAGCTCTGACAACTAAGCATCTGATTTCGGTTCAGGTCATGATCTCACAGTTCATGGGGTCAAGCCCCGCATCAGGTTCTGTGCTGGCAGCTCAGAGCCTGGAGCCTGTTTCAGATTCTGTGTCTCCCTCTCTCTCTGACCCTCCCCTCTCATGTTCTGTGTCTCTCTGTCTCAAAAATAAATAAACTATTAAAAAAAAAAACATTTAAAAGGTGGAGTGCCTTTGTGGCTCAGTCAGTTAAGCATCCGACTTTTGATTTCAGGGTCATGAGTTCAAGCCCAGCATTGGGCTGGGCATGGGGCTTACTTAACAACAACAAAAAATTTTTTAAGGCAACATTGCATGTTTTCTGTGGAGACATTATGAAAATCACATTTTGAAGGGGCCTTTTAAATACATAGTAGCCAACACTCTTGCTGGGTGGTTTGGTTACAAGGGGCTACACTGATTATTCTTTTGAAAGGCCACAAATCTGCCACATAAAACTAAGTTTCTCCCTGCCAAGAGTATATCTGTTCCACAGAGATTGGGTCCAGTGGGCCCTGGGTGCATAATGAGATTTACAGATCTGAACCCTGCAAAGATTCTTTCATTTTTTTTTAAGATTTTATTTTTTAAAGCAAGCTATACACCTAACGTGGAGCTCAAACTTAATAACGTTGAGATCAAGAGTCACATGCTCTACTAATTATGCCAGCCAGGCATCTCTCACAAGAATTCTTTCAAAACAGAGACTTCTCTTCCCTAGGTCACATCATCCTATGTGACAAACAAAAGTTTGCCCTTCTGCTTATTTACTCTATTTTTTTTTTAATTTAACTAGTAAATGCAGCAATGCCAATACAGCTGTGGAAATGCAGGCTGTGCCCTATTTTGCCTTATGTGTCACCAAGAAGACTGCCAGCTCAATTCTGATTCCAAAGTTTTTACTGTGATGATGCAGAGAATAAAAGACACAGCTTGATTTTCAAATGCTGGGCAGGGCCAGTGGTGGGGCCAACTGGAAAATAATATTGCTTTGAGCCATTTTATTGTTATTGAAAGAAAATACAAATAAGCTATCAGGCATATGCAATGTCCTAATGCATGTTCATTAAGTTTCCAGAGAGTCTTAGCATTTGGGGGATCTTAAATCTCATTTAGTACAATTTCTCACACAAGAAAACCTTTTTGTAAATACCTATGACTGTTTCTTTATGAACTCTTCCAATATTGGGGGAGCTTGCTACTCCCAAACTAGGCTTTTCACTTAACAAACAAACAAACAAACAAACATTTACTAGAGTTTCCTTATATTGGGAGAGAATCTGCATCCTTAGACTTTGTTCCTATAGGTCCCAGTTTAGTCCCAAAGTTTAGTAGATAAAAACCAAAATTTACAAGTATATGCAATAGGTTATACAAGCAAAATGAGTAGCTGAAAAATGGAAATATATACAAGTTATTCAAGTAAAATGCAAATTGAGTGTGCATGGTTAAACTTTTTTGATCCATCAGAGACTTGTGATATGACTGAAATAAGGACTAGGTGGCTGATTATAATATGTGTAAGCCTCTAAAGAAGGAGGGCCACTCTACCTACTTAAGAATGTAGAGCCTTGACATTAATCTGCTCAGAAGGGTTGAGGTTGGTGTGATATTGTGAGTTTCACAGCTGGTGGAGAAAGAAGTAGACCTTGGGTCAAGGATTTGAGGACAAGTGGTTTATTTGGGGAGGTGATTCCAGGAAGCACCAGTAGAATGATAAGGAAGAGAGAAAGGGAAGAAAAGGCAGTTAGCAAGCACATGTCATTACACAGATTACCACTGTGGAAAGCTGGAACTAAATCCCATGGACGAACTGTGGGAAACAGTATAAAACTAATGTCTCAGAGTTATCTCACCTGAGAAATGAGGGAGCTGGGGTATTTATACCCCAACTCCTGGCAATTGTGTAAAAATAACTGTTTTCACAGCTGGTGGGAAAAGACTAGACAGGCAGTGTCCTGGTGTGGGTTCCCTCAGAAGCGGACATTGAGTCAAGGACTCCAGTATACTCATTTACTTGGGAGGTTGATCGAGAAAGAGGTATGGGGGGCAGGGATGTAAGACAGGGGTGCTGAGGCTGCTCCAGGAGTGCTAATTTCTTAGCACTTGCAGCCTGTCTCTTGCCTGGGGCAGAGTGGCCTCCCACAGTTCTGGCAAATCCTACAGACTCACAGGTGAAGACTGCAGCACATGGAAGCTGTCCAGAGTACAATCTCACACACACACACACACACACACACCCCTAAGGGAAACGGATGGGCCACTGAGAACTCATTAAAGTGATAACTCAGTACATAATGATTTGAAGTGAAGAAAACTGATCATGTATCCAGCATAGTAGATACACCACTGGAGTTTACAGTGAAAGCCATCCAAGATAAAAAGACATCTTGCCAAGCAGAGTGGGCTGGGGCTGGATTCTGGGTCCCTCTGCCCTTGATGAGCTTTAAAACCTTGCATGAGCTTGGACAGGTATAAAAAGGAAACACTATCACCTGTCCTAGTCTCCTATGTCAAGTTATGGGGATAAAATCAGATAATATATTTGACAATCCTTTGAAAAGTAAAAAGTACTAAACAAAATACAAGGTATAAGGCACAATGATGTGTGCCCATTTGAAACAAGAATTTTACTTCATATTTTAGAGAAATTATATTTCTTTTAACTTGAGACTTTCATCAGAAAAACAATGAACAGTAGATCATAGCACATTTAGAATTTTCTCTGGAGCCTCATTCTTTGTTGTTGTTGAAGGAAGATGGCAGCAAAATGTGTTGATGACTCTTTTCTTAGATATAATAAGCTGTTGATGATTTGTGAATCCATCCCTGAGTTATTTGGAAGCCTATAATAGTGCTCCCTGATGACAAGTTCATAATCATCTTTGTATCAGTGAACATAAAGCTGGATTTTCAAAAATAAACAAGGCTCAGAAGATAATAAGAGAAGTTTTCCTATTTCCTTTAGATAAATAATGTTAAGTAAAAACATTAAAGGCAGTAGAGAGAAGTAGGGCTTCCTTCAGCTTCCATCTCTCTGTGGGCTTTACGATGTATGTTTTAAAGTCCAAGGTTCAGGGCACCTGGGTGGCTCTGTCGGCTAAGCATCTGACTTTGTCTGAGGTCATGAACTTGTGGTTTGTGGGGTCAAACCCTGTGTCCAGCTCTGTACTGACAGCTCAGACCCTGGAATCTGCTTCGGATTCTGTGTTTCCTTCTCTTTCTTCCCCTCCTCCACTCACAATTTGTCTCATTCTCTCTCTCTCTCACTCTCTCAAAAATAAATAAATATTAAAAAAAATAAAGTCCGGGGTTCAGCCTAAATTTTGAATGTGCTTCTCCCCATAAAGTTTCTAAAATAGGAATTTTCCATTCATTCTATGTATGGAATTTCAGTAGCCTCAGGGCTACTCAGGAAAACACTGGAAAGGACTATCTTTTTAACTTGTTTTTTTATGAACAACAATAGTCACAGGCAGACAGAAAAACAACAAATTTTTTGAGGACTTACTCTGTGCTTGGCACTGAGCTAAGCACATCATGTAGATTCTAACATTTAGTTCTCCCAACAACTTTCTGGGTTACATAATATTTATATCTCCATTTTATAAACAAAAAATTCGAGCCATAAAGCCTATTCAATGCTGCCTTTTAGAAGAATTTATGCACTTGAAAGTGACAGATAACTTATGGTTCAGGATTGACTCATGCAGCAAAGTTCATCAGAACACTCCAGTATCTCTTTACTGAGAAGCATGGACAAGCCAGCCTTCACTATTAAAAAATAATGGTCTCAAATCTTTCTTTTAGGAAAAGTGTTGTCAGTACAAAGAGGAAACACCTCTCCATCTGTGGCTCTGTAAGTTCTCTGTAATGAGTATGAACATTCAGTTAAGCTCCATACATCCATGCACTTGGTTTCCCACTGAGGGGATAAGATCAGCCAGAGAGACACCTGCCATTGTTTACACTGACAAATCCTTTGCCACCATCCAGGGTGTTCTTCTTCCTATTTTTTTTTTTTAAATGTTCATTTATTTTTGAGAGCAAGAAAGACAGCATGTGAGCTGGGGTGGGGCAGAGACAGAGACAGAGACACAGAATCCAAAGTTGGCTCCGGGCTCTGAGCTGTTAGCACAGAGCCTGATATGGGGCTCAAACTCACGAACTGTGAGATCATGACCTGAGCCGAAGTCAGACACTCAACAACTGAGCCATCCAGGGGCCCCTCTTCTTCCTATTTTTAAACAATCTTAATATCATCTTTAAGGGGCACCTAGGTGGCTCAGTCAGTTAAGTGTCTGACTTCAGCCCAGGTCATGATCTCACGGTTCGTGGGTTTGAGCTCTGCATTGGGCTCCATGCTAACGGCTAGCTCAGAGCCTGGAACCTGTTTGAGACTCTGTCTCTCTCTCTGTCTCTGACCCTCCCCTGTTCATGCTGTCTCTCTCTCTCTCTCAGAAATAAATAAAATATAAAAAATATCATCTTTAAGACATGACAAAGCAGAGCAATTCAAAATGTCCTGATTATAACCTGGAAGACTCAAGTAGGTGAATGTCCAGTTGCAAAGAAATAACGATTGCTAAGAATGATTGTAAACATTTACTGAGCACTGAGTCTGCTCAAGACAGAATAAAGCCCTTGACATGAGTAATCTCAGAGAAACTTTACAACTCGCCCATGTGGAAGGTATTAATATTATTCCTATTTTACAAAGGAAGAAACATACTCTGTTAGAGAATGAATTAACATACTCTGAATCTGTCTGATTTAAGAATGGAAACACTTTACCTGCATTGATACCCATGGATGCAGCAAGACCTCATCAAAATACCAAAGTCTGAGTTACTTAATTTCACTTCATCAAGAACTTGCTACAGATAATATTTTAAAATCATTATTTTAAATCATATGGCTAGAAATAATTTAATCAAGTTAAAAATGACTACTTGCAATAGACTTGCAATAAATGTAAGTTCTTCAAAGACACAAACACAAAAGCACTAATGGGTGGGGTTAAAACTTAAAAGCATATAGAACTTCTCAAGTTATTGACTTGAAAAAAACACTCATTATATTTTGATGTGTGTGTGTGTGTGTGTGTAAAATGCTGAAATACTACCAATTATTTAACAATGAACATCCTGAAGGCAGGCATTCTGAATTTAGGGACACTTAAGCTATATGGCCACCATGTCAAACTATACCTGTGCACTTCTGACCATCTGTGCTCACGAATATGTGCACTGGATTTCATTAACCACAGAAACCATATGTTAAAAGGGACTGGAGAAGAAGCTATCAAAGAAGCCATCTAGTCCCATCACTCATCAAAAGACACAGTTGTGTAGAAGGTAAGGATTTAGTTCCTGACCCACTCCTGTGATAGCCACTGTACCTTGAATTCCTTCAAGGCTCAGCTCTGAAGATGGTTGCAGAACATCATCTGGATGTGGGACGCAGAGTCCGTGGAAGGGTCCCAAGTCAAAGCATTCATGCAGGAGCTGCATGTTCACTCTTGAGCATGCACTCATGAACCCGACAGCTACACCTTCCACCTGAAACATCCAAAACATCTCATTACTCTATCAGACCCCAAATGAATTCTCATCATAAAACTTACATGAGCCCACAGGACGTTGGGGCAGTTGGTGACTTGGCAGGCACTTTGGGATATTTAAGGGACCGAACAGTATCTTCCTTTAGAAGCTCTAGTGTCCAGAAGAATGCATAGCACCCACAATGTGCTCCAAAAAATGTCCAGTGAATGACCACTGTGGACAATCCTAGACTGAATATGTAACTTGGGGAAGTTGCTAGAGTTCTTCAGGGAAAGAACATGTACCCTCTTTGTCCACACAGTGCCCCCAGCCTGTGCCATATGTTTTTTTATTATGCCACTGCAATCCCAGCCTTCCTGTCCATTTCCACTCCCCCCTCACCACCACCATGCAGAGTCTTGGTAAGACCAGCCATTGTTCCAGTGTCCATCCAACTGACCCTTGATCTAGAGATGCCCATGGTCACCTAATCTTTATCAGATTGGAACTTTGATTTTCTTGAATTTATTCATTTATTTGACTGTACGATCTCATGGGGAGGAGAAGTGAGGATAGAGGTTTGGTGGGGATGTTAGAGTGAAGTAAACTTGCAACACTGGTTCACCATGTGGGTCTGATTTGCAAATACATCACCTCGTAGCATCCTAACATACTTGGTTCTGAACCTTTTATGGTCCCATGAGTTTGGGCTTCTAATAGGGAATACACAGGTGGAAAGATAAGTGTGACAATGTGTTTTAATAAGAAATACATATTTGGTCTTCATCCCTGGTTCCTGGCGCAAAGTCCCTAGAACACTTGTAGTTTCCTGAGAGAAGCATCTTTTGTTTTTTATAGTAAGCTCCTTTCAGTAATATCTGTTTATGCTAATGAGGTGACTCCTAGAGAATGGCAGCTGATTGTCAGAGAAAACAAATATGTGATTGACTAGAGGGTGGGAACCATCCCCTGACCTCTGGAGAGTGGAGAGTGGCTCCAGATTGAGTTCAGTCACCAATAGCCAATGGTATATATAATCAATCAATAAGGGAACTGCCATAAAATCCCCTAAACAGTGGGAATTGGGAGTTTCTGGGTTGGTGAACACATAGAGGTGTGGGGAGATGACGTGCCCAGAGATGACAGGGAAACTCAGGGCCCTTTCCCCTGCACCTTGCTGTATGCAGCTCTTACATTTGGCTGTTCCTGAGCTGTATCTTTTGTGATAAACTGGCAATAGTAAGTAAAGTCTTTCCCTGAGTTCTTTGAGCCATTCTAGCAAATTACTGACCCCAAGGAGGGGGCTGTGGAAACCCCTGATTTATGGCCAGTCAGTTAGAAGTACAGGTGACACCCTGGGACTTACAACTGGCATCTGAAGGGGGGGCAGTCTTGCGGGCCTTAGCCCTTACCCTGTGAGGTCGACACCAACTCTAGGTAATGTCAGAATTAAATTACAAGACACCCAGTAGGTACCTGAAAAATTGGTTGGTGTAAACAAAACCCTACATATTGGTATCAGAAGTGTTATGAGTCGAGAAAACAAGTTATCTCCTTTTTCAAAAAAATTTTTAAGGTTTATTCGGTTTTTCAGAAAGACAGAGAGAGAGAGAGAGCAAACACAAGTAGGGAAGGGACACAGAATACAAAGCAGACCCCAGGCTCTGATTTGTCAGCACAGAGCCCAACATGGGGCTCAAACCTACAAACTAACTGTAAGATCATGACCTGAGTTGAAGTCGGCCACTTAACCAACTGAGCCACACAGGTGCCCCGAGAAAACAAGTTATCTCATAATGAGTAATTAGCTGATCTGTATCCATTATTGGCAGTGATACAAATTAAAGAAATTTAATTCTATAGTAGCCCACATTGACAGATATCTGTGACTGAAATTCTTTATGATGTCCCTTCAATAATTCTGAATGTCATTTTTCCCTGCAAAGAAAGCATTTAAATTTTTAAAAGAAAGCAAGAGAGAATGCATAGTTCTTTAGTTAACTAATCTTTCTGTGATAATTATTGTATTATATACACACACACACACACACATATATATATCAAGTTGCTATGTTGTACATCTTAAACTTATACAACGTTATATATCAATTATATCTCAGTAAAATTAAAAAAAAAAAGAGACAACTAAATTGTACACAAATAACTCCTCCTGTTAATTATAACGTGGGTTTTAAGCAAATTCTGATTGCGTGATTTGACTGACCTCTTGTAGAAACCAGCACTACAAGGTCCAGCCCTTCAGGTGTTTAGGCTGAGACAACCATTCCAGCAGGAAGCAGAAGAACTCATCACAGGCATTCCCTAATCCCAAGAATGTAGCATCCTCCCATAAATGTCAGTCAGAGAAAATGGTTAATATTTTAACCTACTGAAGCACAAAACTGAGCTACAACAATGCTCAGTCTTCTACATGACACACAGAAAAATTAGGCATTAAACTATTTGTTCTCAAATGTGTCTTCTAGTTGAAAGTCATTTGGTTCCAAACGTGTTTGAAAAACAAACGTGACTGCCTTTGTTTTCTCCCTAATGCTGAAATACAAGAGAAATTCTTAAAAATTAATTTTTCCATGCATACTCTTTTCTTTATAGCCCCCCCCCCACACACACACACAATGATATTAGCTGTACAAGGCTGGATTTACACAGCTGTCTTATAAAGCCATCGACACTTTAATAAAAGTCCAAAATAAACATTTTAATTTTTTTCCCAAATAACAAGTGATTGTTTGTCTTGTTTGCACTCGTGAACAAAGGCTGTGTAGCCACAGTTGTCTGGCTTCCCTGTAATTTTAGGCCCAAGACTCAGCAGACGCTGATTAACCAATCCATCTACCATATGTGCAGAAAGAGACGGCCAGCCTCACTCTCGGCAGGGAAAATTGGCATCCATCTTGGTTCACATGGAGATGTCCTTCTAATCTACAGCCACGCTGGCGCAACGAAACTTCGATGGTCTAAAATACCTTTTGCTGGCTTCACAGTGAGCTGCATGTGCATGATAAGAATGTATTATTTATAAGACCGCTGTTAGTAATGAGCTATTACACTAATGGCTCATTGTGTTTGGAATTTGATTTCAAATGGCATGGATCACACATTCTGATGAAAATGAGAAAAAACATGTTTTGCCATTAGGAACAAAGATGTAACGTTCTCCAATTCTACAACCTGTTATATTCCCATCATTCATCCTGGGTTGTGACAATTCACAAAAGTTCACAATTATGAGCCACAACTAAGCAAGGACATATTGTGGAAATGTCTGCTTTCTCCTTTGAGTTTCTTGCAAATAACTAGTCTGATTTGAGAAACACCATTCTGAAATATGAATTTGTGGAAGTATTCAAATGCATCTTTGCGTGTGTTTTCTGGAAAAATAAATTCAGTGAACTTTCTTTACTTGAACAATGAAAAAACACTGATTATTGACTGCTATTAATCCTCCAGGTGACAGAGGTAACTTTCCACCACAAAGGAGTCTTCAATTATCTTATACTCAGAGAGCAAAACTGAAAGTTTTGTTTAGCATTCTTACTTTTTCTGTTATGATATAGACAATGATGCATGAAGCTCTGACTGCTAGAAATTCCAATGTGCAGTGGCCTTCTCTTCACAAGCAAGTCCATTTAGAGACATGTGCACTGTACCATTCATGCTTCCTTCTTAAAAAGCCCTATAGTCACTCGTCCCTTTTGGGTGACAGTAGTCCACAGAGAGGGTGCCCTTACTGTGACCACTGCCAGCTTTGATCCCCTCTGCCTGATGCCAATGGCAGGGCTGAGCTGGCAGGCTCTGCCCACCCGCAGGTCAGTGGCGCCTACTTGGACCACTGCTGCCCGTGCTGTGGATGATGCCAAAGCAGACGCTCTGCCCATCTGTCTCTAGGAGCCACCCTTGGCCTCCAACCACCCTTCCCTAAAATCTCAGTTTGTAGTAAACACCAGATGTCAAGGTAAGCCAGGATAAAGTTATGAAAGGCAACGTGCAGCAAAGTGATGACTCAAAACTCCTTGAAAGTAGCTATCAAGCCAAAGAAAGTCTGGAGAGTTAAAACCTTTAACTAGTTCATAATTTCCTACATGGCACAGCCATAGCTCCCAGGCATTCTGTGTGCATGGCCTGTAACCACCATGGGCCAGTATGGAAAGGGACGGACTTGAGGCACTCTGTTCTGTTATCTCTGGTCAACCACAGTCACATGTAAGCATGCTACACTGCTCGTAAATTCTCAATTGGTAACTGGGGGGCAAAAACTCTGATTTATCATTTGCCAATCTCTGTGGGGCAAAAATTCCCATTGTGGCCAATTTTTAAAAAAAATATTTATTTTTTAGAGAGAGGGAGAGAGAGCAGAGGAGGGGCAGGGAGAGAGAGACAGAATTCCAAGCAGGCTCCACACTGTCAGCATAAAGCCTGAAGTGGAGCTCGAATTCACAACTATGAGACCATGACCTACACTGAAATCAAGAGCTGGATGCTTAACCAACTGAGCCACCTAGGCACAATGCCACTGCATTGTGGCCAATTTTAATCTATCAGTGTGATGTCACCGAACTGGAAGTTGGGAAAGGAGGCCCAGTAGCCACTATTATATAGTATTTCTACTAGAGAGACCCTAGACATAAATAATCTCAAAATCAAAGATAATACAATAATTAGGAAGTGATGAGTGTTGAGTATTTAACTTTTTTAGTGTAACTTATTACATTGCAAGTTTATATAATTTAATTTTTAATAATGCCTGTATTTAACAATCAGCTTCCAAAGTTCCCGAAGATTTAACATTGGCTCTTGTAAGCCAGAATGAACTATTTTTTGCATACCACT
>NW_027551566.1:2461321-2463906 GCF_008692635.1 Crocuta crocuta
TTTTCACTCAGAAAGGCTTAAGACACCAGATATGGCTCAGTAGAGACTGGAGATGTGCTCCCAGATCCTAGGCTGGCTTCCTCCCTGTGTGGGAGTCCTGCTTCTGCTCTTCCATCTGAAGGTCGAGGTCCATGGTCTCATCTCCACAGAACATGAAGTGTCTGGGGTCTGAGGAAACACAGCCTCTCAGAAACTGGTCTGGATTCTGTTTTCTCTTTAGAGACACCAGAGGATCCTTGCAGGGTTGGAACTGCAGTTTTCAGCCTGCAACTTTCCTCTGATGTTTATATGCACTGAAAATGTATAACATGTGACTAGAGAGGGAAGGAACATGGGAGTAGTCGCTGCAGCTGCTCTTCACAAACACTAACACAAATCAACAATAGCCAAATCATGGAAAGAACCCAATGTCCATCAAATGATGAATGGATCAAGAAGATGTGGTTTATATATACAATGGAATACTACTCGGCAATGAGAAAGAATGAAATCTTGACAATTGCAACAATGTGGGTGGAACTGGAGGATATTATGCTTAGTGAAATAAGTTAATTGGAGAAAGACAGATATCATATGTTTTCACTTATGTGGAATTTAAGAAACTTAACAGAAGACCATCAGGGAAAGGAAGGGGAAAAAATCATTTCAAACAGAGAGGGAGGCAAACCATAAGAGACTCTTAAATACAGAGAACAAACAGGGTTGATAGGGAGGTGCGGGGGTTTGGGGGTTGGGGAATGGGTGATGGGCATTGAGGAGGGCACTTGTTGGGTTGAGCACTGGTGTTGCATATAAGTGATGAATCATGGGAATCTATTCCTGAAGCCAAGAGCACACTGTGTATACTGTATACAACTGTATATACTGTATGTTAGCCAACTTGACAATAAATTACATTAAAAACAAACAAACAAAAAAACCCAAATGATTTGGGGCATCTGGATGGCCAATCAGTTAAGCATCCATCTTCAGCTCAGGTAATGATTTTGTGGTTTGTGAGTTTGGGCCCTGCATCGGGCTGTGTGGTGACAGCTTAAAGCCTGGAGCCTACTTTGGATTCTGTGTCTCCCTCTCTGTCTACCCCTCCCCCACTCATGCTCTGTCTCTGTCTTTTAAAAATAAACATTAAAAAAATTTTTTAAACATGGTATTAAAAAACTGATTTGGGTTAAAACTGGCATCTTAAAATCAAAGAATTAAAACCCTTCTTCACAGTGATGTCACCATCATGGTGGCATAAAGATGTCCATCATTTTTGTCCCCAAGCTCAACAGCAAACATTTGATATCCATCCATGAACAAAAGGGCCTTTGAGGAAGCTGTGGGATCTAGCACCATACTCCAGGGACCTGTAAGAGTCTTGCCCACTGTGTATGAGGAAATAGGCAGACAGACCTTGGTGTTCACTGTGAACCCTGTAGAGGCCTGTGAACTGGCTCCAATCCATCTTGGCCATGGACCAGAAGCCCTTGGAGAATAGGGACTTGGACAATAACTTACAGTAGAGAGACTCTTTGTAAAAGTACAATTTCCATAGAAATTCCAGGACTCTGTTGGAGCAAAAAAGCATGAGTTTGGAAGCACTGGAGTGAATAAGAGGAACAGTTTGACTTTACCCATATCACCCATCCCCCATTGAGGCATAGCTTAGGGTCATGAAGGATTTTCCGTGGCCCATGGTTTATCCAGTGAAGAAAAGGGAAAGCATGTGAGTGAACACCTAGCCTCCCCAGCTGTGTGGGATGCTTCCAAAGGGGTTAGTTTCTCTTTTACCCCATCCAGAGTACTTAATCAAGAGCTCCATGTCTGGGGTGGGAAGGTGGAAAGAGGCTGGGGAGAACAGCAAATAATACTCTTGGAGTGCAATAAAGGGACACAGTTCCTAATTGCATTATGGATTGCATCAGGAAGCACGTGCACAAACTGCTGGGAATACCTTGCCTGCAAAACCCCTCAACTGGCTCACAAGCACTCCCAGCTCCCTCATGCCTCACTTATATGTCATCCCATGCTGTGGCCAGTTTCTGTGCATGCTCCTGACAGCAACCATGAGCAGACATGAGCAGATGGCTGGTGAGAGCTACAGAAAATCAGTCATATCTGTGTCCAGAGAGAGACCACAAACTTGAGCTGCTACCTTTGGCAAAGTACAAGAAAGATTGCTAGCACTCAAGTATAGTGCTTTGGAAGATCCAGAGAATGCATACATGCATACAAAAGGGAGCAAGATGGGTGGAGCAGATGTATCCATAGCAGGTCTAAGAACCTTGTCAGGATCTCTACGAGGGCTAATAGTATGTCCCCTCTGAAGAAAGCAAACCCTGGAAGTGGTAACTGCTACTTCAAATGTTAAAACATTAATGCAAAACTCCAAGAAACATGAGAAAATCAAGAAAGTGACATCATCAAAGGATCACAATAATTTTTCTGCAAGAAAACTCAAAGATACGGAGGTCTCTAATTTACCAGGTAAAGAATTCAAAATAGCTGTTTTAAGGAAACTCAAAGAGCAGCAAAAAAAAAAAAAAAAAAAAAAAAAAAAAAAAAAAAAAAAAGGAAAAACAAAACAAAAACAAAAAGAAAAT
>NW_027551566.1:2464490-2763194 GCF_008692635.1 Crocuta crocuta
AAAAAAAAAAAAAAAAAAAAAAAAAAAGAAAGAAAGAAAAGAAAGGAAAAACAAAACAAACACAAAAAGAGAATTCAGTGAAGTCAGGAAAATGATACACAAACAAAATGAGAAGTTTAACAAAGAGACAGAAATCATAGAAAAGAATCAGGCAAACTCTGAATCTGGAGAATGAAATGAAGAAAAGAACAATATACAATAGAGATCATAGGCACCAGACTTGGTGAAGGAGAGGAAAGAACCCATGAGATTGAAGACAGGATCTCTGAATTTATCAGTTCAGAGAAAAACAAAGAAAAAAGGATGATAGAAGAGAGGAAAGCCTATATAATCTGTAGGATATCATTAAGGAGACAAATTAGCAAATCACTTCAGTTCTAGAAGGAGAAAAAGGGAGAGGGTACAGAAAGCTTTTTTAAGAAGTGATGGCTGAAAACATGCCAAATTTGAGTAAAGATTTGGATATCCATAATAAGCCTCTCAAAAATCAAAGACAAAGATGTAGCAAGAGATAAAAAGCTTATAACTTACAAGGAAACCCCCATAAAGCTACCAGTGGACTTCTCAGCAGAAGCTTTACAGCTGGGGGAGGCAGATAATATATTAAAAGGGCTGAAAGAAAAAAACTGCCAACCAAGAATACTTTACCCTTAAAAGCTGTCTTTCAGAAATGAAGGCTAAAAGGAGACTTACTCAGACAGACAAAAGGTGAGGGAGTTCACCACTAGACTTACTTTATAACAAAGGAAAGGAGTTCTTCAAAGCTGAAATGTACACTTATTAGTTGCATGAAACCATATGGAAGTACACAACACACTGATAAAAATAAGTATGTTGTCAAATTCAGAATATTCATACTCTAATATGGTGGAATGTGAAGCACTTAACTCTATTAAAAAGGTTAAAGGAGAAAGTATTAAGAATAATTTAGCTCTAATAATTTAATGAATATATAATATACACATGTACAGATGGCAAAGAGACTCATGAAAAGATGGCCAGCCTCACTAATCATCAGGGAACCGCAAATCAAAAGCACAGTGAACTATCACCTTATGCCTGTCAGAATGGTTAGAATCAAAAATACAAGAAATAACAAGTGTTCAAGTGTTGCTGAGGATGTGGAGAAAAAGGAGCCCTTGCACACTGTTGACAGGAGTGCAGATTGGTGCAGCCACTGTGGAAAACAGTATGGAGGTTCCTCAAAAAGTTAAAAATAGAAATACCATATGATCCAGTAATTTCACTACTGAGAATTTACCCAAAGAAAATGAAAACACTAATTCAAAAAGATATATGCATCACTATGTTTATTGCAGCATTACTTATAACAGCTGAGGTATGGAGCAACCAAAGTGTCCACAATAGACATGGATAAAGAAGAAATGGTACATATGTACAATGGAATATTATCTCAACCATAAAAAAGAATGAGATCTTGCTATTTGTGACATGGATGAAACTAGAAATTATATTATGCTAAGTGAAATACGTCAGACAGACAATGATAAATACTGTATGATTTCATTTACATGTGGAATCTAAAAAACAAGATAAATGAATAAACCAACAAAAAACAAAAACAGACCCATAAATACAGACAACAAACTGATGGTTGCCAGAGTGAGTGAAATTAACAAAATGGGTGAAGGGGAGTAGGAGATACAAGCTTCCAGTTAGGGAATGATTTAGATATAGGAATTAAAAGGTACAGTACAGGGAATATATAGTCAATTGTATTATAATAGCATAGTATGGTGACAGACGGTAACTACACTTGAGGTCAGCACAGTGTAACATACAGACTTGTCCAATCACTATGTTGCACACCTGAAACTACTGTAACATGTGTGTCATCTATACTGCAATTTAAACAATGAATATACAGTGTAAAAAGAGGTAAATTGTGATATCAAAAACATAAAGTATGGGAGTAAAAAAGGTAAAATTTTACATGTGATCAAAGTTAACTTGTTAATAATGTAAAATAGACTGTTAGAGCCATGAGGCATTTTATTTAAGTCTCATGGTAACCACAAAACAAAACCTATGGTAGATTCACAAAAGACAAACAAAAGGGAATCTAAGTTACCACTACAACAAAAATTCATCAACTCATAAAGGAAGACAGCAAGAGGGAAAGAAAGGAACAAGGATACTACAAAAAAAGCCAGAAAATAATCAAGAAGATGGCATTAGTAAATCCTTAAGCTATCAATAATTACTTACTGTAAATGTAAATGAATTCTAGTCTCCAATCAAAAAACACAAAGTGGCTGAAAGAATAAGACAGACTCAACTACATGCTGCCTAAAAGAGACCCAGTTCAGCTTTAAGAAAACACATTGGCTCAAAGTGAAAAGGAAAAAGATATTCCATGCAAGTGGAAACCACAAGAGAGACCAGGGGAAGCTATACTTACATCAGACAAAAAAGACTTTACACCAAAAAAAGTAACAAGAGACAAAGAAAGGCATTATGTAAATGATAAAGGGGTCAATTTATCAAGATGTAACAATCATCCAAAAATGGATGGAAAATGCAGACAGAAAATCTATAAGGAAATGTTGGACTTAAACAATACTTTAGCTCAATGGAACCTAACAGACATGCAGAGAACATGTCATCCAACAACAGCAGACTATACATTCTTCTCCAGCACACACAGAACATTCTCCAGGATGGATAATCATGTTAGATCACAAAACAAGTCTTAGCACATTTAAGAAGACTTGGGATCATACCAAGTATCTTTTCTGACCACATGTTATAAAACTAAAAAACAGTAGCATTTTGGACAATTCACAAATAAGTAGAAATTAAAAAACAAAACAAAACAAAACATTCCTGAACAACCATGGAGTTGTTCCAAAGAATAAGTTAAAAAGGAAATTAAAAAAATATCTTCAGGGGCGCCTGGGTGGCTCAGTTGGTGAAGCGTCTGACTTTGGCTCAGGTCATGATCTTGTGGTTCATGAGTTCAAGCCTCGCATCGGGCTCTGTGCTGACTGCCAGCTCAGAGCCTGGAGCCTGTTTTGGATTCTGTGTCTCCCTCTCTCTCTGACCCTCCCCTGCTCACACTGTCTCTCTCTCTCTCTCAGAAATAAATTTAAAAAAATTTAAATATATATATATATCTTCAAATGAACAAAAATGGAAAGACAACATACCAAAACCTATGGGATGTTGAAAAAGCAGGTCTAGGAGGTAGATTTACAGCAATAAATAGCTACATCAAGAAAAAAAATTACAAATAAACAATTAAATATACACCTCAACTTGGAAAAGGAGATCAAATTAAGCTCAAAGTTAGCAAATATAAAGATCAGAGCAGAAATAAATGAAATAGGCTAGAAAAACAGTAGAAAATTTCAACGAAACTAAGAGTTGATTTCTGAAAAGTTAAACAAGATTGACAAACCTTCAGCTAGACTAAGAAAAAAAGAAAGAAGACTCAAATAAAATCAGAAATGAGGGGCAGCTAGGTGGCTCAGTCAGTTAAGTGTCCTACTCTTGATTTCAACTCAGATCATGGTCTCACAGTTCATGGGTTTGAACCCCACACTGGGCTCTGCTCTGACAGTGTGGATTCTGCATGGGATTCTCTCTCTCTCCCTCTCTTTCTTCCCCTTTTCCACCTGTGTGCACATGTGTGCTCTCTCTATATAACCAACCAACCAAACAAACAAACATTTAAAAAGTCAGAAATGAAAGAGGAAACATTACAACTGGTAACACAGAAATACAAAGGATCATAAGAGACTACTATAAACAACTGTGTGGCAACAAATTGGACAACCTACAATAAATGGATAAATTCTTAGAAACATACAACTTACCTAGATTGAACCATAAAGAAATAGAAAGTATGAACAGGTCAATACCAAGAGATTGAATCAGCAATCAAAAACCTCCTGACAAAGAGAAGCCCCAGACCAGATGGTTTCACTGGCAAATTCTACCAAATATTTAAAGAATCGACACAAATACTTTTCAAACTCTTCCAAAAAATGAAGATGAGGGAATACCCTCAAACTTATTTTACAAAGCCAGCATTACCCTTGTACCATAGTCAGATAAGGACATTACAAGAAAAGAAAACTATGGACCAATATCTCTGATTAATACAGATACAAAATTCTCAACAAAATATTAGCAAACTGAATTCAACAGCACATTAAAAGGAACATACACCATGATCAAGCAGGATTTATTCCTGTGCTGTAAGAATGGTTCAACATACACAAATCAATAAATATGATACACCACACTAATAGAAAAATAAAAATCACCTGAGCATCTTAATAGATCCAGAGAAAGCATTTGACAACATGCTTCATGATAGGAATGCTCAATAAACAGAATATAGTAGACACATGTTTCAATTAAACAAATACCATTTATGACAAGCCCATAGCTAAAATCATACTTAACAGTGACTGACTGAAAGAAATCTTTTCCTCTAAGATCAGGAACAGGACAAAGGTACCACTCCTATTCAACATAAAACTGGAAGTCCTAGCCAGAGAAATCAGGCAAGAAAAAGAAATAAAAGGCATGTAAATTAGAAAGGAAGCAGTAAAACCATCTTTGTTTTAGAATGATATGATCTCATATAGAGAAAATCCTAAAGACTCCACCAAAAAACTGTTAGAATTGATAAACAAATTCAGTAAAGTTGCAGGATACAAAACCAATGTACAGAAATCAGTTGCATTTCTATACACTAACAGCAATATACCTGAAAAAGAAATAAAGAAAACAATCTTATTAACAATAGTATTAAAAACAATTGGATTAGAGGAATTAATGTTGTTAAAATGTCCATTCTACCCAAAGCCATCTCTAGATTCAGTGCAATCCCTATCAAAATTCCAATGGCGCTTTTCACAGAAATAGAACAAACAGTCCTAAAATGTATATGGAACCTCAAGAAGACACCAAATAGCCAGAGCAATCCTAAGAAAGAAAAACAAAGCTAGAGGCATCACACTTCCTGATTTCAAATAATATTACAAAGCTATAATAATCAAAACAGTATGATACAAGGGTAAACACAGACAAAAAAGTGAGTGGAATAGAATCAAGAACCCAGAAATAAACACCTGCATATATGGACAACTAATATTTAACAGGGGAGTCAAGAGTACTCAATGCAGAAATGATTGTCTCTTCAACAAACACAGTTGGGAAAACTGGTATCCACATGCAGAAGAGTGAAACTGGACCCCTATCTCGCACCACTCCCAATAGATCAAATACTTAAACATAACACCTGAAACTGTATAACTCCTAGAAGAAAATGTAAGGAAGAAGCTCCTTGACATTGTTCTTGGCAACAATTTTTTGGATATGACACCAAAACCACAAGCAATAAGAGCAAAAATTAATAAGAAGGACTATACCAAACTAAAAAGATTCTGCACAGCAAAAAGAACAAGCAATACAATGAAAAGGTGATCTACAGAATGGGAGAAAGTATTTTAAACCACATACTGGAATATCAGATAAGGGGTTAATATCCAAAATACATAAAGAGCATCATACAACTCAACAGGAGGAAAATGACCCAATTTAAAACTGGACACAATCTAAATAGACATTTTTTCCAAAGAATACATACAAAGGCCAACAGGTACATGAAAAGAGCCTCAACCTCACTAATCATCAGGAGATGAAAATCAGAACCACAGTGAGATGTCCCTTACACCTATTAGGATGGCTGTCATCAAAAAGACAAGAGATAACAAGTGTTGGCAAGAATGTGGAGAAAAAATAACCCCTCCTGGGGCACCTGGCTACCTCTGTAGATACAGCATGTGACTCTTGATCTCAAAGGCTGTGAGCTCAAGCCCCATGTTGGGTGTAGAGATTACTTACAAACAAAATCTCAAAAAAAAAAAAAAGTAACCCCCATGCACTGTTGGTGATAATGTAAATTGCTACAATCAGTATGGAAAACAGTATGAGGAGTTCTCAAAAAATTAAAAATATTACTGTCATATGACCTAGCAATCCCACTTTTGGGTGTATATCCAAAGGAAATAAAAACAGGATCTTGAGCAGATATCTGCACTCCCATGTTCATTGTAGCATTCTTCACAATAGTCAAAATACAGAAACAACTTAAGTGTCCTTCAACAGATGAATGAATTTTAAAATGTGGCATATATGCATACAATGGAATATTATTCAGCCATGAGAAAGTAGGAAATCCTGCCATTTGCAACAACATGGATGGACCATGATGGTATTATGCTAAGCCAAATAAGTCCAAGAAAGGCAAATATTACACAATATCACTTATATATGGATTCTTAAAAAAGGAGAACACATAGAAACAGTAGAATTGTGGTTACCAGAGGTTAGGAGATAAGTGAAATGGAGAGATGTTGGTCAAAGGGCACAAAATTTCCAGTTATAGGATAAGTAAGTTCTGAAGATCTAATGGACAGCATGGTGGTTATAATTAACAATATTGTATTATATATTTAAAAGTTGCTAAAAGAGTGGACCTTAAACATTTTCACCACAAGAAAGTACTGGTAATTATGTGACAAGACGGAAGTGTCAGCTAATGCTGTGGTGGCAAACGTTTTGCACTGTATATGAGTATCAATTCAACATGGTGTACATCTTTTTTTATGTCTATTTATTTAAGAAAGGTTGTACATGTGCACCATGGAGGGGTGGAGCAGTGGGGGGACAGAAGATCCCAAGTGGGCTCTGTGCTGACAGTAGAAAGCCAGGTTCTAAGTCACGAATCATGAGATCATGACCTGAACTAAAGTTGGATGCTTAACCAATTAAGGCACCCAGGTGTCCCAAAATGGTGTACATCTTAAACTTACACAATGGTATATGTCAATTATATCTCAATAAAGCTGGAACAAATAAATAAAAACCTTCTCCCAAAAACAAAGCCCTGACTAAACTGGGTTTGTCCATTTTGGTCATTAAAAGACCTGACTGGGGTCTGCGAGAACCATTACTTCTCAGTAGTTTTGTCTCATCATGTAAAGACATAGTTTTCAGAATGGTGCTGCTGTGCCCAAATAGTTCCTGACTCTTCCTTTTTCCATTAGCCTGAAGCTATAGGTTGAATGAAAATATACAAAAGCAAGTCCTTAAAGGAAAATACAAGATCACTAAAGATGAAAAAATAAAAATAAAACCCTTTCATTGGGAACAAAATAAATATTAGAGACTACTACCTCAGAATCTAATTTTTAGGGCCAGTTATCACCTAAAAAAACTAATGTCTTTATTTCTCAAAGGTCATCCTTTCCTTCATCAGATACGTTTTCCATCATGTAGATAAATGTTTCACTACCTGGACTGCACATTGGAACCATATAGAGAGCTTTTTAGAAATAGCCCCGAAAGATTGATCTACTTCATCTAAGTACATGCTAGCAGTAGGATTTTTAACTGACATATAATTTACCTACCATAAAAATAAACCTTAAATGAATATATATATATTTGGTGGCTTCTATTATATTCACAAAGGTGCACACCTTCACCTACTAATTCCAAAACATTTTAGTCTCCTCCACTCTTGAAAAAAACCCCATACCCTTTATTAGTTATTCCCCATCTACCTTTTCTCCAGCCACTAATCTATTTTCTGTCTCTATAGACTTGCTTATTCTAGGCTTTCATATAAATGGAATCATATAATAGTGATCTTTGATGTCTGGGTGCTTTCACCTAGCATAATGTTTTCAAGGTTCAAACATGTCATAGCATGCATCAGTACTTCATTCCCTTTGATTTCCTAATAATATTCCATTGTATGGCTGTACCACCTTTTGTCTCTTTATTCATTCATCCACAAGCAAACGGACATTTGGGTGTTTCCACTTTTTGGTTATTATGCATAATTCTGCTATGAATGTTTGTGTACATGTCTTTGCGTAGACATGTCTTCAGTTCTAGGAGTGGAACTGTGGAGTCAAATGGTAATTCTATGTTTAACTTCTTGAGAAAATGCCAGATTGTTCTCCAAAGTGGCTACACCATTTTATAATGCCACCAGCAATGTATGAGGGTTCCACTTTCTCCACATCCTCACCAACACTTGTTATTGTCCCTCTCTTTTATTATAATCATCCCAGCAAGTGTGAAGTGGTATTTCATTGTGGTTTTGATTTGTAGTTTCCTAGTGACTAATAAGTGTCATTTCATGAGCTTATTGTAGCCATTTGTATATCTTTGTTGGAGAAATGACTATTCAAATCCTTTGCCCACATTTTATTTGAATTATTTGTCTCTTGATTGTCATATGAGCTATTTATATATTCTGGATATAAGTTTGTTGGCATGGGCACAGTCTAAAAGCTTCCCCATCAGAATTACCTGATCAGAATCAGAATCAGGTGATTCTCATACAAACTGAGCTTGAGAACCACTGATGTAGAAACAAGCCTCAAACAGATCATATTATCAGAATAAAATAAGTTTGATTCCATGTCTTCCAAGAAAAGTAATATTCATTAAATAGCTCTTACAGTTTTGTCAAATAGAGAAATTAATGTATGAATAATCCCTGAACGATCATGATCATCCTAGAAGTAAAACTGCTAAAGACCCACCTTTGAATGCTTTTCAATAAACTGGCACAAAGTAAAGGTCAAACATCCACTTGAAAAAAAGTAATTTGTGGTCATCTTTGTCTGAACCTTGGAATTCTATGAATGAAATATTCATTATAGGTCTGGGCACGCAAGGGTTCTATCCATATTTGGTAATTATGCTATGCAAAAGGAAACACAAAAATTCATTCAAAATAAGACAATCTTATTCTCAAAAGCAATCTTCAGTCCGAGCTTACATAAACCGCTTTTGAAGGCCTTTACAAAAATTGTCCTCTAGATTCCTCATGCGATGCAAATGGAACATTTTAGCTCACATTCGAATTGCTTTCTTTTTTTGATTCCTAAAACCAGCAACAAAAGGCTGACCTTGTGAGATCTTTCTACACAAGTCAATAATGAGCCATTTGCAGGGGAGCTCCATTCCTTTAAAACAGAGTTCTCAAACGTGGTCCCTGAACCAGCAGCATCAATATCGCCCATGAACTAGTGAGAAGTGCACATTCTCAGGCCCACCCAGAACCTACGCTGCGGATGGGTCCCAGTAATCTGTGCTCTAATCACCCCAAGAGTTATTTCAATGCATGCTCAAGTTTGAGTACTTACTTCTTTAGAATATTTTCCTGGCATTTCTCATTCACGTGTAAAGCAGCTGCCGTTGGTTACGGCCCTATGCCGAACAGTCACCACACACTCCCTAATTGCCCTGAGGCACTAAGAGTCCCAATTTTTTTTTTATTTTAGTCAATTTCTCCATAGCACGGAGCAAACCCCATGAATATCCCAATTTCAGCACTTTCAACTCTTTCTTTCTTTTTTTTTTAAAGGTTTTATTTATTTTTGAGAGAAAGAGAGACAGCATGAGAAGGGGAGGGTCAGAGACAGAGGGAGACACAGACTCTGAACACAGGCTCCAGACTCTGAGCTGGCAGTCAGCGCAGAGCCCGACGCGAGGCTCGAACCCACAAACCGCAAGATCATGACCTGAGCCGAAGTCAGACACTTAACCGACTGAGCCACCCAGGCGCCCCAGCACTTTCAACTCTGAAGAATACCCAATGCTGGGGCACCTGGCTGGCTTAGTTGGTTGAGCGTCCGACTTTCGCTTAGGTCATGATCTCGCGGTTCGNCTCTGAACACAGGCTCCAGACTCTGAGCTGGCAGTCAGCGCAGAGCCCGACGCGAGGCTCGAACCCACAAACCGCAAGATCATGACCTGAGCCGAAGTCAGACACTTAACCGACTGAGCCACCCAGGCGCCCCAGCACTTTCAACTCTGAAGAATACCCAATGCTGGGGCACCTGGCTGGCTTAGTTGGTTGAGCGTCCGACTTTCGCTTAGGTCATGATCTCGCGGTTCGTGGGTTCGAGCCCCGTGTCGGGCTCTGTGCTGACTGCCAGTTCAGAGCCTGGAGCCTGTTTCGGAGTCTGTGACTCCCTCTCTCTCTGACCCTCCCCTGCTCACGCTGTCTCTCTCTCTCTCCTAGAAATAAATAAAACATTTTTAAAAAATTAAAAAAAAAAAAGAATACCCAATGCTTCAGATGGAGTGGCATAAAGTAGAAAGCCATCATGGTATTTTTCAGGAACGCCTATTTTCAGCAGGTTCAAACCAATATGAAGGCCTAAATATACCTCAGTACACTTAACGTTTTGCTATCAGAACTAGGATTGAATCCCAATTATTAAATCTTGTAGGAGCAGATTCAGAGAAGGAAGCCACGACTAGCTAAAAATCTGTATGGGAGAAGTGTCCCTCCGCGGAATGCCTCTAGGGGCGGGGCAAGGATGAGCGCCAGTCTCACGAGGTGAGGTGCAGCATTGCTCACAGGAGCCACCCTGGGCGCAAGATCTGCCTGCTCCATGCTTTGAGCTGACACACACTAAAGCTAGCTAGCTTGCCGGCTATCTTCTGTGTCTCTTCTCACTTCCCTAGGGGTTAGACTTCAGGGTCTACAGCTGGCAAAACCCCAGGGGGTGGGGTCCATCTTTCTTTACTCCCATCCCTACCTCCCATCTCAGTAAAGGCTTCTGGGATGGCTGCCGTGGAACTAGGACATTCGTGGAACATGCTCTGAATCAGTGGTCACGACTGACATGCTAACCAGGGCTAGGTTGGTGGGCTCGAGGGCACCTGTATCGTCTACAGCGTCAGCTGTTTCAAAGCTCCAACTCTCTGGGGACTTGCAGAAAGAAGAGCAGTCCCAACAGCAAGCCTTATGATTTTTCTAGACACACTAGAAATTCCCAGTTATGCACACTTTCCTAATGTGTGAATGGTAGCCGCTAACACAACAAAACTTACTCATCTACAACCTAAATCAAGTCATGAGAAAACACTGGACAAATCCAAATTGAGAGACGTTGCACAAAATAACTGACTTGGGCTCTTCAAAACTGTCACTGTCATAAAAAACAAAGGCAGACTAGGGAGTTGCGCCGGGTTACAAGAAACCGAAGACAAGAGACACCTGAATGTAATAAATGATGTGGATTTACTTCTGCTCTAAAGGACTGTCCATAAAATCTGAATAAGGTCTGTAGATTAGATAAGAGGAGTGTAGGAATCACAAGTGCTCAACTTGATCACTGTACTACAGTTACATAAGAGAACATTCTTGTTTTTAGGAAATAACCACTGAAGTACTTAGTGGTAAAGGGGCACTACATCCACAACTTATTCTTAAATGGTTCAGAAGAACATATAAGTAAATAATTCCTAAATTATATATGTATGTATATTTATATCATAGTATAANTATAATATAAATATATATGTTTATACATTAAAAGAGAGAAATACATAGAAAAAGCAAAGAGAATGATAAAGCAAATGTGGTAAAATGTTACCATTTAGGGAACCTGAGTGCTTACAAGTTTTCTGTAAGTGTGAAATTTTGCCAAAACAAAAAGTTAAAGGGGCACCTCGGTGGCTCAGTTGGTTGAGTGTCTGGCTTCAGCTCAGGTCATGACCTCCCTGCTTGTGGTTTCAAGCCCTGCGTTGGGCTCTTTGCTGACAGCTTGGAGCCTGCTTCAGATCCTGTGTCTCCCCCTCTTTCTGCCTCTCCCCTGCTCGTGCTCTGTCTCTCTCTGTTCCTCAATAATAAATAAATGCTAAGAAACATTTTTTTAAAAAGTTAAAAAAATTACTTTCCAAGTCAAACAAAATCCATGTGTCAGCAGGATGCTGGTCTGTGATCTCCGGCCTCTAGTATCTTGGGGTCTCAGAAATCCCCTCAGACACCCTCAAGAATCTCTCCCTTTCACCCTAACTCCCATCCCTATCTCCAGGAGCAGGGCAAAGAGTCCACAGCAGCCTGGCATCTGGTAGCATCTCACAAAAACCTAAAGCCAGGTCGCACTGGGAAGGAGGGTGAAGCCACAGCTCAGAAGCAGGCCTGGTGCCACCTGAAAGGCCCTAGGAAGCAGGGAGGGACTGGCAGCTCCAGGGGTGCTGGGCAAACCAAGAGCAATGTGCTTATTTCTCTAATTTCTCTTACTAAGCGTAGCCCAGGCGGTTAATCACCAACCTCACACACGACAGCATGATTCTCTTCATCTTGGGCCTCGATTAGTTCAGCCAGGAAGTACTCGCCGTAAGTTTCCCTCAGAATGGTGTCATAGCGCAGAAATATCGGCATGAGATCATCATGATCTTCTACCCTGTTTAGTGCAAAGGCTTCATTAATTTCAGTGTTCCTTCCTTCAGTGGAGCACCTACTATGTGCCAGGCCCTGTTCTAAATGCCAGGAACACAGCAACATGCTCATGACATGAACTTGCATTCTTAAGGGAGAAACAGAATGAAACTATAGCAAATACAACGCTTCAAACATTTCAAACTGTGGTAAGTGCTCTGGGATGGAGAGTGACAGGGTCAAGTGGTCAGGGAAGACCTCTCTGAGGAGAGACATCTGAGCTGAGACCCGAATGAAGAAAAGGGAAGAGAGCTATGTGAAGAGAGCTGAGGGTGGAAAATTCCAGGCAGAGGGAACACACTCAGCATATTTGGGTATGGAATGTGGGCCATCATTTGTCCTGAGACAAAGGACAGAAAGCTAGGAACAGCATTTCCCAAACGTCTTCCAAAGAGCACTACTTCTATGACATTGTCCCTAGCTTCCCCTTTGTCCCTCCAAAAGAATTCCAATGTCTAAAGACAATTTCCTAGTATAGGTGCCCTCTGGAGTGTCACAGTTTCATACTAAAGACTGAGAAGTACTAGGATAAATATGAATATTTAACCTAGTTTATGCATTTGCCCAACATGGACCCATGGTACCCTTTATGCTTATCAAGTTTGATGGAGAACAGATACCATGGTATTAACCAGCCCTTCTGACTCACAGAAAGTTCCAGCAGCTCCTCTGTCATTTTGCAAGGTTCTAGAGCTGGTTCCTTTATATTCTAGTTGCTCTTTAAAAAACTTTTTAATGTTTATTTTTTGAGAGAGACAGAGTGCAAATGGGGGAGGGGCAAAAAGAGAGGAGACACAGAACCTGAAGCAGGCTCCAGGCTCTGAGCTGTCAGCACAGAGACCAATACAGGACCCAGGGACCGTGACATCATGACCTGAGCCAAAGTCAAATACTCAACCAACTCAGCCACCCAGGCGCCCCTCTAGTTGCCCTTTTAAACCAAGGCTTTTTTTCTGTGCCCCAGGAAAGATGAGGCTGCTCATGGTCCCTAGGTATTTTCCTGGCCTGTTGCAGTGCACAGCATCCAGGGTAGGGGTTCCCTTCATTCCTGGGCCTCTGCCTCTCTTGCCATTCTCCATGTGGTCCCTCTGTCCTCTGTTGTGCTGTTCAGAAGCTGTTCAGTCAATCCTCAGTTCTTCAAGACAAATTGCTCCAAAATAGCAATTGACTTGGTGTGTCTATCGCAGAGGTAAGTTCAGGGTTTTCCTATGTTGCCATCTTGGACCAGAAGTCTACCCTTTATTCTTGACATGTTGCTACATTTCTCATAAAGGGGGAAATGCTACTTTAAAAATAATGAAGCTCTCTGCTCACCCCCTTGGAAACATTCACCTCAAACTTGCCTTGTCAGGACTCCAAACAGTGACCTTGACAACCAGCGTGGGAGAAGAAGGAGAACCAAGAACCAGGTTTATGGTACCACAGTGATGCTGGCCCTTAGACTCCATTTTGCTGCCATTTTCTAACATTCTTTTCTTATTTTTAGTATATTATTGGTTATATTTATTACTCTATTGTACCTGCCTACGATGTTCTTATACTTTTTTCCTGGTACTTTTCTTACTAAAATGTTCCACAGTTTTTTTGTTATTGTTGTTTTTCTGTAATATATCTGATTTGGCTACTAAATTTTATCTCTTCCCCCCTTTATTTCATTATTATTCCATCTTCATCATCCAATTTGAGCTTCTAATATGTTGTCTTTGACATTAATAGTAAGTTCATCTGAGCAATTTGTATGTATATAAAGCCCAGGGCTTTATCCAGATTATCTCCGTTGGTATACTTCTCATAGCTACCTCAGGAGGTAGGGATTACCATCTTCACTCTATAGAAGGCAGAGAGCAAGGCTCAAGAGGATGATGAAAAGCTTCACCTGAGATGACAGGAATACTTGGCAACAGAGCCATGTTATGAACTCAGGTCAGCTTAGACCCTGATATCACATACTACACTAAGTCAACAATGCACTTCAAAAATTTCTCTTTACTTTGACATTCTATTGAATATGGGAGGCAAGAAGCATGAGCACAAGCAAAACAGTTGAGAGGAGACTTTGGCTCAAGGGACAGGGGTCAACACCACGGCTCATCCACCCAGCTCCTCCTCAACTCCCAGATCGGATTCTCCCAGTCCTGTCGCAGGTCCACTCCCCACATCTAAACGCTTTAAGCTGGACCACTCCACACACTCTTGATGAAAATCCCCATCTTATTCCAATGATGAAATCTTTACCTCTGGTGAGCCTCATCTGTTGGAATGATGTTGTTTTTTCATCAGTAATAAACATTTTGATGAAAGAAATACATATTTGAAAAACTAGGTCTCTCCTATAGAAAACTCAGAGGTAAGGAGAAAGCTAGCCAACAGTATAGAAAACTCAGAGGTAAGGAGAAAGCTAGCCAACAGACCACGATACAGGAAGGAAAAAACAAAGAGAAGATGATAACCATCATGGATTAAACATAACTCCCCAGGCTGAATCTTATTCCCAACCTCTTGCCAACACTTTCTGGAAGGAGAGAGAGCAGAGGGTCCTTATCCAGGCAACGAGGATATTTGCTTATTATACTATCAACCTGAGTATGATGTCATCACCAACCAACAGTCTCACTCCACATGCCAGCACATCAGAGGGATTCTTTAGTAGAGAGTCTAATACATGGATCCAGAACTGAGAAATGTATAGAACTGTTGAGTCACTGCCTTACACACTTGAAACTAATATAACACTGTGTGTTCATTATACTGGAATTGTTAAAATAATGACTAATTAAATATACTTATTAAATGGATCCAGAAACAAACACCAACTGTGTTTTTAGGATGAACTTGACTGTACTCTCACACCATAGCCACTTCACAAGCTATTTCAGCTCTGCACTAATTTTTTTAAATAGTCTGACTATTTGCCCATCTAGTTTTGTCTGTACACAATTACTTTTGAGAACTACCAGTGGCCATGTGTGGTTGGGTGTTCCAAAGCTCCATAATAAATACATCAAAGGCTCATGGTCCTCTTCTGAAATGATTGGAGAATAAATGATACAGTGTTGTGGTCAAAGTCTGGGCTGGAAGCCAGAAAGCCTAAATCCGGATTTAATGACTGTGACCTCAGGCATATCACCCATATTAACTAACCTCTCTATACCATAGTTTTCTCATCTGTCATAAAGACAGTAAATTAAATGTTGAGGTAATAGTGGGTGATATGCTATTATTATAAACATTACTCCTACTTAGGCAGGAAAGCTCCATAAGGACAAAGAACATTTATAATCAATGCATGGAATGGAAGAGGTTATCCCTATAGGAGCCTGAATCCCTGTGCTAGTTGCCCTTTGGACACTGTAGATATAAACTTTCCCATTACATCCACTATCACTAATCTGTTTAAAACCATGCTTTCTTCACCCCACTCCTTCATTCAAAAGCTTTTGCTAGCCTCCACTATTTCTGGGATGAGGTCAAGCCCTTAGCCTCATTTTTAAGGCCTCTTTCCATAATTATCATCAATAATGACACACAAGGTGATCTACTCATTGTCCCTAGAAGAGGACCTCACCATCTCTCCTCCTTTAGCCTCTGTCCATATCCAGCACTGTGACTCACTCACTTATTCGAAATTCCAGCATCCTTCCACCCCACACTCTCCAGCGGCTCATCATCCCAGCCTCCTTTCTTGGGAACCTAATGACAGGATCAAAACTGGAGATCTATTGTCCACTTTTGATGTTAATGTCAAAGCAGGGCATGTTTCCAGTCAAGGATTATGCTCTCTGGGGACAGAGAGGGAGTTCTGTGTTTCTCCATAACAAAGGTTAGCTAAGATACTCTGAACTCTCTTCTCAACGAGACTTCAACCTTGGCTTATAAAGACTTGAAAAATCAATAAAGTTTCTCACAGCTCAAGGCCACATCCCTAGGATGACTCCAGCCCTACCTTTCTGAAAAAGCAAGGCTGCCAAAATAATTTCCTATTTGTTCTAGCCAACACCTGAAGGTAGGGCCCCTGTCTCTCAGTCCCAGTGGAAGGGGAGGAGCCTAACTTCAATAAACTCCAGCTAGCAAACTCAGATGGGTTTCACAAGGAACAAACCCGCTTCCCACCTCTTGTCATTTGTCACTCCCCTGACTCTACTGCGACTCCCCTCACCCCCTCTGAATTCCCTCATTTTCTCTTTAATAGGCCCAGTAACTTCTGCACAAACCAAAGTTGAGTTCAGTTCACACTGCACACTTTTCCCTACTGTAATAGTTATTATTGATTAAAATCTGTCTTTACCACTTTAACCAGAGACTAGCTCTGCTGAACTTTTGGACATTTGCATACACTGCAGACTGCAGCACAGGTGCAACAGTGACAGCCAACACAGATAGGGCCCGTACCATATTCTGGGACCTCATTCAGTATGCCATGTGCACTCACAGCACCAAGGGGTGCCAATGCTAAGCCCGTTTTCCAGGTGAGCAATGTGTGGCCTGAGGGGACCCATGTGGAGAGTGAGACCACAGCCCTAACTGACTGAGCCACCTGCCCAGTCACTTGAATACTAAGCCTTGGTTTCTCATCTATTAAGCAGGCAGGGACAAGGACAGCAGGGAGGGTACAATGTAGTGATAAAAGGGACCCTGGCAGACAGTAAGCCCTCAGCACAATCTGCTCTGGGGAGACTTCACATGCCCTCTCACATCCCACGTGGAAACCCCCACTGGCTGGGTCCCCCAACCATTCAGGACCTCTACTAAAAGAGCCTACTAGTACACCCCACCACATTCCAGAAACTAACTCCCTACTTAACCTGTCAAAGGAGGGTGGCTAATAGGGGGCTTTTCTCTGTGAAGAGAATCCTGAGTGATACTTGTTTGGAAAAAAAAAAAAAAGATTCTAGGAGAGAATAGCAAAGAAATCCATTTTCCAATGATTTGCCAAAAATAAATCTCCAAATTGATATTAAAAGAGATAACTGTTGTAAATAATATGAAAATAATTCAATATACTAGTCCTTTTTTAAGAGAATCAAGACACCTGTCATGTAGAAAATTCTAAAATCAACTGTGTATGATGGACTTTTATCTACATAGGATGGACACAAAAATAATACTCCATTGATACAAAAATCAGAAATAAAGGCTCAGAGAGCCTGAGGGCTGTACACCTATGCATGAACCCTCAGCAGCCTATTAACAAAGTTATTCCTAATCATGCCTCAATTCTAATTCTTCTGGGAAAAATAAGAAGAAAATATCCAACTTGTGGAGTTTCAAAGAGTCTCTCACTTCAGCTCTTCCCCAAAATGGATAAAGAGGAACTTGTTCTGCTAAATGCATTCCTTGGGGTAATCGATAATTTATGATCTTGCATCAGCCCCAGTGCTAATGATAAAGTATGACATCAGCCTTGCAGAGTCTCAAATGGCATATGACAAAGTCTAGCCCCACAGAAACAAAACACTCCAGCTACCAAAAACAATGCATCCAGTAAAATGCTTACATTCAAGCACTCTGAGGCAGTGGGCACTGTCTACCTCTGGGATGGGAGAGCCACTTCATGTGAATTCATTTAGCACCGTACAGCCACATCTCTGGCAACTCTGTGACCCACAGCATTTCAGGGGTTAGACTATGTAAGGTTATAATTCATCAACCTAAAGTATAACCGGAACGACACCATTTTCCGGGTGAAAAACAACATTCTTTTATATCTTCCATTCAGGAAGTGGCTTGGAGGAGGCAACAATGTACTTGTTAATACAATTAGCATAGAATATTTTATTTTAACTCGTTTGGAAGAAACTAAAAGTCCATTCCATAGAGACTGATTCATTGTTCAGGTACCTAAATGTCCATCAGACTCTGAAAAATGTGCCAGATGAAAATGGAGTAGCATCCAAAACGCAAGAAAATCAACAGCCTCTCAAGGACACATCACTCGGGGTATGGGTGTCCTCTAAACCCAAGAGAAGGCAAGGTGGAGGATGACAGAAACCTGATGGCTCTCTCTGGTTTCCTGGGAGGACAAACTCTCATTGTTTCCACTATGTCAGTTAGCCAGGCTTTCAAGGAACATCGTGATGCCTAGAACCCACAGAACTTTCCCAGCTGACAGGCACGGCCTCTTGGTGATGGGTAGACCCTCAGATTGTTTCAAAGCTTCAGCATCCAGACCTTCTTCTGAATAATTATGATCCTAGAGGAAAATCTCTAGGCTAGCTTCCTTTGATTTGGGGAGATGGCATTGTTTCCTTGCCAGCAAAGAAAGCATTGTTAATTCACAGATGGAAAATTCACACTTAAGGACTGGAACACCAGCAGCAGCAGGACTGAGCCACCTTTCCATTCAGAATATTGGCATGGCCTCTTCTCTCCTGTCTGACGGTATTTTCCACATTCAGAGAGGATTTGCATTTCATTAGCTAGACTTAAAAATGTAGCATAGAAAAAATGATTTTGATGTTACATTAAATGCCATAAATATTCTATTTCTTCAAGCCTGAGAGGAGTGAGTGTATGTGTGCTTATGTTTTAAGAAATCAGTGAATGAAGAAGAAAAAAACTCACAGAGAACCTAATCCAGTAGAAGTCCTAAAGAAAGCAGTGTATTTTGGTTAAGCCAATCTTTTACCATGAACACTGTATCAATTTGGGGCAGGAGAACCTAGTCAGTCTTTTTCCTCAGATGTGTAAAAACAAAGCACCTTTTTCTTTTCAAGATCTCTTCCGACCTCTAGTGGTCTCTTTAAGAAAGTCAAGTCCATCATTTCTCAATCATATATCCCATTTTAGAATTTTAAGACGAATTGTAGAACCATTTAGTTTCTACTCCTTAGAAAATGTCATGATTTTTTAAATGATGAAGAATTTGGGGGGCGCCTGGGTGGCTCAGTCGGTTAAGCATCCAACTTCAGCTCAGGTCATGATCACACGGTTCGTGGGTTCAAGCCCTGTGTCGGGCTCTGTGTTGACGGCTAGCTCAGAGCCTGGAGCCTGCTTCAGATTCTGTGTCTTCCTCTCTCTCTGACCCTCTCCTGCTCATACTGTTTCTCTCTCAGAAATAAAACATTAAAAATAAATAAATGATGAAGAATTTTAAACCCTAAATGACTTCAAAGTGCATTCAAGGCCAATAGGAGGCCCCTGCCATTTATACCACCAGGATCTGATCCAAAAGTTTATCTTGGCACGCGTCACTCCAGTCAGATTGTTAACCAGATTTTATTTCCTGGGTCAGTTACCAGAATTCAAGAAGAGCAATGGTGAAATTCCTAATTGTGCTGTCCCTTCTCCTTGAGAGCTTTAGGATTCTCATGACTTAAGCATCAGAACATTCATTTATATGAAATTACCCAGAAGTCCAACTTTAGCGAATTTCAAAAAAGCATGAGGCTGTCAAATCCTTAATAAAAATAATTGCTTTAAGAGGCGAAAAGTTAGTATTTAAAAACCACCAATCTTATGTTTTAAAGTCCTAAATTGTCTTTCATCTATTTTACGTAGCAATAATGTCCACACACACTTTGGTTAGCCTTTATTATCAGCAAAAAAGCAGTACTCCATTTTAGTTATTTTACAACATGATGGACAGCATATAATCCTTCCCTGGTGAGTCTTTCCCAACTCCCCCCTGCAACTGAAAGACTTGAAAAAGATAGGTTTTCCCCCAAAAGTACTATTCCAATAGTTTCTCAGTCTGAGAAGATCTCAAATCCATCATTGAATATTACTCAAGCCCAGTATAGATTATGTGTCCAGAAGCAGTCACGCTTTATTTCAAATATTGTGCAAAACACAGAACAGTAACTTCTATAATTAGTGTCTAAGTAGAGCAGCAGATTACAGCACAATTTTCCACATGGGTAAATCAAAGAACTGGGACTGGGGATTACAGTGTTAATTCCCTGGTTTTGAACATGTTGCTAGGTAAACAGCAGAAGGATAATTACATCCCAAACCCTTCCCTGGTTTACTGTCTTAAGAACTGTGTTCTTCACCATTAATTATCAGTGCAGGTAACTACTGATGAAACAGATGTCAAAACATCAATGTGGGGGAAATAAGAGAAATGAAGCAGCCTAAGAGGACACAGCCACGCCCATCTGACCTTCTGAAAAGTCTTTTTTCCTGCATCCTTAAGGAGGGAAATGATCCACATAAGTACATTTTCCAGCTACCTGAAACTCTACACCTGTTAGTATCAAAACTCAAATGTGAACACTTCGGACAGAGAGCTTCTTAAAATGTGTCACATTTTTCTACCTTCCAATAAGCAAAAACATCAACCATCACAATGTCACCATTCCCTCATGATGTCTATTTTCTACTACTATATGCTAAATTGTCTTTTATAAACGCCCCTTCCTCCTTACAAAGTACCCACTGTCATCTTTTTACCACGAGGACTATATTCCTCCTGTGATTTGCTGACAGGTTTTCTGTAGGCTGGGCAAGCAGGACATTTCACCATCAGAGGCTGAATGAGCAAGATCGGGATCGGGTCAGGGATCGGGAAGATTTAGTCCAGGCCAGGACAGCCTAGTCTCCTAGAAGGTTATAGTCCTTAACCCTAAAGTTTTCAAGGGTAAAAGAAGGAAAGGAAGAAAGGTTTGGGTTGGAAAGGAGAGGAGGAGAGAGACTAACTCAAAACCACTAGCTGCCATATGCTTACTAGAAGCCAGCACTGGGCGGGGCATGGTCTACGTCTTTTCTCAAGCAACCTACATCCTGAACCACAAGTGGGGCATCAGTCAGTAGGTTAACAAAGATGTCGCCTTACTAAAAAGTGAAAGAAATAGGTGATTTTTAGATACGCTGCCTCTGTACATGTCAATTGTGGTATCAGATTTATATACAATTTTCTATTTTAATAGTAGATCATACAGAATATCTATAGATATTCTATGTTCTAATGAATTCTACAGAATTATCTATTATAATAGTAGATAATAATACAGTAACATCTTGCTGAATATCTATGCTAAAGTACCTAAGCTTTGGCTTAGTTCATTCAGCTTTTTTTTAAATAGACACAGAATTCTCCAAGTTATTACAATTTTTTTCTTAAATGAGTTTTGGTACATTGTGTTTTTGAAGGAATTGGCCCATTTTATCTAAATGGTTGAATTTACAGAACGATTGTAGTATTCCCTTATCCTTCTACGTCCATAAGATCTGTAGTGATATCACCTCTTTAATTTTTGATATTGGTAATTTTCTTTTTTCTTGGTCAGTTTGGCTAGAAGTTCATCAATTTTATTCAACTCATCTGTATCTTTTTACATTTCCAAATGCAATGGCCTCTTTTTGGACTCAAATTATTTGATTTCCCTACATCTTTTGCCACCTTAAGAAGTCTGACTTCTACAAGACTCCTCTTCCTCTCTTCTAGTTCTCTTCCTTATTATCATTCACAGCTCATTTTCACCATTCAAAATTCTTCCATAGGCCTCTGCTTTTTCACTTTAAAATCTCCTCCTTGGGTGCCTGGGTGGATCAGTTGGCTGAGTGGCAGGCTCTTTGTCTTGGCTCAGGTCATGATCTCATGGTTCATGCGTTTGAGTCCCACATCAAGCTGACAGGGCAGAGCCTGCTTGGGATTTTCTCTCTCCCTCTCTCTGCCCCTTGTCTGTGCTCATGCTCTCTCTCTCTCTCCCTCTCTCTCAAAATAAACATTTAAAAATAAAATAAAATCTCCTCCACAACTAAACAATCTCCTTTATTTCCCCTACCTCCTCACTCATGAGAGGACCTACATTTCTACCTTCCAATTGTCCATTTTTTAAATTTTTTTTTAATGTTTTATTTATTTCTAGGGGAGAGAGAGAGACAGCGTGAGCAGGGGAGGGTCAGAGAGGCAGGGAGACACAGACTCTGAAACAGGCTCCAGGCTCTGAGCTGGCAGTCAGCACAGAGCCCGACGCGGGGCTCGAACCCATGAACCGTGAGATCATGACCTAAGCGAAAGTCGGACGCTTAACCGACTAAGCCACCCAGGCGTCCCTGTCCATCTAATGCTTTACTTCTACTCTCAGCAAATGAACCCACCATCCTCCCATACTTGAAAACCTGGGTCATCATGAACTCATCCTCATCTTTCAACTTTCCTCCTCAAACATTTCTTTGCATCCATGCACCTGCCCCAGCTGGATGTCTTTGACTTGTCACTGCCTGGATTTGACTTGTCACTTGCCTGAATTCCAGCTAGAATCATTTCTCAGCCATACTGTTCTGTTCCTCCCTTATAAGCCACTGACCACATGGAAGTCAGTTATCCTTCACACACAGCTATTATAGTGCTCCCTGCTGGCTCTAGGATAAAGGCTTCTTGTTATGATTCTTTCTTGGCTATCCAGTGGCCTACTCTTCCTCCGCACAACTTGAACAGCAGCCACACCTGCCTACTGCCTGGTAATAAACATTTTAGGTGCTTTCCTGCCTCTATACCTTTGCCCAATCTGTCCCTCTGGCTTATCCCTTCTGACCAGATTCAGAGGCTACCGTCTCTGTGAAGCCTTTTTTATTTTAAATTATTTTTAATTGAGGTGTAATAACATATAGTAAAATCCCCAGGTATAAAGTTGTTTGAGTTCTGGCAACTGCAAAGCCACCAATCAAGACACAGAACAGTGCCATTGTCCCAGAACTCTCCCAGTCTCACTCTTCCCTCCACCAAAGGCAACCTCTGATCTGTTCTCTGTCTCTACAGATGAGCCATTTGCACATCATACAAGCGTAGTCAACAGTATATGGTCTTTGTGTCTATGTCTACCTTCTTTCACTCAGCATAAACTGAGATTGACCTACCCTACTACGCCTATAAGTAGTTCACTGCATTTCACTGTTGAGGAGTGTCCACTGTGGATATTGCACCACAGTTTGTAAATGTAAACATGTGCTTCATGATGAATATTTAGATTGGGGGCAGGGGCAGAGAGGTCTCATATGAAGCTGTCTTCATCTTTTTCTGTCCTTTCCCCTTCCAAGTCAGTTAATAATATCAATAAGAGTAATATTTTCATCTCATTCGATACTTACATGTGACTGAAAGTTCTAAGTACCTGACTTTCATCAGCTCATCCATTCACTGCAATAATCCCAGGCAGTAGACAATACCCTCACACCCACTGGTGAGCAAGAAACTGAGGCCTGAAGAGGCCAAGTTCTCCTTTTAAGTTAAACCATCTGGTGAGTAGTCAAATCAAGATCTGAACAGAGATCTATCAGGGTGCCCATTCAGTTGGTTAGGCGTCCAACTTCAGCTCAGGTCATGATCTCACGGTTCGTGAGTTTGAACCCCACAATGGTCTCTGTGCTGACAGCTTAGAGCCTGAAGCCTGCTTCGGATTCTGTCTCCCTTTCTCTCTGTCCCTCCCATGCTCGTGCTCTCTCTCTCACTGACTATCTCAAAAATAAATAAACATTTAAAAAATTTTTAAAAAGAATAGAGATCTACCTGATGCCATTACTGCAAATTCTTATTTTTTTTTAATTTTTATTTATTTATTTATTTCTAGGAGAGAGAGAGAGAGACAGCGTGAGCAGGGGAGGGTCAGAGAGAGAGGGAGTGACAGACTCTGAAACAGGCTCCAGGCTCTGAGCTGGCAGTCAGCACAGAGCCCGACGCGGGGCTCGAACCCACGAACCGCGAGATCACAACCCAAGCGAAAGTTGGACGCTTAACCGACTAAGCCACCCAGGTGCCCCTGCAAATTCTTAATATGCCATAATACTATATGCCTGGTAAATAGTAGGCTCTCACCTTTTAAGAATTTAAATTTAATACTTTCTAAAGAAATCCACCATTTATGGCAACCCAAGAAGTTGCTGACCCAAGCATCTTCAGCTGACCCAAGAAGATGCAATTTATTCCTCACTGGTAAAACCAAGCAACTGCCCTTCTGAAATGATTTCATTATGCATTTTTATTTCAAAAAGGCCCTTTTATTTTGCTCACAATTTTGTGAGTCAGAAATCTGGGAAGACTCAGTTGGTCAGTTCTTGCTTAGGTGTCTCCTGTGGCTGCAGTCACATGTCAGTCAGCTGGGCTCCAGTTACTGGGAAAGGTGGGGGTCTCCTAGGCTGGATGTCCACAATGGCTCATTCACACGGCCAGCAGTTGATACTGACTGTCAGTGGGAGCCTAGCTGGGATTGTTGACCCCAGAGCCAACCTCTAGCCTCTCTGGCACAGTGGTCTCCCAAAGCCACATTGTAGGAAGGCTTGAAGGATAGAAGACAGTGCTGTAGACATCTTTGGAAAACAGATTCTGTTTCCACTGCCATCCCCTTAAGACTGTTGAACCTTGGGGCATGTCATGGGGCCCACTGAATGGTAAAGACCGTCCACCTCCAAAGCTCCTCTTTGGGGTCAACAGAATCCTCTTTCATTGGATTTTGGAAAATAGGTGGGTTCTATTGGGAAAACTAAATAGGCAGATTCACTTTTATGTTTATTTGAAAGTTATCTGACTCAGTGTGGGGCCAAGGATTGTGTGTTTTCAGAAACCCGTAAGTAGTAAATGCACAACTTTGCTGGCCACATAGCACCAAGTGAGTCTCATCAGATACCCAGTCCTATAAATTATGTCATCAAGGGGAACTATAAACATCTCCAAATGAAGTAATACTTATGGATATTATAAAACAATTTAATCCAAGCTCTAATCACTTACAGTAAGAAATGGCAATTTAGCAACTCTGTGTAAGGTAAGTGTCCATGTAAAACTCAGGTAGGAAAAGGCACTGCTTCAGCCTTACCTGGCATTGCGAATGTGCAGCTGAGGGTAATGACTGTCCCTGTGACATATGTGCACAGCAAAGTCCTCATCATATGTCAGACTCGGAATGCTCCCCACTTGTTCAAACACCGTTATGAGAGTAGAGCCTAAACCACAGAGATGAAGACATGTGACCTCATCGTACCAAGAAATAGCTTTAGGGCTTCAGAACAAAATGTAACTTCCATTCGAAACTGTATTTTAATTGTTAAAATCAAATAGTCACATTATACATTCAGGACCTGGAGACCATTCTTATCACAATTCTCAAAAGCACCATTTTAAGCATGAACTTCCCATTTTGGAGACTGGGGACAGGAGGTAGTTGAGCAAACCTTACCTAGGCTCATGTAGGATGGCACTATGAGAAATATGAAGTGCAGTTCTGGCACGGCCTTAAACACAGCCCTGGTGAGGGGAAGAGAGGGTGGGACAGGTGTTAATAACAAAGTAATCCCATTAGGTGGCACCTGTTAGAGTAAATACCTTCACTAAACATATCAGATGTTCATAAATCCACATGGGCTCCTTTGCTCCTTGCCTGCAAAGACAAGAACATCTTCAGGGCAGTTTTCTTCCCTTCTCTACTTTTCTTTTTATTCCAAATGGTCTCTTTTCTGTCTGTTCCACAGAAGTAGAGAGAATAAAGAGTGCCATATTCATGTGGCACACCAGATTTCTGCCGACATTAACCTTTGACCTGGCATCTGGATGGCCTGGTGTGACATTACACAGTGCCTTGAAAGCTGAGGCCACCACCCCCAAATGTCTGCGCAGGCTGTCAGAGATGCATCGCCATCACCCAGTAGCCCAACTGATCATATTTCGATGCACCATATTATCCAGGATGCTTCTGCAGTCTGTCAGGTTAATAAACATCTCTAAAGAGAAGACTGAAAAAAATATTTTTAGAAACTTCCAAACCTGTAATGCTTTATTCTTCTCTTATTTTTCCCCCAAATCCATTTTTTTAAATGACTGCACTACCTGTCTGCCTCAAATGATGGTAGTTAACGATGTGTGTCAAACAGAATGTCGATTCAAAGAAATAGATTTTTTTACTTCAGAAATGTCACTGCTATTCCACATTGAAGCTTTAATATAGCCATGAATTATAAGCAAATTAAGCATCTCAAAGAATTTCATGTCCTTTGGAAATATTTTTAAACTATGCACACAATCTCTTTTGTGTCATTTTGGCATTAACGTGTCTTGTCTATGGTGCTGCCTGCCAGCCCCCTGATGTCACCGTCTGCAAGACCCCAGCCACTCACCGAATAATCTCTTTGCAGCAGCCGACAGAATACTCATCCACAGCCACAAAGAGGTGCATGAACAAAGTGTTCAGAGGCTGCACAAGAAAAGAGTACATGATTAAAAGCTGAGTCAACATTCAGGCTATGTCAGAACAGGGTTAGGAGATGGGAGGAGGATTTGGGGGCAGCAACAGACTCCAAGCTACCCCGTGTGGTGGGTGATTTTTATGTCTAAAGTGATAAGACACTCAGGCAGCATTTGAGCTTTCTCACTGACTCCATTCACTGCCTCCTGTCCTCCTTAGAATTATTCAAGAAAACAGGGACTATAAATGAGTCCAATGCATCTAGCCCTTCTTCCTGCCCTCACAAACAGGCTAGGGGCAGGAAAGTGCCTGCAGGGGAGTGAAATCGATTATTAACTCAGTAGTCTTGTCTCGGGGGTGTCTATGCCAAGTGAAAGACAATCACCCTTTCCCCAGGGCTCTTGAGTCAGCAGCTGCTGCTCTATTCAAGTGACACAAGAGAAAGATTCTCTTATGAATTTGAAGGATGGAAGGCAGATGCCATGTTATGAATCCAATGGCTTGTTTTGTTCAACATTCCCAGAGTCAGAATCAAATATTACTCTTGGGATCCAGAAAATCTGAGAGCTGAACTCAAAGTGGCAAGATTCGAAGATGACTTTCAGCTTAATTCTTTCAAGTTTTTAAAGACCTTTATCTCCTAACTTCTGAAGATGTTTTAAGTAGCCTCAGTAATGAGCAGTTGTCCCATGCAACCACACATTGGTCCGCTCAACTCAGTGCCCCTGTGTTTATGGGCAAATCTTCAAATTCCAGAGCTAATACAAATGTGAGAGGTTGGTTAACTGGTGAGGGTGGTGCTTGCACCTAGATCAAGATGACAGGAGTGCTTTCTACATCTCTTGTTTCCTGAGCAATTTTATAGATGGCCTTGGGTTACTGCCTGCACAACTGTGTGCCTTGCCTTAGAAATACTCAGAAAGAGGGGCACCTGGGTGGCTCAGTCTGACTCTTGATTTTGGCTCAGGTCATGATGTCACAGTTCACGAGTTCGAGCCCGGAGTCAGGCGAATCAGGCTCTGTGTTGACAGCATGGAACCTGCCTGCATGGGATTCTCTATCTCCCTCTTTCTGCCCCTCTCTGTGCTCTCTCTCAAAATAAATTAATTAAAAACAAAAAAAGAAATACTTAGAAGGAGTATCAAACATAAAATGGGAAGAGAAGAAACACAAGTTTGGTTCAGGAGCTTGAAAACTCCCAAAAGGCCAATAACACAAACCCTACAGTCAATAGGAACAGCCACACCACCACTGTATGTATGCACTTTCCATGTGTTATCAGCTAATCCCACAACCACCTTACTTAACATCTGCTTTACATTCTGAGTAGGACCAGATTTAGGAGTACATGGCTTATTACTTGGCTGATTTATCTTCCAAATTCTCTCTTCCACCAAAAATATTATAATTCAAGATTTATTTTTTAGCTTTAAGATAAAAATCATTAATTACTTCTGTTGCAAATACTCCTGGGATAAGTAATGCATTAAGCCTTAAGGCTCTATATCAATGTTATCCAATAACAAAATAACTTGAGCCACAAATACAGGCCACATACGTAATTTCCCAGTAGACATATAGAAAAAGAATAAAGATAAACGTGTAAAATTAATTTTCAATATATTTTATTTAACCTAACATATTCAAATTATCATTTTAACAAGTAATCAATATAAACATCGTTAATGAGATATTTTACACTCTTTTTTCCTACCGAATACTTAAAATTCAGTGTATGTTTTATACTTCCAGCACATTTCAATTAGACTAGCACATTTCAGGTGCTCAACACCTACATGTGGCTGATGGCCACCATACTGGACAGCCGAGCTCCATACTGTTGTAGGAATTTAAAACTGTGGTAGTTTAAGAACAAACAGTCTTAAGAAAACAAGCAAAGGAACAGAAGGGGAAGGAGTTTATGAATAATGGTGTTAATTTATAATTTCAAAAAGGGTAAAATCATGATTCTAATGCAAACATACAATGAGCACATGTCTGAGATTTATTCAACCCACCAATTAACAAGGCAACCAGCAAGATGATAAAACCAATTTGTTGCACTTGAGAAGCTGGCTATTTTAGATATTTTAATGAGGAGAAGTTAGAATAAGATTGCTAGGCTAGATATAAAATAGTTAATGTCCTATGAAGCCATAAACCATAGCCTTTGAGGTTATCTCTTCCACCAAACAGAAACTATTTACACCTCAAATGGAGAAAAATCACAAAGTTAATCACTGTTCCTATAGAACTGTACAATAGCCCCATCAACAGAAAGTCAAAGATACAAGCCCTGGATTCAAAGCATCTTTTGGCCTATTTCCAAGTTTGATAATTTTTTTGAATATGATAACTGGGTGTTTAGGGTGCTGAGGAACAGGAGAAGCAGAGGACAAGGGGGAGACATCATCTAGCTGAATAAATGCTGGATAATGCACTGGGGTGCTCGTGGGGGATGTATTGTGCATGCAGACATGTGTAGATGGAGGGGGGACAAACTCATTCATACAACTGGCATTCCCTAGGGCTCTGGGGACACATTCTTGAATTCCACTGACAGGCAAGCATGCTACCCCCAGTCGTGGCATCTGGCTCTCTGCAGAACTGGGGCCACATGCTGACTTGGCTCTGGCAGGCTGAGGACAGGGAAAACTCAGACTTGGCACCAGCTACCAAGTCAGGTTGGCAACAGGTTGTAATGTGCCCACAGCTAGAAGATATCAAATGAGCTACAGTCCTCAAGGGTACCTTAAAAATTATAGAGTGCAACACGAACCAGAAGCTCTACTATCACCATTAAGGGGCAAAAGTGTAAAGGCAGCATACCAAAGACTTCACACACTGAGCCCAAGTGGCCATTGATATAGATGGACAGATAAAGAAGATGTGGTACATATATACAGTGGAATATTACTCAGCCAAAAACAACGAGATCTTGTCATTTGTCACAACACAAATGGACCTAGCAGGTATTATGCTAGGTAAAATAAGTCAAAGATAAATACGAAATGATTTTACTTACATATGGAATCTAAAAAGCAAATGAACGAACAAACAAAATAGAAACAGAGCAAACTGGTGATTCTCAAACGGGAAGGTGGCAGGGGATGGACAAAATGGGTGAGGGGGAGTGAGAGGTATAAACTTCCAGTTATGGAATGAACAAGTCATAAAATTGAAAGGTACAGTGTAAGGAATATAGTCAATGGTATGTTGATAGCATTGTATGGTGACAGGGGGTAGCTGTCACAACTTATAGACTTGTCCAATCTCTGTGTTGTACACCTGAAACTAATGTAATGCTGGGTTGTCAACTATACTTCAATAAAAAAAAAAAATTAAAAAATAAAGACTTTGGACACAGATGCTGGGCGCCGTGTGGAGACCTGAGAGGCACGTATGTGATGCTTCCACTGATTCCTTACTCTTTCCTAGACCTCGCCAGCGCAGCATGACCTGGGCCTTGCCACAAGCTGACTGATCCAGCTATTACCTCCTTTTTCCTATCTCCTCCAGCCTCCTGCTGTTAGACTCCTCTTTCCTTCCTGTCAGCTAACTTCATTTCTAATTGTCATAATGTCACATACCTTCTGTTGTGAGTTTTCAATTGCTTAGTCTCAAAACTGGAAAGACATATATGCAAAAATAGAACTTCCCTTCAAAATTAAGGCTGTTCTAAAAAGCACTGTGTGGGGGTGCCTGGGTGGCTTAGTCAGTTAAGCGTCCAACTTTCGCTTAGGTCATATCTCGCAGTTCGTGGGTTCGAGCCCCGCGTCAGGCTCTGTGCTGACTGCCAGCTCAGAGCCTGGAGCCTGTTTCAGAGTCTGTCACTCCCTCTCTCTCCGGCCCTCCCCTGCTCACGCTGTCTCTCTCTCTCTCTTAGAAATAAATTTAAAAAAAACATTAAAATAAAATAAAAAATAAAAAAATAAAAAGCACTGTGTGTAATTGCTTACCGTGCATGGGATTTCACTGTCAAGCTCCCGGAACACGGAAACCCAGTCATCCTGATTGCAGACATTCCAGTTGGGATAGTCCACAAAGGTAGCCTGGGCCATGATCTCCTCCTTGTCATTGCAGAGGGTAACAGCAAGGTTTGCTTTCTCCCTATAGAAATGATTAAAAGTGAACACACGACTAAGATTACAAAAAGGGAGATAAGGAGGTGTCATTTTCCCCCCTTCTTTGGCCTAGCAACCACTAAAGCCTAGCAACCACTATGTAAGGTATGAAACCTGGAAGAGGTCAGAACAACATGGCAGCAACTTTGAGAACAGATCTTTCAGTACACCTGTGCTACTAACTAAACTTTTATTGAAAACTACACTTCATTAGAAAGGTGTTATACTTACACAAAGTGTCCAATACCCTTCCCTTCGAGATTGGGGAAATTGACTGCAGTTTCTCCTATCCTCCCCATGCTGCTGATTTCACTGTGTTGGCCTAAACATACACAGCTGGAGTGGCCAATTGTCCACGTTTGTCTGGGACTGAGAGGGTCCCCAAGACACAGGACTGTTAGGGCTACAAGTCCTGAGCAAACTGGGTTGAGCTCGTCACCTGCACAAAACAGTGAGGCTGAGAGTTCAGCTCTACCTCTGTCAGCCATCTAAGCCAATTTTTCCAAACCCTAAGCCCATGCCCCTAGGCTAATGGATTCTTACGGGATACGAGAATCAATCACCTGATCCAGCTGCAGAAATGGAGACTCTAAGGGGTCTGGCTTAAGCTAAGGCCACAGAGCAAATTTAATAAACACACAAGGGAGGAGAAGCGAGGTCTTCCAACTCTTATTCTGGTGGCTATCCCAAAGGGATGGTCCTTCCCAACTGCTACCCTGTCATGTGGCCTGGCATGACAGAAAGAGCTCAGACTTAGAGACAAATTATGATTTACTACACAGAGAAACATTTGTATACAAATTGAGATGCAGTTTTCACTTTTTCAACTGAGTGAAATCTACTGGTATCTTAAGTTGGAGGAAAATGTTCCTTCAAAACTAAGAAGATAGCATGTGGCTGAACAAAGAGGAGAAAAGATAATGGAGAGAATAGAGAGGAAATGCTATATGCTTTCCAGTTATATTTTCATTACAAAAACAATGAATTGTGACTCCAATCAAAAACAGAAAGTACTCACAAGAAGAGAAAAACAATTGGAAAAATCATCCTTAATACCACCTTCTGTGGTATTAAAACGCTGTTGGTATTTTGGTGTCTATCTCACCAGACTTTTCTTTTTTGAGAGTAACTGTCAAATGAAATGTACTTTGTGTGTTTTTAAAAATAGAATCACACAACCCATATTGTTTGTAGCCTGCTTTCCTCCCCCTCTTGACAGCATATCATTTTACTAGATCCATTCACTAAAGTTCAGTCTCTCATATCCGTGCACATTCTGTACTTTACTTCTTTACTTTAAATCAGTTCACTTTGGCTTAAATAAGACTATCTCAATAGGAAATGTATGACAAAATCACAAATGGAAAACCAGTATCCACCACCATAAATAGATGAGAACTATAAAAATATACAACATTTAGAACAAAAATTGATCTTCTGTGTATCAAGACAAATCACCTTGGGCACTACCAGAGGCATAGGCATTTTCAGGACATACCGTGCTGGAGATACCAATCTCAGTGCTTACAGCCACTGTCCTCTCATAGGAAGCCCACTCTTCAGCCATGGGGGACTCTCTCAGGGTGCACCTGCCCTAAAGACCCCACCCTAGCCCTGGCTATCATGCAAAGAAGACAGTAGGCTGCCTTCAGGTCCCAAGAATATACTACCCACATAGGGGATTCATTAGCAAAAGGATGCAGTCCCTCAACCTCTCCATTCTGATTCACTGAAGCCCTGCCCCTCTTCCCACTCCTGCAGTGGCTCCTTCTAGCTCCTGGTCCTCAGGGCTCCTCTGCCCAAAGCTCCCAGAGTCATGACCTGCTGCTCCACAGTGATAGTCCTCACTCTAATCCAGATGAGAAAATGCCCAAGGCATGGGACCAGAGAATGATAATGAAGGAGGAAGTGGGCAAGAGCTGGGACAAGGCAGCTAGCTGCCGTCCCCCCAGGGTAACAGAGGAAATGTGTTCCTGGAATCCCAATTTGAACTTGAAACACATTTATCCATGGGAACCTAGGGTGGTGGTTGGGTTCCATAGTACAATTAGCACAGTACTATACCGCACAGACATTATAGATTAAATATTAGGCTTTTGTGGGTGGGCCTGGGAAGCCAGCCATGAATAACTTTGCTTCAATGGGAAAATGCACTTCAATTTCCAAATGGCTGAGTCCAAGAAAGTAACTTTTGTAGCATTATCCTTTGTGTATATAATTTCCAGTTCTTATTAGCTCTTAACATTAGTCCTCTATGGGACAGACAAAAATTACTGCAAGAGCAAAGGAGGGAGATGAGGAAAAAGGTCGAGGGAGGCTTGTTTTTAAAAGTTGGATTTAGAATTATTCTTTGAAATAAGCCAAATTAAAACACACACACACACACACACACACACACTTCATGCGAAATACGTTAAAGATCAAGGACATTATCCAGCAAGTGAAATCAGAGTTTTTTTCATTAATGTCTCATTTGTTCACTTGTTCAGCGAATTTCCCAATTTCAGCCAAAATCCATTTTATTTAACTACACTTGATGGAAATCTTGGTGAAACTGTATCCCCATTTTCTACTTTATTAAGCATCACGAATAACACAGATCTGGATGTTCCCATAGCCTACCACGGTTTCTGCTGCGCTCCCCCCACCCCCCGCAGCCCCCTGCTCTGTGACATGCACACCTGATGTAGCCAATTCTTTTGGCCCTTTTCCCCACTCATCTGCTCTGCCAATCTGCTCATTTTCTCCCTAACATTTAGCAGGGTTTTTAGGTGAGATCAGTTGTATTCATTCCTGTATCTGTGACTGAGCTGGCAGCTAACATAACAAAATTCAATAAACTAGAAAAGAAACCACCAGCTCTAAGCCTTGAGGTTGGCCTGGCAAAAGGAGATGTGAGTTACCTAACATGAAAAATCAAAGACTGCATGGGCTGAATAGCAGCTATTCGGTGAGCTCCAGGACACTGATGAAAATGTAAATTTACCTTTTGTTGTTGTTGTTTTAAGTAGCCTTTACACCCAGTGTGGAGCACAATGTGGGGCTTGAACTCACAACCCTGAGATCAAGATCTGAGTTGAGATCAAGAGTCGAATGTTTAACCAACTGAGCCATCCAGGCACCACTGAATGTAAATTTACTTTACTTCTGAAGATACGCTGGCTTTTGAGGTAGGTCACAAACATTTTAGTTATTAGGATCCTATTTTAACGTTTAAAAAAAAAACTTTCACTACTCCACTCCCACATGGTGTAAATTATACTTTTCTTATCTGCCAATTCAGAAAAGATATAAATACATTAGACATGTGGATTCGAGGTACTCTGACAGCTGCTCCAAGACCCAGCAGGGTTACAAAGCTGTTCTTTGGAAACAACTGGCTATCAAGAACTTTGAGGTAATTACTACGTCACTGTGTGTAGGATTTGGGAAAACAGATTTTTGGAAGGTTTTTGGGAAAAAAAATCTGTAGAAAGGCCCCAGTTATAACCCCACCTTCACCCCATATGCCATTTTCTGAATACCCTGTGAAAGGATGGGACCTTGGCAACTGATCACATGGGCCACTGGTGATCACACGGGCAATCCAATCATGTACCCTCCTGCTCAGGCCGACTGTGACACATTCATCCCAGGAGGGGCAAGTCAGGAGTGCACACTTACTACCAAGCTGGGGGGTTATAATTTATTCACATGCAGAAATTTTTTCACATGGTAAAGATTCAAGACTCATTAAGGTACACAGTGACCCCTGCCACTTACTTTTCCATCTCAGAGGCAATCATACCTCCTTTTGTACCATGTTCTGAAGTCTGTTATTTCCTTTTAATGTGTATATGAAAGAGAATTCCACTGTACTCATAAAGTGGTACCTCATCCTGTTCTATGGCTGCCTAGTTGCTGAGAAAGGAAGGGAAGGAGAATAACAGAAAAGTTTGCCTCTTTCTGACCCTGGTCCCTGCTCCCTTATAGGCAGAGCCAGAGCACCTCCTAGGAGCTAGGCACTACACTGTATTCAGGAATGATTTTCACTGTCCCACTCACCCTATGAATTAGGTACAACTGTTCATTTCACAGATGAGGTTATTCACTGATTGTGCATAGCCTCCCTAAGGCTAAGGCTAAGCTAAGGCTTAGGAAAGCTATGCATGATCACATGGCTAGTAGTGAACTTATTAATGCAACAAACATTTATGGAATGCATAGCAAGTGCCAAGCTTTTTCCAGCTCCAGGGATACAGCAGAGAACAGGCAAAGATCCCTGTCCTCATGGAGCTGATGTTCTAATGGATGGAAGGAGCCCAATTAAAAAAAAAAAAAAAAAAAACTAAACTAAAATGCAGAGAATGTCAGGTGGGGACAAGTGCGGTGAAGAAAAATAGGGGGAAGAGGATGAACCTTGCAGGTGTGTGCAGGTGCGACAGGGACTCCTCTGTAACGGCAGGATGAGGCACAGATGTTCCTGGGGTGCTCTGGGAAAAATAAAGGAACTCAGAGTAGCTCAAGGGAGGTGAGGTCAGAAAGGAAAAGGGTGGGCTCCACACAGATCCTGGCAGGGACGTGACGGACCAGTGGAGAGTTTTGAGCAGGAGCATGACAAGATCCCGTTGTGTTAATGGTGTCGCTCTGGCTATTATGTTGAGAATAATTAGCTGGGGAGGGAGGGAGGAATGGGTGAGGACTGATGCCAAGGTGGAAGCAGAGAGCAGAGAGGGGCAGTGGCAACACTCAAGTACACCACCCTTGGGCCGTGGCAGGAGAAACTAAGTGGAAACCAGAGGCCGGCTTCTGGATATACTCTGTAGGTGGAGCAGACAGCTTTGCTGGTGGGGGAGGTAGGGCAAGTATGAAGACGACACCAAGGTTTTTTGGTCTAAGCGAGTGAAAGGTTGGAGTTGCTAGAGTTTATGGAGATGGGGAAAACACGGGGTAGTTGGGAGGCGGGTGATGATCATGCTAGCTGTGAAGTGCCTACTAGGTATCCAAGGGGTGACATCCACCAAGAAGCTGGATAAATGAATTTGGAACCTAGGAGATTCTGTCAACAATGTTAGCTGATTTCCACATTTAAATCATAAATTCACCCAGAATTGCTTTTTTCCTTTTTTTGTATGACATGAGGTTGGTATATATATTTATTCTCTTTTCCATATGGGTAACAAATTGTCCCAGCACCATTAATTGAATGGTACGTTCTTTCCCCACTGGCTTGGTCATTCAGTTTTCATGTACGTGTGGGTCTGTCTCTGGGAGCTCTGATTCCTTGGCCATTACCACACTGTCCTGATTACTATGCCTACCGTGAGTCTTTAGTTGAGCTAATCTCCTCACCTCATTTTTCTTCTTTCAAATGGTTCTGGGCCTTTGCTCTCTCATATAAATTCACACACGTATTGTCAACCTCAACAAATAATCCTAATATGATTTTGATTGGAGAAGAACTAACTTCTTTACAGTATTGAATATTCCTATCCAAGAACAGGATATACCTCTTCATTTACTTAGGTCATCTTTGATGTCTTTCAATTAAAATTGCTAATTTACCCCATAACATGCTTGCATGTGTGCTTCCTGGGAGGGATGGGGAGAATTTTTTAATATTATCCTCCTTCTGAATAATACCTTAAGAGTACTTTCATTCTAATCATGCAATCCTAATTCATGCAATCATGAATCTCCCAATTCATCTATGTTCTGTATTTTACCTATTATTTATATCATAAACTTACTATTTATATTTAATATCTATATTAGATTAGTCATTATCATTATCACTTTATACAAGTTTGATTTTCTTCTTAGATTTACCAACATATTTACGCATACATTTGTTTACCTTCCTTCTTGTATCTTAGCTTTCCAGCTAAGAAATTCATTCTTTTGCCTAGGGTATATTCTGAGGAATTTCCTTTATTCAGATTTCACTGGTAAACTAACTCAGTGTTTATTTATTTGAAAATGTATTCATTTTCCCCTAAATATTGAAAACTTGTTTCACTGGGTTCACAATTTAGTGTGATGCTATTTTCTCTCCAATACTGAAGATATTCTACTACTGCTGGCTACCCTACTTGCTAGTGAGAAATCATCATTAGCCTAATTTTCAATTGTTTACAGGCAATTTGTCTTTTCTCCCTAATTACTTTTCAGATCGCCTCTTTAGCTTTAGTGTGTTGCTGTTTCATTATGATGGGCTTAGCTGCGGATCTCTCTATGTATTTATTCTGTTTGGGATTCACTGAGTCTTCTGAATCTAAGAAGTGGTGCTTTCGACAATTCTGGAAAGCTATAGCTGTCAATATGATCTCTTCAAATATCGGCCTCTTCCAATACCCATCATGTCCTTCTAGACGTCTGATTAGACCCAACTGTTAACTGTACCTTGGCCAAGCCTCCATTTTCTTCTGATCTGTAAAACACGGGCAAGATAGTGGCTACCTCTGGGTTGTAAAAAAGACAACACTGGCAAAGCACATGGCTGGACAGAAAATAAATTCTCAGAACTGGCAGCTGATATTATTAACTTATTCCAAGATTTTCCTAGTGGGAAAGGCAGTTGAGATTTGAACCCAAGTTTGCCTGAATCCAAAGGCCATGAGAAACTCTTTCATTTTGCAGGCTGTTATAGAACTTAGAGGTTGATTGTTCCCAGAGATCTCCTGCTCCGCAGGACAGATTTTCTTGCTGCCCACTTCCTCATCATAAGCCCAATGATAAAGGAGTGGGGTCCTCTCCTACTGTGCGACAACACTGATAAACATTCCTAGGTTACTTAGCTATATACTTACAGAAGATAGATGATATTAAGCGTCCCAAACAGCTTCTGGGTAAATTTTCTTATGAGGTTTTTGATACAATAAATATCCTGTGATTCTGTTCTTCGGCAATGAACCACTTCTACCTTTCCTCTTGGAGAAGTGAGCACTGACATTTTTTATCCTGTCCCAAAAAGACAGAAAACAGTCCACAGTTAATCTGAGGTGACAAGCCTGGCCGGTGACAATACTTACAAAATTGGATGTGAATTCCATTTCCATATGGCCAGAATGAACAAGGTATTTCAGCACTGGTGGGACACAAGTTTCCCCTGGGGGTCAGCTGTGATGAATAACTGCCATTGCAAACCAGCCGATGTGTGTCTCTCCAGAAGAATGTTTCTGAGAATTGGCCCATCTAGAAATGTCTGCAACTGTACCCTTTGTTTCCAACAAAGCTACTTTTCAATATTCTAACAATAGGATTAAAAAACATTGAAAGGGGTTATTGATTGATTCAGAATCCTCTTTATTTAATTGGCCACCAGTGCATGTGGTCAAGAGTTACAGGGGAAATACTGACAGCTTCTGCCCATGTTCCAAATAGAGGTCCCCAAACTGGAGCCCTGAAAAGCAACAGTCCTGAGAGATATTTTGAGACAAAAAAAAAAAAAAGAAAAGAAAGAAAGAAAGAAAGAAAGAAAGGAAGGAAGTTAGTTCTTTGGTCAATTAAATGTAGGAAATGTTGCTTATGATGGCCTTCTTGAGGGGCCAACCATGCCCATTAAAGTCTTTGAGAAGTTCCATAATAAAGTGTCTCCTTTTCCAGCCTTTCCCATACCCTTTCTGAGAAGAATTTCTAATGACAGTGACCTTGGAGAGTCTAATGTTCCAGAAAGACACTTTGGGGAATGCTGGTGACAAGAACAGCAGGCCACACACTAATTTCAATCTCTCTCTTAACATCTCAGTGTGTGTGCGTGTATGTGCGTGTGTGTGTGTATCTATTTCCCTCCTTGTGTCTGTCCCTCCATTCCTTACTTTTTCCCCCTTTCTTTTTTCCTAGGGAAAATCATTTTATTAGGTACTGGCCAGTATGCTCAAAACAGGCACATTAATTTTCACCACTGTTTGGACCCTAGGAACAATATGGAGCAGTCCCAACTCCATGGAAAGCTGCCTCATGGCAGCCCCCACTTCGGTCACCCCTCTAAAGGTGACCATGATTCTGACTTCTACCATGTAGACGATCTCAGCCAATTGTTGGACATCACGTGAGTGGGATTACATAGTGTGTGTGGTTTGCTTTCAAAACACGGTATTACATCACTTGGTTTTTTGTTGTTATTGCTGTTGTTTAGAGATGTCCTTGCACAGTTTTCAATGTGCCAAAGTACCAATGAACTTGAGCACTGCAGGGGTCTGAGACAGCACTGGACCATGCTCCTCCTCCATCAGATGAGGGACCTGAGACCCATGAAGTGAAGTGACTTGCCTCAGGACATGCATGTTTGGTCAGAAACTGAAACTTTGGCATGTGCTTCCAGTCCAACTCCCTGTCATTCCCCTTGTTTAGTAGCCTGCAGGCTGTCTCTGTGGGTGAGGCTCCCCTAGCCCTCATGGCCCACTGGTGTTCACATTAACTGCAGTTTGACTGTTCTTAACCATCGACACTCATGTTAAGGGTGCAAGGTGTGGGGTCATGCAGGGGAACTTAGAAAGATGGCAGGTGGCAGCCAAGAATCCTTACCCGTGGTTTTCTCCTTGGTGAATTCACACCACCCTCAACTCACATGGGGCTACATTAGCACTTGCAAAGCAAACTGGCACGTGCCCTACATTGTCCAAGCTCACCAAAAGGAGGAGTCCAAAATGCCAATTTACAACGGGAAAGTCAAGAGCCAAGCAGTCTAGATGTTTCTGCAGCCCAGACAGTTAACAACAAGTTAACAAACAAGTTATGTAAGCTAAATACAAGTCTGACTTCCTATCCTTTGAGAGAACAAGGTGTGCGATCTGGCCACTGTCTCGCAGCCTTGGTATCAGGGTGACTGAGGTGAACTGGGGGCACATGTACTCTTAACTCCAGCCTTGCAAAAAGGTGAGCTCACAAGGGCAGATCTTCACATTTGCAAGGGAAGAAAACCTTGATATTTATACATCTCCAAAATCAGAAAAACTCGCTCAAAATTTTCTTCATACTCTGAAGATAGAAATAAATAAACATTTCTTTAAGCTGGTTGGGCGTCCACCTATGCCTTGGCAAGACCATCCACTCTCTCCTCACAGACCACTTCATGGAAAGCCTAGCTATCAGAAGGTGGTTTACATGGGGCTAAAGCCAAGAACACAAGCTGTGGAATCAGAGTACTAATCGCCTATTAGCTGTGTAACCTTGAGCAAGGCACTTAAACTCTCTGTGCCTCAGTTTCCTTATCTGTAAATTAGAGATACTATACATACTGCATACAGTTGTATAAATGAGTTATTATATGCAAAACACTGAAAGTAGTGTTTGACATGTAGTTAAGTGATTAGCCATATCATCATTATTACTATTGAACATGGACATTCTCAGGATTCAAAATAGTGTAACTCAAGAAGTCACTCAAAGCTCCTAAGGTCTGGGGGAGCTTCATCTACTGCAGAGATATCAAGCTAAGGAAACCAGAGATGGGTAATGCTTAGGTGGCATCTTTACAGTTTGCCTGGGCATTTCTACATTGTTGACAACCACAGGACTGATTGATCCCCTTTGCAACAGACATATTCTTTCTTAGACAAATGAACACACCTTTAATAAAGTGGCAGTTAAGTTTTGATGACCTGACAACATTTCCTTTCTAAGATGGCTTACACAGCCCACCTGCAATTATGAGCTGATTTCATGGATTTTTTTAAATGTTTATTTTTTAGAGAGACAGAATGTGACCAGGAAGGGGAGGAGAGAGAGGGAGACACAGAATCTGAAACAGGATCCAGGCTCCAAACTATCAGCACAGAACCCAACACAGGGCTCAAACTCACAAACCACGAGATCATGACCTGAATCGAAGTTGGATGCTTAACTGACTAAGCCACCCAGGCACCCCTGACTTCATGTTCTAATTCTAATGTCAACTTTCTTAACATTTAATTTTAAAAGTTACTTTGAAATACAGCAATACATTCTTCATTATACCTTCTCAATGCAATACCTTCTCAATGTAAGACATTTTATATATATATATACAGTAATTATATATATACAGTAATTATATATATATATATATATACATTTACACACATAGGATTGAAATCATGATTGTTTTTATTGTGGCAAAACATAAATAACAAAACATTTGTCATTTTTACCATTTTAAGTTCAGGGGCATGAAATACATTCACACTGTTGTGCGATCCATCTCCATTATCCATCTCCAGAACTTTTTCATCTGAAATCCTGGTGTTAAACCCTTTTGTCCCAACTGAAGTCTCCTCTCTTTGGGGTTTGGCACATATATGGATTCAGATAGTACCTTCTACCTTAGGGGATCAGACACACACAATATCCGCTGGATGGGCACCATAGGCCAGTAGGGAGATAATCCATGGAGGGTGTCTCAACTGAAGGCCTCCTTACCCCAAATCTGGGAGAAGCATTAGCAAGCAATAAAATGATGGTATTATTTCAAAGGAGGCAATCAGAACCTGGATGACTACCATCTAAGCAATTAAATATTCAGTAATATTTTCCACAGCCCCTATGAATGTGAAGTTAGGTATCTCCTACAAAAACATGCCAGTAGAGACAACAGATTTTCATATTTGTAAGTATCTTTTACCCACTTTGGGTGGAAATAGACTTTCATAAGTCTAGACTCCCATCAAAGCTAGCCATAATGTTGTCATACCTGGTTTTGGTTTGAACTTAAAAGCAAAACTAGAAAGAGACATCCTGTTTGTGAAACATGAGGTCATAAGCTGATGCTACAAATATATTAAAATTTTGAAGAAAATCAGAAAGTGTAATTACAGAGCTGAGCTTTGGAGAAAAAGGAAGCAAGGAAAGAAGGAAGAGGGAGAGCAAAGGGAAGTCTCCCACCCAGATGGCAATGACTCTCTGTGCAGTGGCTCAGGGAGTGATCAACTGTGACACAGGGCCTGGGGCAAGAGTCTCAGCCCCCCATGGGGAGAGCAGGCGCCTGATTCAAAACCAAGAACTGAGAGTAAAACCCTGTGTGCAACCTGGACTTTGGAGGGGTGGGCCTCTCGGTAAATGAGGAAACTAAAAAAATGAACCTTACTAGCCCATGGAAGTGACAAAGAAACATTCTCTACTGATAGCTCTGGGTAGAAAACAGAAGAAAACAAAAATAATATGAGGAATCCAAATCCCAGATCAAAGTAGGCATGCACCCCAATCCACACGACCTGTGTGGTGTGCCAGTCCCCAAGAACTTCAGGTTGAGACTGTGGAAGACATTATGAAATAGGTATCTTTACAATTATTAGAAATACATGGAGAGAAAAGTCATGAGAATGGGTAATTAAGAAAAAGAACAGAAACTTTAAAAATAGAAAATATGATTATTAAACTTTATGCTAATTGGATGGGTTAAAAACATATTAGACAATATTGAAAAAAATTAATGAACTGGAAGGCAGCTATGAAGAAATGATCTAGGACAAAGCACAGAGAAATAGAAAGAGAATATGGAAAGCAATTAGACTTGTAAGACGGAAGGAAAAGATTATGTCTTAGAGGAATTCCATTAATGTCTTATAGGAATTCCAAAACTAAAGAAATAAAATATTGTTTGAAAATAATGGCTGATTTTTTTTTTTTTTTAGAATTGACGAAAGGCCTGAATCCTCAGTTCAGAGCAGGAAAATAAAAATAAATCCTAAAGATATAGTAGTGGAATTACAAAACACTAAAAATAGAGAAAGCCTGGAAACAAATGGATAAAAGAGAAACTGCCTAATAATTAGACTAAGTATATTTCTCATCAGCAACAACAGGAGCNAAGGAGACTTGCAACTGTCAAAATTTCTTAAGCAATGAGCTTTTCATGCCATGAAAAGACATGGAAGAATCTTAAATGCATATTACCAAGTGAAAGAAACCAATCCCGAAAGGCTACGTTCTATACAATTCCAATGACATGACATTCTGGCAAGGGCAAAACTATGGAGACAATTTGTTTAAAAAATCAGTGGTTGTAGGAGGCAAAGGGGGAGGGAGAGATAAATACACAGAGCACAAAGGATTTTTATGATAGTGAAACTGTTCTTTACCATGCTATGATGGTGTATACAGGTCATTAAATCCCATAGAATCTACAACACCAAGAGCGAACCCTAATGTTAACTGTGAACTTTGGATGATAATGATGTGTCAATGTAGGTTCATCATCTGTAACAAATGTATCACTCTGGTGGGGAATACTGACAGTGGGGGAAGAGAGGATGGCAGGTATGAGAAACAGGAATTCTCTGTACCTGCACTTAACTTTTCTGTGAACCTAAAGCTGCTTTAAAATATAAAGTTTTTTTTGTTTTTTTTTTTAATTCTCTTAACCATTTGCTTGCATATAATCTTTCTGTTTTGAAGACAGGTCAAGAATTATACCAGCTATCATTTACCGAGCACTTTACATATATTTTCTCTTTAATGCTGATAAAATAGATACTATTATTTTCGTCTCATAGTTAAGGACATTGAGGCTAAGAGAATTTACCCAATTAGGGCATATTCACAGAAAATCTAAACATTTGTTTAACTGACCACAAGGTTGGCTTATTTGCCAGTACTTTGATGATTCATTTTCCTTTTTTATATTATCTGGTTTTAAAATACCTTCAGTTATTTTTAATTACAAGCCTTCAAGTTCATTTGTGCACAACCGTCTTCAAAGGAAGAGGACTGGACCTCAGAGACTACAAAGCCTAGAATGCAACGCGGCGCCGGGCTGCCTAGGAACGCAGCAGCTCGCCCCTTAGCATGCTGGGAATGGTAGTTTTCTGGCCTGCCTCTCTTCCCCCGCACCCCCAAGCTTCCCAACCGGAGCTTTGTTCCTATTCCCCTTCCCCGGCGCCACGGTTCGACACACCCACCCATCCTCCCACGGTCATCCCAGTCCGGGAGACTGACCTGGGGTGCGCCCCTGACGCCCTGAACCCCGACTCCGCTGGACTGCCAGCGCTCCCCTTCTCACCTGCAACTCCGAGATGCGGCGCTCAGAGGAGGACGCTCAGTCTGGTTACCACAGAAACGGAGCTACAATTGCGTCACGACGCGTGCGGGGAGGCAAAGGTCATACCAGCTAGTTCCGCTTCCTGTTCCGGGATCCCGTCTGTTGTCAGAAAGCTTTGGGGTTTCGGCCAGCCCTCGGGGCAGATTTCTTGGGTCCAGGTTGAGCTGAGGTCTGCTGCTGCAACCATGGCGGCCTCCACAGCAGCCGGGAAACAGAGGATTCCCAAAGTGGCCAAGGTAGGCGACGGCGAGGGGCTGTGTGGGAGGAGGCCCGGGAGAGGGGCTCCCTCAACCTCCGTGGGGCCCGTGGCAGGAGAGCCCACCCGGTGCGGGCCGAGGGGAAGAAGGAGGGGAAGGTCAGCCGGTGACAGGGGGCGGGGGTGGCAAGCTTTTGTCACTCCGGAGCATTCCCCGCGTTGGCTTGGCCACCGTCCGGGGAGGTGTTTTTGCTGGGGCGTCATTTGGCAGAAATTAGTGCGCTAGGCGCTGGGAAGCTGTGATCTAATGCGGGCGATGAGCAGTGCTCAAATAAGACACGAGTTCGTGTAAAATTGCAATCTTGCCAAATGCTGCTGAGGCAGCGTAGAATATGCCGTGGAATAGTGAGAGTTGTGTGAAGGGTCTGCAGAGTAAACTTTGCCGGGGAAGTGATATTTAAGCTGATACTTGATGGCTGACTAGCAGTTAGCCCAGCTGAGAGTAGGAGGAATGAGAGGGTATGGGTTGTGTAGCGCCATTAATTTCATTAAACAATAAATTTGTTGTTATCTGATATTTTCATCGGTGGCCGATACTTACTGAGTGCTTAGTATGTGACAGGCTTTGTCCTGAGCCTTTGCAGATGCCCTCACTCCAGTCTGCCCCAGCCCAGATGGCTCACTTGAGCTTGTCTTTTACATACTCGTTTAGATGACTCCCTGAGATAATGCATATAAATCACATAGCACAGTATCTGTAATTACATATGAGCTAGCCTCATTTTGAGATCATTCCACATGTGGCATTACACAATTAATACTTCTTATAATTCAATTCCATAAAATTTCATTTGGCACCAGTGGTCCAATAGAAATGTAATGTGAACCACATATGTAATTTTAAGTATTCCTACAGCTACATTGAACAGTTACAACAGGTGACATTAATTTAACTGTATATTTTCTTTAACCCGTTGTATCAAAATATTCTTTCACTATATAATCAATAAAAAAAATTTAATTTGGTAGTTTATTTTTTTCATACTAAGTCTTCAAAATCCAGTTTGTATTTTACTCTCGCACCCATCTCTGTTTGGACTCACTACATTAGCTCCTGGGTGTTGTGTTGGGCAGCTCTAAAATCTCAAGAAACTTATAGTCGAATGATGGCAACTTACTGAATATTGTCTTCGATTTGAAATGTTATGAAAACCCAACGCTACTTGAGGCATTATCGTTCACCTGGGGCATAACTGAAAAATTTTGTAACTAGAGTTGTAACACTAGATAAGACGTGGCACACATCTTGATAAAACAAAACCTCTAGTGAGAATTTTACCTAAGGAGTCTCAGAATTTATTATTATACTAATCTAACGGGACACTTGCTATTTTTGCTACCTTTTCTCTTATCTACGGTTCTGTAATAGATCCCATGCATGAGAAAGAAAACATTGTTTTGTGTTTACTTTCATAGAGAAATGAAAACATGTCATACAAAGAGAGCATCTTGTAATAATACTTAAAAAGTTCACACCCTCCCCTAAAATGTCTGTTTTCCTGAACCTTGTGTGATGAGCATCTACTAAAAATGAAAACGTCTTCTGTCTTAAAAGGTGAAAAACAAAGCCCCAGCTGAGGTACAGATAACTGCTGAGCAACTCTTACGAGAAGCTAAAGAAAGAGAACTTGAGCTGCTTCCACCTCCACCTCAACAGAAGATCACAGATGAAGAAGAGTTAAATGATTACAAACTGAGGAAAAGGAAGGTTAGTCAAGGTGATACCTTCCAGTCTGTTAATAACATTGTCAGTTTGCAGAGTTCCTCATTAGTTAGAGAGGCAATAACAGAAGAATAGGTTAGCGTTTTTAGCCCCGTGAGTAGTGTGACTTCTGGTTACCAGATAATTGCATTTTGCTGAATTTTTTTTTTAATTTTTAAAAAATATATAATTTATTGTCAAATTGGTTTCCATACAGCACCCAGTGCTCATCCCAACAAGCGCCCTCCTCAGTGTCCTTCACCTACTTTCCCCTCTCCCCCACCCCCTATCCAACCTCAGTGTTCTCAGTATTTAACAGTTTCTTATGGCTTGGCTCTCTCTCTGTAATTTTTTTTTCTCCCCCTTCCCCTCCCCATGGTCTTTTGTTAAGTTTCTCCAGATCCACATGTGAGTGAAAATATATGATACCTGTGTTTCTCTGCCTGACTTATTTCACGTAGCATAATACCTTCCAATTCTATCCATGTTGCTACACATGGCCAGATTTCATTCTTTCTCATTGCCATGTAGTATTCTGTTGTATAGATAAACCACATCTTCTTGATCCATTCATCAGTTTGTGGACACTTAGGCTCTTTCCATGTTTTGGCTATTGTTGAGAGTGCTTCTGTGAACATTGGGGTACAAGTGGCCCTATGCATCAGCACTCTTGTATCCTTTGGGTAAATTCCTAGCAGTGCTATTGGTGGGTCATAGGGGAGTTCTATTGTTAATTTTTTGAGGCGCCTCCACACTGTTTTCCAGAGGGGCTACACCAGTTTACATTCCCACCAACAGTGTAAGAGAGTGCCTGTTTTTCCACATCCTCACCATTTGCTGAACTTTATAAAATATACGATGAGTTATCTTTAAAATAAAAGTATAAAGAAATTAAATCCACCAGAGATATAATTTTTGGTGCTGAATCAGATATGAATGGTAGTTTAACAAGTGAAACACGTGACAGCCAGAAGGGGCTGGACATACCACAGCTGCTGCCTTGCATACTCTACCACCTTCTGCAGTAGGAATTAAGACTTGGGAAAGAGCCATGAGAAAACTTGGGGCTCTGACCTCCCAACCCTAGAATCCTCACTCTTGGGTAGTTTTAAATCACTAACCCTGTTTTATCTATTTATTAGTGATGTTTAAAAAATGATGTATTAAAATTTGGAGACATTACCGAGAGGAATGAAATAGTCAAAAACATTTTTATACTAGGAACAAGTATAGAGTATATTAAAATATCAGTTATTATCAGTAGTAGGAGAAGATACCAAGAGTTCTGCTAATAATTCTATATATCTAAAGTGTTTCTCTTTGTTTGCATGTAAGACTAAAGAAACACCTGAGATTGTAACCTTCATTATGCGTTTCTTATTTCTCAAGGAATCCAGGATGTCATTTCTCCTAAATAAGGACAAAACGAATAAACCTTTTAAAATAGAATTAATGGGATAGCCTGGGTGGCTCAGTTGGTTAAGTGTCCAGCTCCTGATTTTGGCTCAGGTCATGATCTCATTGATTGTGGGATCAACTCGTGTCAGGCTTTATGCTGACAACACAAAAACACAAAGCCTGCTTGGGATTTTCTCTTTGCCCCACCTTCTCTCCCTCTCTCTCTCTCTCAATCAATCCGTCAATCAATCAATCAATATATAAACTTTTTTTAAAAAAGAACAGGATTATGAATAAAGGGTGATGTCATTTTTACTTATTTTTCCCTTCAATTTGACCCTTTTCCCTTCCTCTAGACTTTTGAAGATAATATAAGAAAAAACAGAACTGTGATTAGTAACTGGATAAAATACGCACAATGGGAAGAGAGTCTAAAGGAAATTCAAAGGTAAAATTAGTGTATATGTTGTAAGTTAAGATACAGAAGAGAAATAGAGAAAGGTAAAGCATGAGTGAAAGAGTGTACCTCTGTTAGTAATTTTCTGAATTGTTCCATGGAACCCTAGGGTCCTTTGAGGGGCCTCAGAGACACTGTGGTAGGAGGGTCCTGGGGGGAGCCGCAGAGGAGATGCTATAGGTGGATGTCACCACCAGCACACACTCTGCAATCAGAGAAATGCAGTTTCATCTGCTTTCCTTGTATTGGGATTCTTTTAAATAAAAATTGTTCCTCCAAAGACCAGTGACCAACAAGATAAAAGTCCCTGCCTGGCCCTTCCTGCTGCCTAGCCTCTCTGCCCTCTCCCGGCACGTCTGCTGCCCCTGCTGTGCCTGTGTACTTGTCACTCGTGAATAAATCATGTCTCCTGACCCTACGTAGGCTCTTCTCTCTGCCTGGAATGAGCACCCCTCCTCGCCCACCTTGGCTTCTGGAGCTTTCCTCAACTTCTTAACTCTGGAGTTACCTATTGCTTAGGCGTTTGCACCAGCCATTTATATTTCTTTTGCTTCCTGATGTAAATTGTGATTATAACATTTACTATATTATATTGCATTGTGATTACATGCATGTCTGTCTTTCTCAAAGAGTCTGTAAACTTCCTGAAAACATGTCTTTCCACTTTTTTATGCCCAAAACCTGCCTCATGGCAGACACCTGATAAAAATAGCAAGGCACTGCAGGTGGTTTGAAATAGTTGCCACATGTGTTGTATGTGCTACTCCTGATAGTCTCCCACTCTGGCTTTCTAAGGGCTCGATCCATATACGAACGTGCTTTAGATGTAGACTACCGAAATATTACACTCTGGCTGAAATACGCAGAAATGGAAATGAAGAATCGCCAGGTCAACCATGCCCGAAATATCTGGGACCGGGCCATAACAACTCTGCCTCGAGTCAACCAGTTCTGGTAAGTTTCTGATCTACCATACTAAAGCAGCCTTTTGTAAGCTAGAAAAGTTCTGCATTTCTGTGCATTTATTTTATTTATGAACTTATAATCATATATATTTAATTTATATACCACTTTTTCTTTAAACATTCTGTAAGTACTTTTTGATGTGTGTAGTATAGTAAGTCATAATCACAACGTATAACAGCTTGTGTAATCAAACTAAAATTTGTGTTGTTATCTTTGATATGTAAGAAATTCTTGTTGAACTAAGCAGTTTTTAAGAAGAAAATACCTTTTTTTTCCTATGGTTCATCCTTTTCAGATCTATATTTTGATAAGAAAACACGTTCGATTTAACTGTTCGGGAACATAAAGGCCCAAGTCTTTTTCACATTTAACAAAGTTAAAACTACAAAGTGCCAGGGCGCCTGGGTGGCTCAGTCGGTTAAGCGTCCGACTTCGGCTCAGGTCATGATCTCACAGATGGTGCGTTCGAGCCCCGCATCCAGCTCTGTGCTGACAGCTCAGAGCCTGGAGCCTGCTTCGGATTCTGTGTCTCCCTCTCTCTCTCTCTGACCCTCCCCTGCTCACGCTGTCTGTCTGTCTCTCCCTCTCTCAGAAATAAATAAAAACATTGAAAACAAAACAAAACAAAACTACAAAGTGCCAAAGATGATTTTCTTCCCCTAAGTCATTTGACTATGACTGGTATTTTTGGATGGTTTTGTTAAAGGTACAAGTACACGTACATGGAGGAGATGTTGGGAAACATTGCTGGTGCCCGGCAGGTGTTTGAGCGCTGGATGGAGTGGCAGCCTGAGGAGCAAGCCTGGCACTCGTACATCAACTTTGAGCTGCGATACAAAGAGGTGGATCGGGCCCGCACCATTTATGAGCGATATATCCTTCCGGCAAGTTCAGTCATTACCGTCCTGGGTGCCGCTCTTCCATGGAGGGGCAGTTGTGGTCTGGGCGCGTGGACAGTCATTAATGTGGGCTGGGAAGTCAAAGATACACATTCAGCCAGCTTCATAGGCTGCATATATATTTTCTAGAGACACAGGGGATCAGAAGAAAAGTTCATGGTCTGGGTAATTCGTCTTCTTCCAGTGAAACTTTGGGTTTGTTTATATTTTGGCGTTAATGCTGTGGTTCCTTGTGGAAAGTGACACTCCAGGGCTTTGGCTCCTATAGCCAGTACTGTTTCACCAGGGTTTTTTCCTAGGTTTTTCTAGGGTATTGGTCATTAGCACCACTACTAGAGCCCCTCCCCTGCCCCCCGCAAAGGATGGAGACTGGAGGGCAGCATCGTGTAGTGCAAGAAGCTCTGCTCCAGGGCCAGCTGGATGGGTTCGGGTCCCTTCTCTGGCATGTGTTAGTGGGGCATCCTCAAACGAGTCAGTTAGTACTTCTGAACCTTGTTTTCTCTATTCCAGAATGAAATAGAATCTCTCAAGATTAGTTGCCTTTCGGATTTAAGATTATCTGTATGAGAGTGATGGGTGGCATGTATGTGTGTGCCTGGTTTGTGTGCACGTGCATGCACGTGCGCCTGTGTACATAAATTTGCTTAGGAACAGGGATTTGGTATTTGCAAATTAAGTGGTAAGAGTGACCTCGTTGAACATAAATACCAGGGAAGAGATAAATCAGCTTTGCACATTTTAATACCATTAGTTCAACAGAAGCTTTTATGGCACTTGTTATGTGCCAGGTATTGCTGGAAGCACTTTACAGATATTGTCACTCAGTCCTCAGGATAGCCCTGAGTACAGGATCTGCCTGAGTCTGCAGGATGGGAAGTGCAGGTGGAAGCAGCTAAGCAGCGAGGCCGGGGTCTAGCAGGTGGTAGGGAGGTGGGCTCGGAGCCCAGCTGCAGCTTCAGAGCCTTTGCTCTTCACATTGTTGTCATATTTGAAGGTATTACTACTTTGGAATTCACAATTTCCTCAAGCAAGTTAGAAGAAAAACAGATATATCCTATTAAGAAATAAAATAGTAATTCAAAACTTTTTTAGTGTCAGCTACATTTCAATTAAAAAAAGCAAAACAAAAAATCTTCTGGTTCTAGTTAGCAATTTTGTTTTCATGACTTTTTTCCCTTAATCATTAATTCAAATATTAATGTTACTGAATATATAATATAGTAGGTGCCATTCATTGAGCATGTTCTTTTGGTTCAAATCTGTAAAGAGCTTTACACCCGTTTTCCTGCTTTAAGGCCAGCAGTCATCTGGTGAGGTTGGTTAGTATTCTTTTTCTGTATATACAGATGATAAAGCTTGAGTCTTAGACAATTTAAACGACTTATTTAGGATGGCATTGATAACAGGCTTCAGGTTTTTCATTTCTTCACACTGACTTGTACCCATCACTGAAGTACTGCATCAGCACTGGAGGAAGTCAGGTGAACAAGAAACAGCCCACTCTCAGAGGTTACAGATTAGCATTTCTTTGCCTTTGCCCATGTTCTGTCAGCCCTATCATTGTAGTTTGCATTGTTGGGGGTTTGAGTTTGGTTGTTTTTTTTTTTCTTTAAAGCCTCCTTGTCTTGCGTGCTATTTCCTTAACTCCCCTGAACTTGTTCTTGTGCACCCCGATGTTAAGAATTGGATCAAGTATGCCCGCTTTGAAGAAAAGCATGGTTATTTTGCCCACGCACGGAAAGTGTACGAGAGAGCCGTCGAATTCTTTGGAGACGAACATATGGATGAACACCTTTATGTTGCCTTTGCCAAATTTGAAGAAAATCAGAAAGAAGTAAGTATGCTTGAAGAGCTCAATTACATTGCATGACAGCTTAGGAAGGATGACTTATGCACGTTGAGTTCATTTCCAGTTTCTTATTCACTTATCCTTGGAAAAAATGTTTTCAAAATCAGTCAAAGAAAACGTATGTTTGTGGCTTAGCTGCAGATTGGGAGCCAAGCTATAATAGATTGTATTAAACTGTCCTGATTGTGTTGTGCTTTGCTTGAAAATTAAGCCTTTGTTATCTATGATAAGAATATTATGTATAAACTGCGAATTAGTCATTTGGTCTCCTCACTAAAGGGCTTTACAGGTAATAAACCTGGAAAACAAAAGCCCAGAGCCCTTAGAACAGAGAACAGAGGTTGAGATGAAAACAGAGATTGCCCCACAAATAAGTCAATCTGTTCTTCCGTAATATATGTGAAAATAATCCCTTAAAGTAACTTAAATACTACAGAATCCAGTGAGGTGGGCCGAGGTACAAATGCAGGGTCTTATACTTACCGTGATAAGGACTTCAGATCCTGTCCCAGGACTAGTGGGAAGCGTGAAGGATTTTGAGCAGTCGAGTGGTAGGATATGATTTATATTAAAAGAAATACCTCTAGCTAATATGTGGAGATTATATTGGAAACAAGGTGGCAGAAGGAGAAGTGGGGGTGCTTTTGAAGTGGTCCAGGGAAGAAACGGAGATGGCTTGGGTATGGGGGGGAAGCAAAGGGCTCTGTTGCAGAGGCAGACATGGCAGGGCTCATTGAAGTAGTGAATGTGGGGAATGAGGAAAGGAGAAGAATCAAGGAGGACCCATGGAGTTTGGGGCTTGAGCAAGTGCATGACCGTAGGTGTTGTTCACCAACCCTGGGAAGACAGATATCCAGGAGGCCAATTTTGGACCTGTGTAGTCTGAGAGGCACAGACGACATCCAACTGGCAGCATTAGGTAGACAGTATTAAATGTGGAGCTCAAAGGAGAGTGCCAGCCCGTCCTGACTAAAATAAATACTCTCAACAACAGGGAGAAGGAAAGTCTTTATTTTGGACACTTTGAGACCTCACAGTCTACCAAGTGATGTGTCTGTCATAACTACTTTCCAAGTTGTGAGTAAAGTGAGGATATTGTATTGTAGAAGTAATCATCCTGTCTGCTTTTAGTTTGAAAGGGTACGAGTCATCTACAAGTATGCCCTGGATAGGATTTCAAAGCAGGAGGCCCAAGAACTCTTTAAAAATTATACCATCTTCGAGAAGAAATTTGGTGATAGGCGGGGTATTGAAGACATCATTGTGAGCAAACGAAGATTCCAGTATGAGGAGGAGGTGAAGGTGAGTGCTGGCGTCGACGCTGAGCTATGCAGGTTACAAGAGCAGCTACAGTAAATGGAGGGCTAGCAAAGGAGGGCTTCCAGGAGTCATGCTCTTGGTGATGTGTCTCCAGTAATTGGCAGCTGTTTCAACAGGGATAAGCAGGGCTGATGGAGAAGGCCAGCAAGCACAACTTGGGGTTGCTCTGCCACTCACATGTTGATTGCTGAGTGTGCACTGTAGAACCTGAGCAGAAATGGAGAATCCATTTGGGGCATCAGGTGGCTTAGTCAGTCGGTTAAGCGTCCGACTTCAGTCAGATCATTATCTCACAGTTCGTGGGTTCATTCGAGCCCCACGTCAGGCTCTGGGCTTGGAGCCTGGAGCCTGCTTCGGATTCTGTGTCTCACTCTCTCTCTGCCCCTCCCCCGCTCACACACTGACTCTCTCTCTCTCAAAATAAGTAAACATTAAGAAAAAAATTGGGAATCCATTTGGATGCATTTCTGAAGAAGGAAGACTCAGAGATTGAGTCAAACAGTATTTGTACACTCCCTTTTAGCTTAACTGAACAAAAGATGTATTACAGATAAGGCTCCATTCTCATCTCTTCACATGTACTGTTTAGATTTGAATTCAAGATAGTAGCGTTTTCCTTTACTGGTCTGCTGTATATCTAAAATATTTTGCTTAGTCAAATTAATTAGGATATGGCCAAAGAAAGGGCTGGGTCTGGTGTTAAATGAGGTCAGCAAGATGTGTTCCAGATAAATGACTATTAGCTGAAAAGGCAGGTTTCACACTTGTGACCATGGTTATAATTCCACTGTAATTTGGGGGCACCTGGCTGGCTCAGTCGGTTAAGCCTCCAACTCTGGGTTTCTACTCAGCTCATGATCTCACAATTCATGGGATCGAGCCCTCCTCGGCCTCCTCTGAGAACTCAGAGTCTGCTCAGGATTCTCTCTCCTCTCCTCACTCTGCCTCTCCCTCACTCATGCTCACTCTCTCAAAATAAATAAATAAACTTGAATTCCTCTGCAATTTTAAATCTAGACATAATGATAATGCAGTCATATGTATCAACAAAAACATTTATAATAGGCATCTAATTTTTTAGTACTTATCTTGCAGCTGGTGTTGGTATGTGAAAGCAGCCTTGCTCTGAGACACCTGGTTAATAATCTGTCCTTTATATCCCTTTTTCTTTTCTGATTATAAAATCTCAGACATTTTTTTAAATGAGATAGCATGAGAAATCTAGAAAAACAGTTGCTAAAATATAAGAAGTCAATCTAGTGTCTTCTTTTACCTCATGGAGTCCAGCAAGCATAGCTCTTATTTATTTATTTTTATTTATTCATTAAACTTGGTATCTTTCTAGGCTAATCCACACAATTATGATGCGTGGTTTGACTACTTGCGCTTGGTGGAAAGTGATGCTGAAGCGGAAACTGTTCGAGAAGTGTATGAAAGAGCCATTGCCAACGTGCCACCCATTCAAGAGAAGCGGCACTGGAAGCGCTATATCTATCTGTGGGTCAACTATGCGCTCTACGAGGAACTGGAGGCAAAGGTAAAGGCGAAACCCGGCGTCAGCTGTTGATGGCTGTGTCATCCCTGTGCGTGCAGTGTGGCCGCAGCTCAGCCACCATGGGTAGTAGCTGATGTGTACAGTCCCTGAGACAGGAATTTAGTTTTAGGTCCTCAGCCATACAGTTACATATTCTCTCTGCAATCTTTTAAACTCTGCATACCTGTTGTGGGCACAGGTAAGGTATATCTTTCGTTCGTCGTATTTTGTATTTTAAACCTAAGGCACAAGAAGATTAGCCCTTGGAACTTGAAAGGGAACAGTGAACCAGTCTTAGCTTAATTTCATCACATACCTGGGTTGTCTCCTCAGTAGGGATCACAGCTAGATTGCATATCTTTGTTTTTAGTAAAGATCAAGTGGGATTTTCAGAAATCAGTTGTGTATAAATTAATTGGGGAAGATTAGCTTTCTGCTGTGGAGACTATAAAACATCTTTGTTTCTTTCTGCTATCAGGCGAAAGCCTTTCTACAGAGAAGCTCTCAGAGTTTGATGGCTATATTGTTGGTGATGCTTTAACCAAAGTTTGATGGCTACAGGTAGTTCACTTCTGATCATATGGTTAAATCAGAGTTGAAAATAGCAACTTGTGAAAATGTATTCAATGTTGGGGGTATACATTTTTACTGATATCAGTAAAATTAGTATTAGTAACAAACTTCAATATTTTGTGAAAATTTCTTATCCTAATACAGGATCCTGAGAGGACAAGACAGGTGTATCAAGCTTCTTTGGAATTAATTCCTCATAAAAAGGTATATTTGCTATAAGTGTTCTGTTTCAAACTGTCAAAATCCTACTTCTGGTACTTGTGAAATACTACTTCCTGTTTGAATAGTTTTCTGTGCCAGACAGCTTGGAAAACATAAGTGAGAACCAAGTATGCTCCTTGCCTCAGAAAACCTTACAGTCTAGTTGAGAGGACAGCCTGTGTTAAGTGACCATTGATACAAATAATAATGTAGAAATTCATAGGAGGATGGAGGAAGATGCACATCCAGAGAGCACACAGCATGTGCAGGAAAAAGCATGTGTTTGTTGGCAACTGAGTGGACATATGCATGCGTGGGTGAACACTTGGTGCACATTCTGGAAACGGTTAGGACGTTATCTCTGCCCTACTTTCCAGCATAAGAAACAAGTAGAGATGTTGGCCGAGTTCCCTTCTAGAATAGAGGTGGTATGTCTGCCTGTTCACGAGCATCCCCACAAAATAGCCAATTCTCACTAGGGGCTGCAGGGCCTTGCAGTGCAATAAAGTATCTGGATTACTGTTTGTTAACTTTTGTGAATAAACATCCTATTTTCTGTCTTCACTCTGAATATCTAGGGAAATCTAATTGCATGTGGACTTTTATTACATTTTTAACATACTTAGGTGTCATTGAAACGACTCTCTTAGGTCGTTTTTTGTGCTTTTGTTTTCTAGTTCACATTTGCCAAGATGTGGTTACTATATGCACAATTTGAAATAAGACAGAAAAATTTACCATTTGCCAGAAGAGCTTTGGTGAGTAAAGAAAGGATCAAGATGCATCATTGACTTCTGTGAGAAGAAAATTAAATCTTAGTGCCTACAAGTTGGACAGTTCCTACTAAGAATGCCACAGAAATATTCTGCTTTTATAACCTGAGACGTGTCAGAAAATGCATAGCCTTTGAAGAAAGATTGGGTGATAAAGTAAATTAACATTGGTAGCTTTATCTGTAGTTGCCAGTCACCAGATCTTTACTCAGACTGGAAAGACCTGATCTTAGTTCACATTAGATCTTAAATCCGCTCTTTAAAAGACTGATGTGCAAAATTCGGGGGTATTACATGCACCTTCCTCTTAACAATTATCCTAAAGTCTCTTGATAAGATAAAATACCGTGTGTAAATTCAGTTATCCTTCTGCTAGCCACTCTTGCCCTGGCTGTGGGCAGCAGGGCAGATTTCCTTCTGTGATTACCATTTTACTTATGGGACATTTTATCTATTTGACGTCCATATTCCATACTTGCTCCTGAGTCACTGAGTAAAATCCAAGGTACTTGTGCAGACAGTTCTGCAGCACTCTCTTGCTGAACAGGCACCAATGGGCATAGGCCCTCTTGACAGGTTGGGGAAGTAGAGGGTTTCTCTTGGCCTTCTGTCAAGAACCAGTGTGCACATTGTGATACCACAGAGGAAAAGAATGGCTTGCCATGTTCTTCCACAACAGAGAACAGCTGTTGGGATAGGTTGGTGATGTGTGTGCACAGGTTGAACCCACATATCACTGGTTTGGTCATTTTGTTTTCCAGGGAACTTCCATAGGCAAATGCCCAAAGAACAAGTTATTTAAAGGCTACATAGAATTGGAGCTGCAGCTTCGAGAATTTGACAGATGTCGGAAACTTTATGAGAAGTTCTTGGAATTTGGACCTGAAAATTGTACCTCTTGGATTAAATTTGCAGAGTTAGAGACAATCCTTGGTGATATTGAGAGAGCCCGGGCAATCTATGAGTTAGCCATCAGTCAGCCACGCTTAGACATGCCAGAGGTGAGGATTTAGAGTTGAATATAATCTTGTTTTAGATACTTCTCCAGTATTGCTCTAGATGATCATCTTATACTGCATTTCACAGTATAAAGGTAAATTCACTTGTAGTCTTGTCTGTGCAGATTAGTTCTTTACTGTTTGTGGGATAGAAGAAGGACAGGGGCGGGGGAAGCAGCCCTCTAGGAGGATATCAGGGCCCAGAAAGCCCCATTATGACACCAAGATGAGTAGGGATATAATGGGGTGCATGACTGGCTCTCTGCCTCCTTTCCTCAAACAGAAAGCTAACGGGGATGGAAACAGGCAACAGGCAGCCCCATCTGGGGACCAGGAGAACTGGAAGTTGAGACTACACATCCCCAGATTCTCCTGGCAGTTTTTGCCCAGATTGGGCCAGCAAAAGAAGCTGTATGTAAAGTAGGATATTCCTGGAATTCCTACTACCGCTGTCCTGACCTGCCAAAGGACCTAAAATCATCCCTTCCCTGTTTAAACTTGAGCCACAAGGTGGCGCCAAACCACAGCTAGCACCCATTTGACTCTCCCAGGAACCACTGAAACCACCCACTCTTATTAGTCTTGCCCTAATGTGACTCTGCATTTTATGGCTTGGGCTCCACCGGCTGCACCAGGTCAGGGCCTTATATGTTATTGGTTCCATCAGTTAGCCTCAGCTCCCAGGCACCCAGGCCACATGTTACTTCATCCTTGTTCCCTGATAGGCAGTACCTCGCAGGTGGGCTGCTGCTTACTGAATAGTTGTTGAGGTGAACTCAGATATATGAAGGAATTTATGGTAGAGGTAAGAAGAGTATATCTTAGCTAGTCTACACATGTCTCTGGCAACATCAATTGTATGTGACAGGCTCATGGCAGTGTTTGGGAGACTTGGCAAGTCTCTGAGCTTTTTGTGGTAAATCCAGCATTTGAAAAACTCTGAAAGAGAATCCACAAATGAATCCACAGCGTTTTATCTCATAATCTAGAATTGTAGCCAAATTTTGGCCAGCTTGTAGGTGCCAGTATTTTTATTGTGTCCACATGCTGCCTAGTCTTAATTGTTCAAAGAAGTCCTAGGTTTCTGGATGTCCTAGGTTGGAGTGGCAGTGAAGCTCAGCTTTGGCTAAGGACATGTTGCTCTTTCAATGTCAAGACTGACTAAGTTCTCTTTATTAGGTGCTTTGGAAATCATATATTGATTTTGAAATTGAGCAGGAAGAAACTGAGAGAACACGAAATCTTTACCGACGATTGCTTCAGCGAACACAGCATGTCAAGGTATCCTGCACTGCACACTAGATTATCTTTGATTTTGCTTAATCAGCAGTCCTGAAGGAACTACTTTTCTGTATTTTAAGTGTTTTGTTTTTGTTTTTAATGACTTCCTTGCTTTTAGAAGGGAGCCCATGAGTCCCAAGAGGACTTGGCAATATAAACCTTATATACCAAGTCAGTATTTATAGTGCATGGGAGTAACCCCAATATCACAGGATTTAATAAAAAGTGCAGCTCTTTTCAGGATTTTAAAACTCAAACACCTTCAAATACAGACTGCTTCAGTATTATTGAAGCATATAAGTGTTCTTTGGAATACTACATATGTACACATTAGTATGTTCAGATATCATTAACTAGAAATTCGTTATTATGTGAATGTTTTCTGGGTGACATGGTTTAATTTGCTTCTATAATAATTTTTCATAAGGTATGGATCAGCTTTGCGCAGTTTGAGCTGTCTTCAGGGAAAGAAGGAAGTTTGGCTAAATGCAGACAAATTTATGAAGAGGCTAACAAAACCATGAGAAACTGTGAAGAAAAGGAAGAGAGACTTATGTTGCTGGAATCGTGGCGAAGCTTTGAAGATGAATTTGGAACAGTGTCAGATAAGGAGAGAGTAGACAAACTCATGCCAGAGAAAGTCAAGAAGCGAAGAAAGGTCCAGGCGGATGATGGGGTAAGAACTGAGCCCCTGGAGCTAGTCCTCTCATGTCAGATGACAGAAATGCATCTGACTTTGAAATTTGTACTCTTATGTGCCATGTACAATCCAAGCATGGGAGGAGACAGCCTGGAGTAGGAGACGTTTGCAGTCTGGCTACCATGGAAACAGAGAGCGGAGTGTATAGTCCACCCAGGAATGGAGAATAGGAGACAGTTGGCAAAGGCCTCTTGGAGGTGTTTGATTCCAGGAACTGCATGAAGTGTGATTATTTCGGGAACATTAAGCAGGAGGCCAGAGTGAAGGGAAATGAAATTGAACTTTTAAGTTGGACCCAATCCAGAGGCTTTGTAAGCTGTAGGCAGGCTCTTCTCAAAATGACATGCCCCAGTAGTTAGCGTCCCCTGCAGGCATACTCAAGGGGCTTAGAATAGAGGAGATCGGTTGGGAGGATGTTTAAGCAAGTGATGGTGCAGGCTGGAACTACACTGACTTTAGGAAGCCAAGTCAGTGACCGACTGGATGGAGGTGGGCGGTGAGGGCAGGGAGTCAGGGTGATAGTGCACAGATTTAGGGTTCTCGCTACCAAGTAAACATGAAGTAAGTCTTTAAAAACTTTAAATCTTAGAAGACTGAAAGATGGAGGAGGAGACACAGTATTTTCTTGATTGACTATAGAGGAGCTGTGCTTTGATCTTTAGAATTTTCTTCCACTGGTTTTTAAAGCTCTCCACGAGCTCCCTTTGCAGCAACACCAGCCCCACAGCTGCTCCTTCACTCCCAATTTTGCAGGCCCAGCCCTTGTTCTTTCTGTGATGCGCTTTGATGTTGTTTTGTAAGATGAACATAAGATGAATTTGAACTCTGTTTGACAGTGAAAATTCTCCACTTTAAAGTTAACTGCAGTGAGTATTTCAGCCATGTATTGGCTCATCTTTTAATTGTTTTACTTTTTTTTCTATAGTCTGATGCAGGCTGGGAAGAGTACTATGATTACATCTTTCCCGAAGATGCTGCCAACCAACCCAACCTCAAGCTCCTGGCCATGGCCAAACTCTGGAAGAAACAGCAACAGGAAAAGGAGGCTGCCGAGCAAGACCCAGATAAGGACATTGATGAGAGTGAATCCTGATGTTCTTGTTCATATTGAGAAGTGTGTTACTATTTTTATAAATTAATAGTTTGGAACTCTTGTGACTCCTGTAAGTTTTTGTATATTTCACCAGTAATGAATTGTTTGGAATATTTGATAGCTACTTTTTGAATAATTTTTAAAATGCCTTGGGCTTGGTGAGGGGTGGGTTGCAAGTAATTTTTGTAACTGCTGGATTTATCAGTCCAAACATTTTTTTGTTCACATCATGCATTTGAGAGATGGACCTGCAGACTTCTGAAAGTCTTTTTCTAGTTTTCAAGTTATGTTCTACAGTGACTTGTAAGGTATAGTTTTTTCATGCTTGTCTTCATAGAGATATTTCATGCACTCATCTGAAACCTGTAACTTTTTCCTGTCTTCAGAGTTACACAGACTTGAGTTCCATTCCTAGCTCTGCCACTTAGCGATAAATAACCTTTATTTTTCGTTTCTTTACTCATAAAATGAGCTTCTGCCAACTCATTTTGAAGATTAAATTAGAAAAGGAATATACCTGGCATATAGTGCTCAATTAAGTGTTCATTCCTAGTCACTTTCCTAAATCCCTTCCTTCTGTCCTTATAGAATTGAATGTGCTTGAATTTAACATCTAAACACCCCTAGCTTAACAGTGGCCATTAAGTTATAGTTACTGTATTTCTGAACAAGATCTTTTTACCAAGAATGTTTTAGTCAGACTTCAGTTACACTGTAATCTGTTTTCCTAAACTGGTTGAACTCTGTAGTGGCTTAAGGAAGCGTAAAACATGTGCTGTGAAAAAGTGTCCCTGCTTTAATAAGTTTGGGAAACCCTAGATTAAAAGTTAAGTTTTCTTAAATCTTTTTGTAGTTTAGCTTCTCAGAGCCTTGTATATACTCCATACCTTATGCATTCCCAGTAGCGATGCTGGCATCTTCCCAACCTTACTGGATGAGGGAATCATGTCTACCTAGAATAACACATTTTCTAGTGTACTATTACAGAAATTAGCTACTGTTAAAACCTGATGCATGTTATTTATCCTTGGTTTAGAACATGTAAGAAACACTGTAGGTAACCAACTGTAATTCTAAAAATGCAAAAGCAGAGATGATAATATATTTGCTGACACATTGCTTATATTTACTCAGGCAAAAAATATGTGCCTTAATTAACTGATCATATTATCTTCAATCTGGCCTGATTTCTCAAGCCTACTTTTTTGTTTTGTTCACTGCCTATTTGACTAGAACTGTATCTTCAAGAGTATTTTGTCACCAGTAAAGATTTATTACTTGCTTGATTTCATTGGGTAAACTTACTAAATTTGCAAAAATATTACCCAAAGGAATAAAAAAAAGCTGGTCTGTATATTACTAAGTTTTATCTTGAAAATAAGCTAGTGTTTGAGGGCAGAAGATAGTACTGTCAGGATAAAAGACAAACCTGTGTTCAGCCTCTCTGCTTCAGTCACTGTACTGGTGTCACCCAGCTGCTGGGTATCAGATGGGTTCTGACTGTGGAGTCCTGAGGTCTGCCTACCTAGTGAGGAGGAACACTGGTGATTTTAATACCCTTTCCCTAAGTGTAGAGCCAAAGGGTAAAATGAAAGCAGGTCAAAATGCTAATATAAGTGACTAATCAGTCTTCCTACAATTCTCTGTCCTGTTTATGCTGCATAAATGCATAAGAGCAAAACTTGGTCATGTTCCCAATATCAGCTCATAATACCACTTTCTGGTTAGTGCCATGCATGAAGGAAAGTTACCTTCTCATGGGAGAACATAAAAGGTTCACTTCTCTTACCGTGACAAAAGATGTGGGGCTAACACTCCAAGAACAAGTATCTGGGAAGAATTTACTATGCCTAAGAAGGATGCCTAAGTATGCTGAGCAGGGACTGTTTTACATTTGCATTTTAAAAATGCTTTATAGGGAGGTCTAACAAGAGAAACCTCCATCCTAAATGATGGCCTTTCTCAATCCTGATTTAATTTTGTAAATGACCAGTAAGTTTCCAGAACACCTTCACTGAGTCAACAATGCATTTTATTATACATTTTATATTTATACATTTCATACATGCTTTTGAAGCTTCAATTAACAGAAAATATAAAATAAGAAATATATATACAGCAGTGGTTCTCAGGCACAGAATTTAGGAGGAGCCTGGAGCAAGTTTTTCCCTTAACCAAAAGTGAATATTAGGAACCAAAATAGTGAAATGTTTCCATCTGACCTAGCTGCCCTTTTCATTGAGTTTTACTACAGTGAACAGCTTTAATAGGTATGATATTGCTAACTGAGAATTCTCAAATTTACAACCTGTATTTTCTTGGAATCAGCAAGACCTAAATAATTACTTTTCTCCTAATAGAGCTCCAGGATCATCCAATGAAAATAATATTGTCCATAAAATATCTGGAGCATCAGCCTAAGAACCACTGCCCGTGGTTATTCAATGTCTTCAGGCCTCACAGGATGAGGTAATGGTATGATGGATTTCTTCTCAGTGTCTCTGGAAAGTGCTTTCCTCATATCTGTTAGGAAGCAAAATTTAATGTAAGTACCCAAATATCACATATATCAAATTTGAAGTGAACATTTAAGGTTCCCATAAAAGGTCTGTCCCCTAGACCCTGAGAGAAATGTATTTAAATAAGACTCCCAGTCACAAATACTCAGCTCTTCATACAAATGTTCTTTTGTGAGAATGAGTGAAATTAACACCCCTGTAACATAATAAAACAACTGATTGTAATTAATCAATGGTTAGTTAATATAAGCTAACCAGTGATAGGTTCATAATGGCAGGTTAATGGAGATTTAAATATGGGAGCTCAAATTTAAAATATTAAGTTCAACAAATATTCTTTTCAGTTTATTAAAGTAAGTATTTCCGTCTGTAGAATGACTGTAAATGTTCTGGTGGCTTCCTGGGGATACTGCCATGGAAGGGAGCTCACCGTAAGCGTCCTCATCAGGCTCCCCATTGCTGGCGGAGTAGTACTCTATGACTGTCCTGTACACGCTGTAGCCCAGCTGCTTGTACATGTTGACTGCAACCTGGTTAGATACTCTTACAAAGAGATCAACAAAGAATCCACCCTTTCTTTAATCACAAACAAAAAAAAGCCAGGAAAATGTTAGAATGTGAGAAATTGTAGAAAATACATATTTTTAAAAGCAATACTTGTTTTCAGTTTGCTGTTCATAGAAGGGTAGTAACAGAACCTTGCAGCTGATTCCCTCATACCAATTTTTATTTCTAAGGATTTATGACAATTGTTTTCAGGACAAAGAGTTGACTTTGTTTGCATACTAACATTTTAAACCCTAGATTTTCTTGAAATACAAACTTGAAAAGCATTTTTAAACCACAATTATCTTTAAATTACTGTGTATTTTATATCATAGTGATTCCCATGCTCATTTTATCAACGAGTGATACAATACTTTCACCCATATGTGCAAATTAAAGATACTGAATACAACAAGCACCCATGTGACCATGGCCCAAGTCCAAGTACAGGACACTGGCTGCCTGACACTGGCAGCCATGAAGCCCTCTGGTCGCTCCATCAGTGACAGCCACCCCCCATTACCCAGAGGTCCTGACTCTTGTGCTCATTAGCTCCTGGGTTTTTGCTGTAGATTCACTACCTGCTATAGTCTTTCCTAGTTTGAACTTTATATAAATGTTATCAGACTTTATATATTCTTTGGTGATTTGCCTCAATAATGTGCGAGTTAGCCTTGGTGTAGCTGGATCTATTTATCTTCCCTTTGTTTAGCATTCCACTGTACAGATGGAGATACTACAGTCTGCCCATGGTCCCACAAGTAATCTGGTTTCTACTATTACAAACTATGCTGCTATCAGTATTTTCGTTGTATGTTTCATGGTACAGTATCTACGGTCTACAACTAGGGGTGTGATCATTGGCTCATAGGGGCATCTTCAGTTGCTTTAGTTAATGCCCATTTTCCAATCTGCTTATACTCCCAGAGGAGGGTAAAACTCCATTCCCACACTGCCAAGGCTTGGTTTATCAAGACGCTTTTATTTCTGAAAATCTCTTAAGTATCACAGGGTAGTTTTAATTGGCATCTCTCATTACTAATGAGGCTAAATGTATTTTTGTAGGCCATTTGGACTTCTCATTCTGTACTATCCCTATTGGTCTTTCACACATTTTCTTTCTCTCCCCACCAGCTGTAGTTCTCTATGTATTCTGAATAGTTGACATCATGTAAATGATTGCTGCAAAATTTTTCCCAATTTGAGGCTTGACTTGTTATTATCCTTATATATCTTTTGATGAACAAAGTTACTTCAACGAAGCTGCAATATGAACCTCTCCTTTACAGTTAGCCTTTTTATGGTTTAAGAAGTTCTTTTTACCCTGAAGTCACGGATGTCCTCTCCTATATTATTGTAAAACGGCTTGTGAGTTTTGCTTTTCAGATCTAGGTTTTCAAGAAATCTGGACTCAACTTGTGTATTATAAGGTAATAGTCTGGGGAAATGTTTTCCCATGTGGCTATCCAATTGTGCCACCATCTTAGTGAAGTGTACCCCTTCACTCCTGATCTGCAGTTGCCTCCTCTGAGGTATGTCAAAATCCATGTATTCCTGCATGTTTGTCTGTTCTGTTACACTAGTCTAAACAAGTACTCCAGCACTAACACACAGCTTACTCATTACAGCTTGATATCTGGAGGGGCAAACCTGCCCATTTCGTTATTGCTGTTGTTCAAGCAATCTGGTCTCCTTCCATTCCCTGTAACTTTCAGAATCAACATGTCTCCCAAAAAGGACTTGAGATTTTTGATTGCTGTTCCATTGGCTCTGGATCAATACCAGTTTAGCCTTCCATGTTACTAGAGGTAGTTATCTCTCCGCTTAGGTCATCTTTACTGTCTCTTGGTAATGTGTTAGAAACTTCAGAGACGTCTTATGGAGCTTTGTTGGATTCTTTCAAAGGGTTTAATGTATTTTGATGCCACTGTAGTTGGCATCTTTTCCTAAATTTTACTGTTTGTTTAGAAATGAAATTTAATTTCATACTGACTATCCAACAACTTTAACTTTTACTCTAAACACTTATTTGTAGCATCTTGTGGTTGTCTGTACAGTCTTAGATGTATAAGAGTTGTTTCCTCTCAGTTCTCATATCTCTTATTTTTCTTGCTCTACTGTGCTTGTCTAGGATTTCCAGTAAATTACTGAAAAGGGAGTGACTACAGGCATCCTTCCTTGTCTTGTCCCAAATTTCAAAGGGAAAGCATTCAATAGGTTTTTGATAGATACTCTTTTTTTAGGTTAAGAAAGTTCTCCCCTTCTATATTGCCAACAGTTTTTAATCAATTGGATTTTATCAAAGCGTTTTCCGCATTTACTGAGATAACAAATGTTCTCTTTTAATTAATATGGTGCAAAAGATTTACAGATTTCATGTTAAAAACAACCGTCCTCTGATATATCATCCTTTTTTATGAATTACTGAATCCATTTTGCTAAGATTTTTCTGGGATTTTTGCATCTTATTATGGGTGATTTTTTTTCAAAATTTTCTTCCTATTAGGTTTTAAGATTATTCTAGTCTTTAAAAAAAGTTGAAAAATGTTCCTTTTTGTGTAAAAGTGAATTTATAGCTGTTATTTCTTAAATAGTTGGTAAAATTTGCCAGAGAAACCATAGCTTTCTGGAAAGATTTTTAGCTACTGATCATAATCTGTTATGGAAGAGGGTCTGCCTGCAACCTATTTTGGAACAGCTCTCAAACTAAAAAGTTTTTAAAATTTTGAAAGAGTGTTTAATACACACACACACAAATAGCTGGCCTGTAAACCCTAAATATCTATCTGGCCCAGAAAAAGTGCTGGCTTTTTTTTTTTTTATATCCTTAACCAGTTTCTGCCTAATCATTCTATCAGAAAGCATGTTTCAAATCTTTCATAATAATGATTTGCTCTCTTTTATTTCTCCTTGTTTTTTAATCAAAGTAAAAATGAGAAAATTGGATTTGTCACTGTGTACATAAAATTTGTAATTACTTCTTCCTGATACATGAAATCTTTTACTTATATACAATGACCCTTTTTTCTCTGTTAATTACTGAACTGTAATGTGACTATAGTTAATAATGAAGTATACCAACTGTCTTTGGTTAGAATTTTACGTGATAATTTTAAAAATTTCTTTCAATCTCCCTGTATCTTTAATCTTTACATATATTTCCTATAAATAGAATACAGTTCTGACAGTCTTTGTCTTTTTATTTTGTTTTACTGTTTTTTTTTTTTAAATGTTTTATTTCTGAGAGAGAGACAGCGTGAGCAGGGGAGTGTCAGAGAGAGAGGGAGATACAGAATCTGAAAACAACCTCCAGGTTCTGAGCTAGCTGTCAGCACAGAGCCCGACGCGGGGCTTGAACCCACAAACTGTGAGATCATGACCTGAGCCGAAGTCAGACGTTTAACTAACTAAGCCACCCAGGCGCCCCTTGTTTTACTGTTGTAAGAAGACTTTAACATGAGGTTTTTCTTAATAAATTTTAAACATACGTTGTTTATTATAGGTAAATGTTGTACAGATTATTCCTTTTTAACTGCAATTTTATGCTTGCTGATTAGTACCCCCCCACCCCTGCTACCACCATTCCACTCTTTGATTCTCTGAATTTACCTGTATTAGAGATCTCATTCATATAAGTGGAATCACACAGCACTTGCCTTTCTGTGAATGGCTTCACTTAGCATAATGTCTTTCTTTGTCTTTTAACTGAAGTAATTAGTCCATTAACATTTAGTGTTGTATTTAGTGATTATATTTGGATTCATAGCTACCATCTTATTTCATGCTTTTTGTTTTACCACTTTAATCTCCTTTTTCTCTCCTTTTGCACTGATTTTTATCAATACATTTTTTCTCTGTGTCTTGGTTTGGAAATAGTTTCTGTTTTAATGTATTTAAAAATACAAGTATGTCTGTATGTAGCTTGGTACACACACAAATCTTAACTATTCCAAACTAATGAAGATTTAGAAACTGGAGAAAAAGGAAGCTTGGTGGTTTTCTACTCTGAGAGACTCTACCCCATAAATAACATTAAATCATATGCATAGAGTGATAGCTAATTAGAACCCATTTCTCAACTCTTTGTCCACTATACAATAATGACAAATACTTTCTTTCAACAAGATAACACCATTAACAAATGTGTGCAAACTAAAAATTTTCTCCTCTTCTTTGTTCAGTCTAGTGAAAATTCTTTAAATTCTTAAGGACTACAATGGACTTATTTTTCAGCTAATGCTATTCTCTCTCTTCCTGAATGAGCTCAAGTTCCTCTTGCCCCCATCTTGGCCCAGGGCATTCCTTTAAAACTTCCCTTTATAATGGGGTGCTTGGGTGGCTCAGTCAGCTAAGCGTCCAACTTTGGCTCAGGTCATGATCTCACGGTTCGTGGGCTTGGGCCCCACGTCGGGCTCTGTGCTGACAACTAGCTCAGAGCCTGCTTCCAATCCTGTGTCTGTCTCTCTCTGATCCCCCCCCCAACCCCGCTCATGCTGCCTCTCTCTCAGAAATAAATAAAACATTAAAAAATTTTAAACTTCCCTTTATTAAGTCCATTAAGTGGAAAGCCTCAAGAGCCTTTCTCAGCAAATATTCCCTTTCCTGTATTTCCCTATATATTTCTAGGCATTTAGTGTAGAGAAAAAAATAAATGGCAGCTTGACAACTGATTAAACTCATCCATATATTTTTTCTCTCTTTTACAATGGGAGCTGGCAGGAGTCTTTCAATTATATTACTTTTATCTCACATAATGAAGCTATTTCACATCCAGAACAGGTCTTTTAAAAAAAAAAAAAAAAAAAAAAGCCCTAAGGCTGGCAGTCCCCAAACTGCTCTAAAGTGGCCTAAACTCTTAGAGGTGCTGTAGGATATATCAAATGTTTGGGGAAAACACAGACAAACCATTTGTGCAAGCTAAACTACTGGTTTGATATAACTCACAATTGCATCATTACATGGTGTTACATTCCTTTTAATGATAAGTACTTTATGAAGCCAGGTTTTAGCAGTTCCTATGATTAAAAGAGCCCAATACAAGAAAATCAATATGAAAGAAGAATGCAGGTGGTTGTGTTGAATCGGTTTCCAAGGTATGAGAAGTCCTGCAATACTCAAAAGACCGTAGATAACTACAGTTATTTAACAATGAAATAAATTTATTTTTTCTTTAAATTTGTTTATGTTTTCCAAATAGCTACTAGGTTGTTAGGCCATAAATACCTACTAGGCAGTTAGGACGTAACTGCTTACAGCTAAACTGGAGGATTTTTTGGCTTTCGAGGCACTGTGAAGAAAATCACTAAGATGCCAAGAGTGATGTTAACGTAATTTGAGAATATATGCCACAGTGGCAAGAACACTCCAAAAAATCTTGAGGGCTAGTCTTTGCACCAATTGCCCAGCATGTAAGCCTATGGTCGGTCACTCACTTTGCCTGAATCTTTCTCAATGGCAGAATAGGACAGTACTACTACTATGAATATATGAGTATTTGACTACTGGAAACTGAAAATGAAAATCCTGTAAACTGTAAAGCACAATATTCACCCTGACTGGAAAAAATAAGTGTTCACTATGAGAAAACCAAATGGGGCTCATAAATTATTACTTGAAAAGCAGGATCTCACCGTTCTGAAATCTCCTCTAATAACTCCATAAGTTTAGCAGCCAAACCAAGGCGTCGAAATTCTGGGGCGACAGAGAGAGCTGTGACATGTCCATGCCATTCTTCCCTAGCTACAGAGCCTTCTGCTTTACCCATAACTGCGAACCAAAGATTGCATTCAGTAATTAAACACGTGGATTGACACAAAAATACAGAGTGACTATTGGTACGTTATTATAAAGGAAACTAATGACAAAGTTTTAGTTTTTAGGTAACACTTAAAGTCACCTAGCTAGTGTTTATTGGTGCTTTTATCTGAATCTCATTTATAAATGTAATGTTGAATCTAGTTGTAAAATGAGAATTAGAAAAAGGTTTAAAAGAAAACACTAAAAACACAACTAATTGAACACAGAACCAGAGTATGTATTTTTAAGGTGTACACCAACAGATAATCGACAGCTCAAATTTTGACTAGTAATGCTACTAACCCAATAAAGGTGCTACCATCCCCATATTATGTACCAAACAAACCATGCAGAAATGTAACATAAACAGAAAGATCTAAAGAGCCTGAGACCATGTCTGTCTGTTTCACTGCTATATCCCCTGGAGCCTACCTAGCACAATGCCTCAAACAAAGAAGCCATCAGCAAGCTGTCAGAGGGTTGAAAAATAAAATTACAAGCATCATGATTATACTTCCAATTCTGCAATCAATCTAAGTTGAAAGCTATGTTAAAATCTCAACTTCCTACCTAAAAATGTTCTAGTGGCTGGTATTATACTTACTATAACCCATTAACTCTCCACCAGGTGCCTCTGCAACGATGAAATACTCTGGCCAGTGGGCGAGGTACTGTAAATAAAAAGGAATCCCATACTAGAGTCTTGTTAAGGAATGTAGAAAGTAACTGATAGTAAAAAGTTCTTCATAAAAGGAATATTGTAAAGAAAGTTTCCTTTAAAAAGTACATTGTTACTCTATCCCTAGCTCTATATATGTATAATTTTTATAACCATGTCAGTACATAAAATATTTAGGTTAGCATTAATAACTCATAATAAAATTGACTGAATATATAACTTCAAATGTGAATGGAGACTACACCATCTAGTACACAGCAGAGAACCTGGACTCCAAGTTCTTCTGTGTCCATACTGATCAGACTGTATCTAAATCTCTGCACAGCACTTACATCACCTGGTATTTGTTACTATCTCTCTCCTTTTCAAATATGAATGTCATGTTCATTCCATCCCTGGTGCTTGGCACAAAGTAGATGCTCAATACATTTACTTTTCCATAATTGCACTAGAAAATTAAGGACTAGTTCCTACTTTAGCTTCAGTTGTGTGACTATGAAAATAACTTTAAAAGTTAATTATTTCTCGGGGTGCCTGGGTGGCTCAATCGGTTAAGCGTCTGACTTCAGCTCAGGTCATGATCTTGCGGTTTGTGAGTTTAAGCCCTGCACCAGGCTCTGTGCTGACAGCTCAGAGCCTGGAGCCTGCTTCAGATTCTGTGTCTCCCTCTCTCTGCCCCTCCCATGCTCATGCTGTCTCTCTCTGTCAATAATAAATAAACGTTAAAAATGTTTTAAGGGGCGCCTGGGTGGCTTAGTTGATTAAGTGTCCAACTTTCACTTAGGTCATGATCTCGCGGTTTGTGGGTTCGAGCCCCGCATCAGGCTCTGTGCTGACTGCCGGCTCAGAGCCTGGAGCCTGTTTCAGTCTGTGACTCCCTCTCTCTCTGACCCTCCCCTGCTCACGCTGTCTCTGTCTCTGTCTCTCTCTCTCTCTCTCTCTCTCTCTCTCTCCTAGAAATAAAATAAATAAATAAATAAAGTGGCCCCTCAGCTTTCTCTAAAAAAAAAAAAAAAAGTTTTAAAAAGTAAAATATAAACGTTAATTACTTCAAGAGTCAACAATTACCCTGTAGTATCTCCCCTCCACTGATTCAAATTCTCCGTTTCTGGTACTACAAATAAAAGCTGACCTAAGAGTGAATGCCTGAAGAATTTGCTCATTACATAACTCTTCAACCCTGGCATCCTTACTGACATGTGCTCATTCTTATATTTCTTCTTAGCGTAAGCTTGCTGATGCAATTCTCCGAGGGGCCACCACAAATCACACATTTTTAAGTTCCTGTAAAATCCGTTCGGTAGTATATTCTTCAAACTCTTCTCTGAAGGACAGCCGTTATTTTCAGCACTCTTGTAACACAACCCATAACACAGCAGGCCAGCAAGTCTTCTTGCCATGCTACCACTGACATACCATAACTGCCTCTCCTCCAGCTAAGGGAGGAGCCCAGATGCTGGTTCACCAATTATGAAGACCTGGCACATTACTTTCAGACATGGCCTCACCTAGATTATAGGACTTTTACTGTAAATTTTAAGTGTAACTACTAGACACATACCATATAAGTTAATTCACATCCTAATACTTTACCTTACTATACAGTGAAAATTTTTCTGTCATTCAAAATTCTTTTTTTTTTTTTAACATGGAGAGGGTCTTTATTTTTTTTTAAGTTTATTTATTTATTTTGAGAGAAAGTGCACGGAGGGGAGGAGCAGAGAAAGTGGGAAAGAGAGAATCCCAAGCAGGCTCCGCATTGCATGCAGTCTGACACAGGGCTCAATCTCCTGAACAGTGAAATCCTAACCTGAGCAGAAATCCACAGTCAAACACTTCCCTAACTGAGCCACCCAGGCACACCTGGAGGGGTCCTTAAAAGGTCCTAATTTTTGAAATAAAACTGAAAATCCTGATATTTTTGCTTTTTCACTCAACTTTGTTTCTGATATGTAGCTTTATTGTTGCCTATACCTATAGTTAATTTTTAAAACTGTAGAGCACTCCATTGTGTGAACAATATAACATCCTATCTCTTGGCAGGGGACATCTGGGTTATTTTCAGTTTCTCAAAAATCTTTTCAAATTTTTAATATAATTCTGCAATAAATATTTTTGTAATGACATAACTCAGGGTTTAACCAACATTTTCCATCACGGAACAGAGAGTTAAATATTCAAGGCTGTATGGACCATATGTTCTCTGTTGCTTCTACTCAAACTGTGAAAGCCATGGACAAAGCTACAGACAGGTTGCCAATTATGCAGCATGGCTGTGTCCAATAAAACTTTATTTACAAAAATAAAAATAGGCAGGGGACCAAATCTGGCCAATGCACCTTAGTTTGCCAATCCCTGACATAACGGACTCTACTTATTGTTTTCAACTTCTGGGAAATGGATTACTATACGTATTACACTGCCAAAGTGCCTTCCAGAAAGACTGTAGCAGTTTATACTGTCACTAGCAATTTATGAAAATGTTCCTCTTATCCTCATCAGCATTGAGTTTTCTCATTTTTTAAAATCCTTGATAATTTGATAGATAAAACATGGCATTTGAGGCACCTGGGTGACTCAGATGGTTGAGCGTCCGTCCGACTTTGGCTCAGGGCATGGATCTCACAGTTTGAGTTCCAGCCCCACATCAGGCTTGCTGCTGTCAGTGCAAAGCACACTCTTCAGATCCTCTGTCCCACCCTGGTCTGTGCCCCTTATCTCCTCATGTGTGCTCTCTCTCTCTCAAAAATGAATAAGCATTAAAAAAAAAAAAAAAGACTGAGATTTAAAAAACAAAACATGGCATCTCATTTTGGTTTTAATTTGCATGTCTTTTGACTGGTGAGACTGAACTGTGCCCTCTTTTGTTAAATTATGAGTTAATATACCCTGCAGTGGACATGGAGTAAAAGCCAGAAATCCAACTCTGTTTCAAGCCACTGAGAATGTGGGGTTTTTCTGCTAATGCGACATAACCCAGAGCACCCCAACTTCACACAATTGCCCATTCTTCTATTGGGGAACATGGTAGATATTGTTAATTATTACTCTAAATCCTTTCTTTGCTTTAGTCACAAGCACTCATTTAAAGCTGGGCTCATTCCCAGACTGGTATAGCTAGTAAGTGTGTCATGAAGCAAGTTCTAGTCAAGGGGATGCAGAAGTCCTGTGTAGTTACCTCCCAAAGGTATTCGTCACTCTCACCTTCCCCTCTGGTGACCCTCCTGCCAGGAACATGGACGTGATGCTGTTCGCTCCAGCAGCTGAGACAGGAATGCCAAGGCCACCTTGGGAGTGGTAACAGTAGTGCACAGCCGGGTCACTGGTGACTTCACAAAACCACCACAGACCACTTGTCACCTCCAGACTTCATTCACATCAGAGAGTAATAACCCATCTTGCTGAAGTCACTGCTTCCTGCTGCGTGGAGCCATATTTACTATCTACGGGCAAGGCAGGCAGGGTTGCTGCACTGCTATAGATTTATGACGTCATTATATTAGCAGCTTGTCAGGCGGATTTAAGACAACTCTCGTTCCCTGTTTGTTTGGTTTTTTAAGTGCTTTCAAAACTGCTTGTTTCCTGGACTACAAGTTTGAAGTTCTTCTGTACCCAAATCTATTTCTTCCATTGTTCCTTCATGTTCCTTACTCCTAATAGGCCTTCATTTAACTTTTTTTTTTAAAGAAAAGGATACAGTTTCTGTAAGTGGATCCAAGTTACTGAAAGAAACAAAAGAAATGTTAATAGTAAGCAATGTTGACAAAACCAGTTTAAATAAGCCACTGAAACTGAAAACATGCACAAGGAAAACAAAACATGCCAAATCCACAACTTTAAAATCAGATTTAGGGGTAAGGATGATGTAAGCAGTTACCTAAAGACCAAACTGAGCCATCACAGCCACTATAAAGATACCTACACATTTTCATTTAACTGTTTTCCTTAAAATTACTTTATATTTAATACATCTGATCAAAAAATAAATTGTTAATGGAACTGGAGCCCAACAAGACTAGCATAATGGATCACAACACTCCTAAATCAGCAGTTCTTAAAACACACCTATGGTCGGTCTACAAAGAGCTCTGCCCCTCACTTTCCTATTCAGTAAACGGAACCAGTATTTTGCCAGGCTCAAAACCAGCCACCTGCAAATTTACCTCTCGTATACCCAGTCAGATTCTTTCCTGGGCCCCTTACCAATGCACTTCTCTAGGCCAGCAGTTCTCAAGCTTTTTGGTTTCAGAATCCATCGACACTCAAAAGTTAATGAGGACCCCAAAGGCCCAAAGGACTTCTGTGTATGTGGATTATATCTATTCATATTTAAATTTTTAAATATTCATTTTAAAATAATAAATCAATTACATGTTAATAAAATCTTTTTTTTTTTTAACCAAAAAGTTATTCTACTTCAAGAACAAAAGTTTAGATGCGCCTAGGTGGCTTAGTTGGTTAAGCATCTGACTCCAGTCAGGTCATGATCTCGTGGTTTGGGAGTTTGAGCCCCACGTCAGACTCTGCTGGGAGCCTGGAGGCTGCTTTGGATTCTGTGTCTCCCTCTCTCTCTGCCCCTCCCCCATTCATGCTGTCTCTTTCTCTCAAAAATAAACATTAGAAAAAAGTTTTTTTTTTTAAGCACAAAATTAGCAACAAGAATGGCATGGTTTTAACAATTTTACAGATCTTAATGTCTGGCATAAGAGAAGACAGCTGGATTCTCACATCTGCGTCTGTAATGCTTGCTACTGCAAGTCACACAACTGGAAGCTCCACCGTGCACTTGTGAGAGAATGAAAAAGGCAAAAAACCCTTCTTGGTGCTATCCTGAAAACCACTCTGACCTTGCAGAAGCTTGAAGAGCCCCAGCCACAGCTGATCACTACTCCACAGTGTGGGAATACACTCTCCCACACCTCTCAACGACTACTTTATAAGCCTCTCATCCTGCCTCAACTGTCCAAGGCCACCCTTCTCAATCTCGGCTGCTTCCTGAGTCACACAGAGAATACACAACCGCAGGAAGCAAGCTTCACCAAGACCCCACCACCAAAGCCACCCACCCACACCCACAAGTGTCTGTGCCCCTGTCTACATGCTGTGCTGCGACCACGCCTGGAGCTCTGGGGAGCAGATCCTCCCCTCACTGCCCAGCCTCCTGCTCCCACAGTTCTCCTCTCCTGGGGTAAACATACACACAGGCTGCACACTTCGCCATCAGCAACTCTTTTCATGGTTCCCCACTCCCTCCACCTGAAATGCTCTCCTCGCTCCGCTTCTCAGACCCACTGTCACCTTCTCCTCCCACCTCCTGGGATACTAGGTCTCCTTCAACACCTGATACCTAGGGACCGTCCTGGAGCCTCTTTTTTCCTCTCCACACTCATTCCACCACTGATGTCAACTAGCCTCTCAATTTTTGTTTTCTGCTTAATGTATATTTATTTAAGTAACCCCTACACCCAGCATGGGGCTTGAACTCACAACCTCAACATCAAGAGTCACAGGCTCTTCCCACTGAGCCAGTTGGGCATCTCTAGCCTACTGGTTTTAATACCATCTACATAATGTTGGGCCCCCAAATTTCTATGTTTAGCCCAGACTTCCCCACCTAGGTATCTCAATACACTTAGCAGAGGAGCCCAACTCCCAGGAGGGCCTCTCCAAGCTCCAGCCCTGTGACCCTGACCTCACCTCCTCAAGCACTCTGCTCCAGCCGCACTGGCTGCCTCCTCCAGTCAGAAACAGGTACCCGGGTGCTTACTACTCTCTCTGCCTAGAAGTTCTCCTGCCCCCAATATCCTCAGGACTCACTCCCTCATCTCCCCCAGGTCTTCAGGCAGGGCCACCTTTCCTACACACTACTACCTAAAATTGAATCCCCACTCACTCCCTATTTCCCTTCCCTGTTTTCATGTTTTTCTTTATACTGAATACTAAGTTCTACATGTTGTACTTTCTTTTTTCCCCCTCAAAAATGTAAATTCCATAAATATAACATTTTTTTGCTTTGTTCATAGCTGTGTCTCTAGTACTGATGCACAGCAGGCATGAAAACATTTATCCAAAAATAAGTAAAACACTGGTTAAATTAACTGCAGTGTTTCTAACCTTCACTTCCTACTGCTTCACCCTCATCCAGTGATTCTCAGTGTTCTCTGACAGTGCTCTAATCCAGGTGTGAAGCTGGAGGAAACAGGAAGAAGAGCTCCCAATGGCATATTCTGAAGAGGCCTTCACAAGCTAGACAATTCTCTGAAATCTTAACTTTTATTATAAGTATTCATGCTTATTTTTTCTTCTTGATTCATTTTCATATAAAAGGGTTGAGCCTTCCTAGATCCACAGTTAAAACAAGGTTTTGCCCTATATACTCTTGAAGCTTCAAGGCACATGGTCCCCTCCCAGGCTGCACCTCCCAAACCCAAACCTCTGTCAAGTCACCACGTCTGGGCCCTCACCAAGACATCCTAAGTGGCCTACCTGACAGGTATACCTCCTCTAATCACCTCATGTTCCACACAGCGCTGTGGTGAAGAGCTGGGGTGCCAGAGAACTGGTCCTTAAACAGCTGAGGATGTGCATTTCCAAAGGGTTCTCTGGTTGTCAGGGACCACTCTGAAAGAACCACTGTTCTACAGCCAATCTCTTGGATTAGATCCTTTGCTTCACCCACCAAAGGGCTCTCCCATCTGGGGCAACTCCCACCACAGGCTCTACCATCCACAGGGCTCTACCATCTGGGGCAACTGATTTGAACTCTCAGTACCTTAGCTGACTCCTACAAAAAGTGGGGATACTGAGAACGCCATCTTCAGAGAACTGAGAACTGCATGGGTTATTACAAGTGCCAGTGCCCATCAGGCCCAGTAGGAGCTCAAAACAAGCCACCTAAATTACACTGCTTTGACTGGGAGAGGCTTAGAAAATTCTTCCCAAGTTTGAACGCTTCAGCCACAGAACAGAAGACCAGTTTCACTAGTCCTGTGACGGCTCAGCTGCAGAAACCCACCACCACAGTCACACTTGTCTCCAGTCGTCTGGCCCCACGCCAAGCTTTCTCACCTTCACACCTGCATCCTTCTCCAGAACTTCCTCATCAACGCCAACATTTTATCCATCCTTCAAGGCTCACTCCCACTTCGAAAGGTTTCTAGCCAACTCCTCTCAACTTCTTTCCTTCTCGACACTTGAATCTGACCCACCCATCTGTCTTTAAAGTGGGTCTAGGGACGCCTGGGTGGCTCAGTCGGTTAAGCATCCGACTTCGGCTCAGGTCATGATCTCACTGCTCGTAGGTTCGAGCCCCGCGTCGGGCTCTGTGCTGACAGCTAGCTCAGAGGCTGGAGCCTGCTCCAGATTCTGTGTCTCCCTCTCTCTAACCCTCCCCTGCTCATGATGTCTCTCTCTCTCTCTCTCTCAAAGATAAATAAAACATTAAAAAAAAAAAAAGACTGGTACGTGGGTGGGTGGACAGCCAGATATGTGAAAAAGTCAACATAACAAAATGTTAACTGTAGAATCCAGCTGAATCTCTGTCAACTTTTTAAATGTTCAGAAACTTCCTCAACAAAATCTTCTTAGAAAAAAGTAAAAGTGCCTTCAAGTCACAGGTCCTGACTTCACTCGGACTAAAACAAAGCAGACACGGTGGAGCCTCCACCAGCATCCGCCCAATGCGCCGAATCCTCACCACACAAAAGTTTTCCAGGCTCCATGCGCCGCTTCAATAACAAAAGACACAAAAACAACCCGGACGGAGGAAGGAACGGCGGCGGTGGGTGCCACCATCACAAGGCTTCCCTCGGATACAGACTGACCATCACCAGGTTGGCTGCACAACGTCCATAACTCCCATAAAACACTTAGCTGTTGCCCTCGCAACGCCCTCTGCGGCCGGTGTTCTGTGCTGTCCCCTGCACAGAAGGACGAAGCCGAGCCGACGGGCCGAACGCCGGCCGCAGGCGGCGGAACCAGAGCTGCGCCCAGGCCGCTCCCCCACCTCCTACCACTCGCCCCGGTGCGCCGGAACGGCCATCGCGACAGGATGAGCGCGCGCTGCCCCGGCCCCAACGAGCGCGCAGGGATGTGGGATGAAGTCTCAGTGTCTCCGCCAAGGTCAGCAGACAGCTCCGCACGTCCGTCCCCGCCTCGGCTCTGACCCCGCGACTCCTAAGGAGGCGGCAATGGCGGCCAGGGGGAGTGGCTCCCGAGGGCCGCGGGCGAGGGGGAATGCAGCCACCAGCGTCGGGCCTGGGGGCCTCACTCACATGTTGTTGAAGCGGAACAGGTCGTCGCACGTGAAAGCCCGGAGCGTGGTCATCGTGCTGCCGCCGCCGCTGCCTCCGAGGCCGGCTTGCCGCGGCCCGCGCCCGCCCCGCCGGATGTCGTTCTGCGCAGGGTCACCGCGGGGCGGGGCAGGGAACTGCTTCCGAGCCACGAGTTGCTCGGCAACCAAAGCAGCAGCACGGCTCCCTCTGGCGGCCGGCATCTGGAATTGCAGGATCCTTCTTGTAAAGTCGCCTGGTTCTGACCCTTCAGAATCTCAAAACTACTCCCGTGGGAGAGACTGGAGCAAATAGGTAGTGTGATCTCCTACGACGGAGATGAAAAGCTGACCGAGGTTAGGAAACCACCAACGAAAAGAAGGGTTTAGGACCACTTGGATTCCCGGTAATAAATGAGAAAGGAAGGGGAGCCAAGTGGGAGAATTCATGGTTCAGCGCTGCCTGTCCCGGTGATGTGTAATCCCAAATCTACTACCACATTTACGACCATAAAGAGAAAGGTGAAATGAATTGTAGCAGTGTATGTTATTTTACCCAGCATATAAAAAATATTATCATTTTACATGTAATCAATAAAAATTTAATGAAATGTTTTACTTTTTTGTTGTGTTGGACTAAGTCTTTGAAATCAGGTGTGTATTTTTGCAGTATATTTCAGTCCAGGAGCTGAACTGCCATCGGAAATACTTGTTCTGTGTTTAGATTTCTTCAAATGTATACATAAAACGTATGGTTAATAAGTAGATTTGCATACTCAAACTGTTCCAATCATACTAAGTATTTCAAAAGGAATAACCAGTTTTCAAATTTAAATTTACAATAAAGTCAAATGAAGTTAAACATTCCATTCTTCAGTCGCAGAAGCCACATTTCTAGCATTCAGCTGGCCCATAGGTAGTGACTGCCACCATGTTGGACAGTGAGGGTCCAAAGGCTAAGAAATGTCCTGCCTGCTTTTGCAGGTTCTCACCCCTCTCCCCTTTGTTAAGCAATTACTGAGTTAGTCTTGAGGGACATGTTGCAGAGGACAAACCTACCCACACCACTCCTTAAGTCTAGATTCCAGGGTCCTCACGTCTAATTGCCCTGGAGCCCAAGTTGCTCCACAGGGCTGCTCAGCAGCCCACTGCCCAGACTTGTGGGCCAGGCAGGAAAGAGGAGAGCAGATAGCTGAGGAGGTAGGTAGGCCCATAAGAATGATCTCCTGGGGCACCTGGGTGGCTCAGTCCCTTAACAGTGTCAGACTCTCGGTTTCCACTCAGGTCCTGATCTCACCATCTGTGAGGCGAGTCCCACATGGAGCCTGCTTGCGATTGTCTCTCTCCCTCTCTCTCTTCCCCTACCCTCTTCACACATAAACCCTCTCAAAATAAATTAATTAATTAAAAAAAAAAGAAAAGAAAGAAAGAAAAAGAAAAAGAATGGTTTCCTAAGGTACAAACTCATCTCCAGGCATTTTTTCCAAAAACCTCAACAATACAGGTGAGTGTGGACATGCATGTAATAGTCCCTGGAGCATGCAAACTCATGTCCACAGGTTCTATAAATGCACTTAGGAGGGCAGAACATGAGCTCATGAGCTCAGCGACTGCCTACCGGGTGTTTAAACAGGGACACATATTTTAGGCAATTTCCTAGCAGGAAAACATAACATGCCACTTGAAATGAATGTTAAAGTATCATTTTTAAGAAAGGTAAAATTATGGTGTTCATATAAATGTGAAGTGAGCACATGACAAAGATTTTAATTCAGTAATTAATGAGAGAATCAGTAAGTTGTTACAACCACTTCAAAGAAGAATTTAAAGTGCACAAGGCAATCAGAGATGTTGAAATGTATTTACACACAGATGTAAAGCTGTTGATATCCACAGAATGGTAGTCTATTGCATCTTCTGGGCATGCACGATGCACTTCTGTTTCTACGCACTAGAGTAATTTTCTTTATCAATTTTCTGCAGCTTACAGAGTTAGTCTGGAAGGGTATACTGAACACCTAATCATCTTGTGTGTATGTGTGTGTGTGTGATTTAACACTGCATTAAAACTGAAGAGATGACAGAACACTATAGAAATATGGGTACTTAAAAGTTTCCTTTAAAGCTGAAGACTTTGTAAACATTGTTACTCCATTGTTTTCTGGTGTTTAAAGTTTCTGGGGGAAAAGAGTAGGCCAGCATGATTTTTGCTTTCCCTTTTGTGGGTGACTTAGTTTGTGTTGGAGTGTCATTAGTCATAACACTTCCAGAAATAAAACATTCTTAAAGGCACATACGTGTGAAACCTAGTGAATCTTTCCAGTGCATCTTCTAGTACATTTCAGCAGTTTAAACACTGAAATTCACACACACACACACACACACACACACACACACACACAAAATCAAAGCTGGACCACTCCCACATAGCCAGTGGGAATGTAAAACGGTACAGCCTCTCTGGAAAACAGTTTGGTGGTTTCCTTAAAACCTACATATGCAACTATCATTTAACCCAGCAATTGCACTCCTGGGTATTTATCCCAGAGAAATGAAAACTTATATTCACATAAATCCTGTTTACAAATGTTTAAGTCAGAGTCAAAATTTTGTGTGCTGTGTGATTCCATTTATGTGACATTCTGGAAAAGGCAGAATTATAGAAACAGAAAACAAATCAGTGGTTGCCAGGGACTCAGTTTGCGGGTAGCAGAAGAGAATTATGGGAGAGTTTTACAGGAGTGTTTCTGTCAAAACTCATAGAACATTTACTAAAGAGAGTGAAATTTTACTGTAAGTTATATATTAATAAACATGACTTTAAAAAATAAAATAAACAATTTTTACATTATTGTCCCCGCCATTTCAATAAAAAGCATGAACTATGTTAAACCCTATCAAGTCTTACAGTTTTGGGGAGCTTCTAGGAAACACTGTTATTGATTTCTATTTCAATTTTATTTTTAACGTGCAGGAAAAACACGGTTTCTGTCCCAGCTGCACATTTTCCCCACGTTAAAGATGACTCATAGAACTTTTTATTTGTCATTTTACATTGTGTAATTCCTTTTACTGCTTAGTTGGAAAAAACTACAAGCTTTTACCACATTTTATCACAAAACATTTTCCTGCTCATTGAGACAAAACACCATGTGCTCTTCTGTAAACAGTGCTGACCCAGGTTCGCATCTACCATGGCAGAATTCCACATTTAAACAAGCAAACAGCTTGGTGTTTCATCTGTTGTTGCTCCATTTTTTCCTTCAGATCATGTGGAAAGGACAAAAAGCACAGTAAATATATATATATTTTGACAAATCCTAGGCAATGTGCTTGACAATAAAAGAACTTGGGTGGGTGGTTGCCTTCAGATAGCAGATTTATCTTTTATAAAATAATAACTGAGCAGGATAGATGCATTGACTCTGATCATCAGCATAATAATCTATGTCCAGTTTTGCTAACAGGGTTTTACAGTTGTGCTCACCTTTCATAAGAGGAGCTGACTGCAGGTTTCCATTAAACATGCATGACACACTGCATATATCTACTCCTTACCAATATGTCACTAATAGGAGAATTTTTAAAAAATTTTGTCAAGGTATAGGCCCATAGGAACAAAGAGACTGAGGGAAAAGAAAATAGCCAGCAAGAACTGGCAACAAAATTATGGATGCTAATAAACTAATTAAGCAGATAGAATGAAGCCAAAAGGTCAGTAACTGGAGGAGGAAAGGCCAAGAGGCAAGGCGATGAATTCCTGTGGCAGAATCTGGGGAAGCTTGGGGAAGCAGGCAAGTAGGAGAAAGGGAGAAGAGGAGACCCTTACCCCCTGGAGAGGCACGGGAAGTTGTGTGCTGAGTACAGAACACTAGCGAGAAGGGTAAGGGTAAAACACCCTAGTGACAGCGAGGACTAAGTGAAAGCTGGCCTCTGGAATGATGACCTCCTGCAAACCCTCTGCCTGCTTTGTTCCCTGAATGCTGGGAGCTAGATTGACCCCAGCCCAACAGCTCCAAGTCGGACATTAGGGAATTTTTTGTAGGGAAACTGCCTGACCCAAGAGAGAAGCCCCACAGATATTAACATTTTTTCAGCCCTCTGACAAAAGGAACAGACTGCTACATAGTTACTCTAAGAGCCACCAGTTCATAAACTCTGCCCCACATCCATGATTTCCAACAAGTTGTGGTGCTTTACGTTTAATTATGAATAGTTAAAAGTCACAGAGCATTTGAGGAGAGCCTCTAACCCAAAAGACAGAGATCAAAATAGTTAAATAAAAATAAAACTGGATGAATAGAAAAACACTTAACCAGATCTCCTTCTAATATCCACAGAGAGGTAAGAAGATACTGCATCCATGGAAAGAAATAGCAAACTGTTATAAAAATTACATTCAGAGAAAAAAAATTCTGGGAAATTGTAAATATATTATTATAAATTTAAAAAATCAATAATTGTGGGGATGAGCACTGGGTGTTATATGGAAACCAACGTGACAATAAGCTATTAAAAAATAAAGTGTTAAAAGAAAAAAAATCAATAATTGAAGCAATGTCCCCCAAAGTATAAGAAATAAAGACAGACTTAAAGTAGGGATTAAAGGGAAAGAGAGAGAGAAAGAGAGAGAGAGGCAGCTCAATTCATTAGGTCCAATATCCAAAAAATAGAAATTCAAGAAAAAGAAAATAAAGAGGAAGAAGTTATCATTTTAACAATATAAGAAATGTCTTCAGAATTTAAAAATATGAGTTTCCAGAGTGAAAGAGACCATGGAGTCCACATCAAGGCACATCACTGACATTTCCAAACAGTAAGGATAAAGAGAAGATTCTAAAAGCTTCTAAAATGATCTGGAAAATGGAAGGAAGGTGTATTAGCTCTCTTCCGATAATCAGCGAACCACTCAAACTTAGTGACTTAAGAACAATTTGTGGGTTGGTTGGGTAATTATTCTGGTCTGAACCGGATGCATGGCCTTAGACTGCCTCACTCACATGTCTGGGACTTCCTGGAAAGGTGGTCTCTTGTCTTCCAGGAAAGTAGTCTGGATTTGTTCACAAGGGTGATGAGAGGATTCTCAGTAGCAAGAAAGGACCAGCTCAATGCACTTTTCAAACATTTACTTGCCTAGTGTTTGCTATTGTCATTTTGACCAAAGTAGGTCATGTGGCTGGGCCCTTGGTCAAAGTGGAAGGAGATTATCCAATATTATAGATAAAGTGAAATATGATTCTTTGGGGGCCACTATGACAACTACGTAAGGTATACACAAAGTATACTTTGATAGAAGCAAGGATTAGAAATCAAATGGTATCTGACTTCTCAGTGGCATCTCTGAAAGCCAGAAGTCCAATGAAGGAAATGGTTTCTAACCTTCAAAATTCTGAGAGACAATTTCTAACATAGAATTCTCTAGCCAGCCAAACTATCAACGACTAGTAAAGATAGAAGAGTCAGAAGAATATATAAGGCCTCAAATATTTTACCTTCAATTATTCCAAATGGTGTGCTTCAAGAAGACAAAGAGGTGAATGAAGAAAATGAATAAAAATAGGTGGGGAGCATATAGGCTAAAGGAAATAGGATATTTAGCTCTGTAGAATGGTAAGCCAAATTCCCAGGATAACATTTCACCTCAAATATTTCACCTCCAGTTCTTCTGACCCTTTCCCTTGGCAATCATCAGCTGGCAATGCCAAAGGAGCTCACTCTCTTCCATTTTGAACAATTCACTCCTTGGTCACCAAATACACTTAATTAAATATAGCTTCCATGTTTTTCAAAAGTGATGAGTAAAATGGCCCCCTGATGAATGCATCCTCAAGGAAGGAAATGTCTTTAAAAGAAAGTTGGCTGTCCTTTTAGAGAATAAAAAAGCTCATGAACTTCCTACATTATGTGCAGTGTGACTAATTAATTCTCCAAACTACATGATGATGTCTACACACACACATGTGCACACATGCACGCATCTGTGAGCAGTTGGCCCAGACAGAAAGAAACCTTTCCGGTTTGTGTTCGCCCTCACACAATCAGAGGTAAAAGAAGGCAACATTCAACAAAACAAGCAAAACCCACCTCATTTCCAGTCTCTTCCCACACCCTTCAGGTCTCCTCTCTTTCCTACCAAAGCAAGGACATAACATATTACCTTGAGGTAAATCCTTATTTCCTGATATCTGCATTTTAAACCTTCTGTGATGATGCAGGTGATTATAAGTGAGGCCATACCTTTTTTTTTTTTTTAAAGTAAGCCTTGCAGCCATTTTCTTCTCCTTTCTCCAGTCTTATGACAGCAGCACATCTACATTTTTGTAACTGTATTGGCTGCACAAATGCTATTGCCCTACTTACACCTGGAACTAATACTTCTCAATCAAAGTGCAACAGATCATCTGCGGATTCTGCTAAAATGCAGGCTCTGATTCAGCAGGTCTGGGAGGGGCTTAAGATTCACACCAAGGAGATGCACCGTATGGCCTGTGGACTGTGTTTTGCAGCAAAATGTCCAACTATCTGTGTAATGAGATTTTGCAGTTTGCCAAGTATCATGTTGGTAAAAAAAACAACCTTTCCAATGTCCTAGCAAGTTCACGCATATTTACTTTTGATTGGTTAAAGAGTCTTTGTCACTTTATTGGTCTTGGTAGGTTTTCATCTTTCTCTTCAGGGTAGACGCATGTCTACTGACCGCAAAGGTGAAAGCAAGCGATGAAGATAAAATTAACTCAAAAGGCAATCTGATAAATGAATCAATTTTCTCATAATCTGTAGAATTGGCAAGACTGGGAAATGTGGCCAGCAGAGATACAGAAGATAACATCAAATACCTTATTCTTTTGGGTAAAGCATCATGCTTTTCGGCGCAATTCTGTTAAATAATTATGCATGCTTATATAAATATATCTAAATAAACAAGGGAATATAATAAATACAACAAAAAGTGGAAGAGCTGCCGAAACAATTGCTGACCAGAGTTAACACTTCTACTTAAGTAATAACTCCTTTCTGGGAAAGCTACAGCCCAGTAAGTGGTTGCAGAGATGGTTTCTCTCAGGGTCTCACTCAGACAATGACTGGGGAGCAGACAAAACTCGTCATTGCAAACTTTTTCCCCTTCTCCCTTCTTGGCAAAAATCCCCACTGGCTATGGGCCCTGTTGATATTCTTGGCCCATAGGGAACACTGAGAAAATACTGTCAATTCATACACACACACACACACACACACACACACACACACACACACACATACACACGGCCACCACCACCACACTCATCAGTCAGGACAAAGTTACAGGATGGCATTCACTCTATTTTTAATCCTCCCACACTGGGCATCCCACCCCAGTATATTTTGCTTCAATCTCTAATAGTTGTTACTTCCTTTCTTCTATTTCATAAGAAACTTTGCAGCGGGTATTAACAGAAGCAGATAAGTACAAATAAACGGTAGTGGAAAAAGTTGGAAGAAATTGCTTACCTAATGATAATAGCAACTAATATTTAGTATGATTGTGGGGGCACTGTTCTGACTTTACATGGATTAATTCCTGCTGGCCGGTGGCACTGTTGTGAGCTGCTATGACGTGAGCCTGTGAGAAGTACACATTTGACAGTGTGCATGTGTGTGTGTGCGTGTGTGTGTTTACAAATAGTTTATTGTCAAGGTGGTTTCCATATAACACCCAGTGCTCATCCCCACAAGTGCCCCCCTCCATGCATGTGTGTTTTTTAATAGATATAAGTGGTGAATGCTTTTTAAATTTCTATACACATATAGTCATTTTTAGCTTTCTAAATTATTCCTAGTTAATATGCTAGGACTGCACTATCCAATATAGTAGCCACTAGCCACATATAGCTTTTGAGCATTTGGCAAGAGGCTGTTGTGAAATGAACTGTGCAATGAGTGCAAAAGACCCACAAGATTTTGAAGACGGTGTAAAAATAAAATGCACCTTTAATATTTAAATTAATTGTCGAAGTATGATATTTGAGATATCATGAGTTAAAATATATCACTACTATATCACTAAAATAAATTATTAGGAGTATGGTAATATATTACTATTAATTTTACCTATTTCTTTTTCCTTTTTTTATGTGGCTGCTAGAAAATTGAGCATTACCTCTATAGTTTGCTTCATATTTCTATGAAACGACCCCATACTAGAAGTACCTATTCCCTGGTCATCTGCAAAGCCAAAGAAGATTGAGAACCTGCACTTGGTTAGGTGGAAGTGGCCATAGACAAGGTCTTCGTTCTCCCTGGTGTGTTTGTATCTTCAGACCTGTGTCTTGATCTATACTGGTATTTATCAGGCCCTACTTCGCAGTACAGTCATCTTGGAAGTTTTAGTAAGAATGGCTGTCTGGGCCCCACCTGCAGAGATTCTGATGGGCTGGGAAGCCAGGGCATCAGGAGTTTTAAAGGCCTGGAAGTGATTTGAAGAAGCAGCCGAAGCTGGGATCCTGATCCAAATAGGACCAGTGGACACGGAGTCCTGGTGATAGACAGGGTGGGAGACTTCATTCACACTCTGCATCTCTGGTAGGAAGTAGGGAAGAAGCTGGGGAAAGGACGTGCCAGAGCCTGCCAGTTGGCAAAGAGCCTTGTAAATGGCCCTCACTGAAACCTACTGGAGAGAACCCCGCCCTCCAGAGCCATGGTGGGGGTTGGGAGTGGGGAGGGAATGGAAGGGAAGGAGAGGAACAGAGCTAAATGAGAGGAAATGCCTTCACTTGTGGAAGGTGATGCTTCCCGGGGAGCCAATTACAGAGGTGCAGGTCCTCCTCATCTCCACCACACATCCCTGAGGAAAACCTAGCCCTGAGCAGAGTCTGGCTCAGGGTTGACCATACTGGGCTGTGGACTGTGGACTCCTCCCCCTTCAGACTGGCAGCAAGAGAGAGGAGGGCTGTGTTTGGTCAAGGGGAATTCTCAGATTCAGCTCTGTAATGCAATGATAAATGTCTGTTATGTGAAGTGTCTCAGAATTCAGGCATATTCCACTGTGGAAGAGTTTCTTACAACCCAGACAAGAAGCGGCCTCCATTCCCTGCTCAACTGTCTCACTACAATCAGTAATGATTTTCCTGCTGGGTTGGGGGTTTGAGGGCAGACTGTGGGTTCTGCCCTATTAAATCTCTAGCAGATCTTTCTGAATAATTTTAAAACTTCCCGTGTTCATCTGCCTGGAAAAGTTGGTGTTCATGTGGGAGAAGTTTGTGCCCATCTGCCACCCATCCTTTGAGAAAAATAGATCTTTTTCAAATAAAAGCCTGTTCTCTGATACAAATACCAGATATTGGCCTCCTTCCTCCCTCCACCTCTTCCTTTTTTTTCTTCTTGTCTGCTTATGAATCTGCAATGTTATGTAAGTTTTTCACATTTCCAACTTGATTTGGGTTAACTAAATAACCAATAACACTTTTGGTTTCAAATTCACCATCACAAAAAAAGTGAATTTTAGGATTTACTATCAGATATGGCCAGGTGACTAAAATACCTGTGGTCCTTGTACTGTGACATTTCTCACCAACTTTTAGGGAGTAACCAGGGAGTGCTGTTAATAACTAGAATGCTCTCATTTCTAGTCTCATTAAGAAGATGAAGGTAAGAGATGTTCGATGGAGGCGAAGCCACATTTATGAATGAGCACATTCGTTGGGGTTCCTGCCTTTTGTTTTCTTATACATCTAAAGTTGTAACTTCCACATAATACTGAACTACTTTATTAAGTTTCTATTTCTATTCTGTGTCCCTGAGGGGGGAATATTTGGCAGTGCCTACAATATTAAAAAAAAGAAGAAAAGAAAGAAAGAAAAAGAAATCTTTTCCTCTGGCCAGCATCCAACTTTTATAACATAATTTTAGACTTGGAAATACATTATCCTCTCCCTCCAACCATCATGTATATTTTTACTCTCCCCTTATTCCTTCCAAACTTCGCCAAAATCTGTTTCCTGGCAATTTGAGAAGTGAGAATGTCTGCGTGGGGGAAAAAAGTCAAGGCACATGTTATGTTGTAATTTTAGCAGGGAAACATTGCCCAATGACAAAACCAGGGGCTGTCTTGTGATGTTTTCTTCTGCTCACACAAACTTTTCCTGTTTTGATCTCTCTCTCATCTCATTGAAGGCTGCTTCCCATTCAGACATTAGAGCTGGCTTTAAGTCCCTGTGTACTGACTTCTGAGGACAAGGAAAATGATGACCTGAATTTAGAGGGTGAGGAGGACAGCTATATGGGTTGAACTGTCCCCACTTTTAATTCGTTGTAAATATAAAAAGCAGGCAGTTCATCTAGCTGTTGTTCTGATCCTCAAGTATCCATCCTCCTGATGGGTTATAAAGTTCGTTCTATCAAAAAGGATTGGTCAAGGACTTCTTATCTGCCAGGCACAGCTCCAAGCACCAGGAATATGGCGGCAAAAAAGAGCACCTGCCCTGCTGGTTCTGAAAGAGCACTCAGCTCTCCGACAGGGCACTTCAGAGGTCACAGAAGAATGGGGAGGGGTTGTCTGCAGGGCCCTTCTGATTGACAGTGATTTTTCTCTAAGTCATGTTCTGTCCTAGATAACACCGGAAATCCTTTCAGATTGGAACACTATCTTTCCCTTCTACTCCTGGATTTTGCCTCATGTCCGTATATGGTCTTCTGAAAAAATGCAAACCTTGCCATTTCCTCTCCATGGATTATCTAACCACAAACACTGGTGTGCATTTCAGATTTGTATTATGTGGTGTGGTGCATAATTATACTCTGCTCCCTGAAGCAAAAAGGACAACTCAATATTTCAAAACTCTTCACACACCATTATCATACAGTATTACAATGTATTATGTGCAAAATTCCATTTAAAAAATCATTTACAAAAGGAAGAACAACACAGTACGTGCTGAGGTTCTAGATGGACAGCAAAAGCTAAAAAAAGGTACAAGGTACAAAATCAACCAAATTAGATGACTACGCATCTTTACACAGTACAATCACATGTTCTGGTAACTACCTGTGTCACTGATACAAGACCCTCATACTTTGTGCACCCCAAAAACAGGTTTCATAAAACATGAAGTTAACTTCGCCATACATTCTTATAACACAGAAGGGCTTTTTGGTGGCATTGCAAACTCTTTTCCAAACAGCATCTTGTTTAACTCAACAAAAGTCACGGTACACGTACATGGTTTCTGCCCCCAAATAATTTGATGCTGTTAATTTTGATTCATGTGGAAAAGGGGAGGGGGAGTATTATCCTTATTTTTTTCCTCCTCATGGGGATTTCCAAAGCAAATAACATTGGGTAGATTTTTGCCTAATGTCACTACATATTTACAGTATTTTCAGCATAAGTGGATCCTTCCATTTCCTTTTACCACTTCCTTCAAGGAGTCTGAACCAGCAGACTACATTCCTTAGTCCTTTGTCAGAGTCTGTTTTTCTCTCTCAACCTCTCTCTACATTCATTTCTCTCCTGATCCTCAGCATCACTTGGTTAAAACACAAAAGAGCACAATACCACTGAGCGTGAACAAGGGAACAGTACATCAGATTTCCAAAGGCATTCTGTGGCCAGTGTCAGTAATACATTGCTTTAAGAAATTCAGCAGTCCTTCCCCACAAAGTTGCCAAAACATCCAGTTACGGAAGAGAGACATTTTAAAAGTGAGATACTCTCAAATCCAGCAAGAGATTTCTTTTTGAAAATATTAAACGTTAAAATCACATGCATAATTATAGAATATCTTAAAGTTACAAAAATATTTTAAAAACCAATCCTGACAGTTTACCTGCAACTGCTATAAAAACTTCTATGAAATATATAAAAACACAAAGGCTCTTTGAAAGAAAGAGAGAGAGAGTGAAAGAGAAAGAGAGAGAGAGTGAAAGAGAGAGAGAGAGAGAAAAGGAAAGGATGGAGCCATCCACAGAATTGAGAAATACCTGACGCACTGCATCGGACAGTCTTGTCAAATACCTGCTGTTGAATTCAAAAGAAGAGATTGTACCCTAAATGTTTATTCAGGACATATACGTACATGTGGGCCAACCTAGAACCCGGCTGGGGGTAGGTAGCAAACAGTCTCAGGACACCTAAAACTATCAAATGAAATTCTCCCATCTCTGAAGGAGAATCCTACCATTTCATGAACCTCAGCTACCTTGCTTGGGCAATGTGGCTGAAGTTGCCCTTGGCCAAGTCAGCCTGTGGATGGCTTAGTCACTGAACTGAGGGATCCCCAACAAGGTGACTGCTTTTCAAGCACAAGCATGTGGAAGCCAGAAGGCAAGGTTCCTAACCCCCTTTTGGATGCACCACTGGGAAGTCTCATGTCTTCTATGAGGCGGTAAGATCTTCTTCCCCATTCTGGAAAATGACGCCGTAAGGATCATTCTTGATGCGCCTGTAGACAAAGTGGAAGATGTGGGGTTGTGGCCGGCTGTGTAGCTCAGCCTTGATTTTTTGAGGGTAAGTGTCCTCTGCCAGCTGCTGCCATGTTTCGTCAACAAAGAGGAAGAGGCTGTACTCCTCAGGGTCCACCACCTTAAATTTCTCGGCACAGAGCTGGCACACGTCCTCAGTGGTAACATAAGGTCTCACAAGGAGGGTTTTTCCCGTGCAGCCACTGTTGACCTCCTGGAATGCAACTCGGAGGTAATTCTGCGGGTGGAAAGAGAGATGATGGAGACAAATCAGAAGAGGAAACAAGACAGAGCAATAAGCAAGCATAGTAATACAAAGGAGAGGTCTAATATGTGAGCTGCTCTGGGCTCCGGCCTGTCAGGATGGCCCTGTCAGGACCTGAGGCCTGATCTGAGGAAAGAGGCTGATCTGAATTTGGACAGTGGAGAGAACAACTATACGGACCGACTCACCACAAGTATAAGAAGCAGGAGGTCCAGTTAGCCTTGCTCTGATCTTTCAGTGTCCCTCATTAAGCCTGGTTAAGAAATCTCTGGTTAAGAGTGGGAACCAGGGAGGGCGCCTGGGTGGCTCAGTTGGTTGAGCGTCCGACTTCGGCTCAGGTCATGATCTCACGGTTCATGGGTTTGAGCCCCACGTTGGGCTCTGTGCTGACAGCTAGCTCAGGGCCTGAAGCCTGTTTCAGATTCTGTATCTCCCTCTCTCTCTCTCTGACCCTCCCCTGTTCATGCTGTCTCTCTCTCTCTCTCTCTTTCTCAGAAATAAATAAAACATAAAAAAAGAGTGGGAACCAGATCCGATGCTGGGTTTATTCCCAGCTTAAAGAGTAAACCAAACAGTGGAAGAGCCTGCACCAGGAGTCAGCAGGAAGAGAAGTCTAAAACATGTAGACACAAGAGCAGGTACTGTACTCACTTTGGATGACTTTAAAAAGTTTTTTTTTAAGATTTTTTTTTAAAGTTTATTTAATTTTGAGAGAGAGAGAGCGTGGGCTTGAGCAGGGGAGGGGCAGAGAGAGAGGAGACAGAGAATCTCAAGCAGTCTTTGCACTGTCAGCGCAGAGCCTGATGCAGGGCTCAAAGTCATGAACCTCGAGATCATGACCTGAGCCGAAATCAAGAGTTGCACGCTTAACCGACTGAGCCACCCAGGTGCTCCTGGACTACTTTTAATGAAGCCTAAGCAAGGGCAAGAATGTTACAAGGGACCACAAGATACTGCTGATATTTAACCATTTTGCACCTCCCCAAGTGGCAATTCACTTCATATGGTTCAACCTGATCCAAGGATCCAAGCGGCTCTGAGTGCAATGTGGAAAGAGTCAGCAGGAGGAGAATGTTCATTCTGCCACAAGGCTTTGAGGATGGTGCTGGTTAAGTGCAGGGTGGGGTTTCAGGGAAATAAAAGGGCATGCTTGCAGGCTTGGGTCTGTGAATGGCGCCAGGCACGTGCCATCGTGAAGTACAGAACACCCGTCCCCTTGCACGCACAAAGCCCAGACAGGCTGTAAAGGTTCCTGCACTCATACCAGACTCTTTGGGATCATTCTTCAATTTTCCACGTCATCAGGAATGAGGTTACCAGAGAAAACAGAGACTGCCCAGACAGAAAACAAGTAGGTTTCCCTTTTCTGAATCTGGCATCCCTGCTTGGGAGTGAAGGGAAGTGGTGCTCTCGGCCCAGGGTCCCACATGGCTACCTTGAGGGCATACTGGGCTGACGGAAGGAAAGGCCCTTTGGGAGGACAGTGAGCTCTGCACGTGGAAGAAAACACTGACAGTCTTGAGTGTGAATACCTTAGAGACACACACATTCCATCTTACTGACGCTCTCCTCTCCCGTCCCACTGTCCCCAACACTTGGCTCACACTCTTAGTATGCATTAACCCATGTCTCCTGAAGAGAACATTTTTTTTAAGTTTATTTACTTTTGAGAGACACAGGGACTGTGTGAGTCAGGGAGGGGCAGAAAGAGAGAAGACAAAGAGAATCCCAAGCAGGTTCTGCACTGTCAGTGCAGAGCATGACATGGGGCTCGAAGTCATGACCCTGGGATCATGACCTGAGCTAAACCCAGGAGTTGGACACTCAACTGACTGAGGCACCCAGGTTCCCCTGAAGAGAGCTATGTAAGGAAGTCTACACCATCCCCCTTTGACCAATGAAGAGACTGAAGCATGGAAAAGCTAAGTCACTTGCCTAAGGCCACACAGCTTGCGATGGGAGAGCTAGTGTTCTAGCACCTTCATCACTGGCGTGCCACCACTTCAATGTGAGGAGACCACTGCGTGTGTCTGTGACCCCTGATTTAGGAGTTCCAAGTGGAGCTTTGCTTCTGAGGTTTCACTCTTACAACTAAGGTGAGCACTGACAATTCCTCTCTTGGGTATTCTAAGAAAATGGGCTTCTCCAAGATAAGAGAGGCCAGTGGGGAAGGATTTTGCAGAATCTGGGGGTCTCCGAGTTCGAAGCTCCAGATGGGGGGAGGGGCTGGTGGCAGGTGGGGAGATGGAAACATGAGCTTTCCTCATTTCCTCTGTTCTCCTCTTCAGAGGCTATAGGACCTTTGGAATCCTCTCAGCACCCAGCCAATATCACAGTATCTGTAGATCCTGCGTATGCTAAATCACTTAACACATGGATTGTTCTTCAACAACCCAAGGGAGTGAGGGAGGGAGATGCAGTAGGCGTTCGTGCTTTTTAGATTTATGCGCCTGGGAACCTATTTATGAGAATATTGCTATCTTGGAGAAAAACTTGCTGATCTTGCGTTTCCACAATGGGCTGACTTTGAATCAGACATACCTCTGAGTATTTGTTTTCAGAGCATCGAAAAGACGAAGCAGGAAAGGTGAATCTGAACACAAAGATTAATATGTCCTGCTTGGAAATTCACCATGTGACACAGAAACAAAACACAGGTTTTATAATTCAGTTTGAAACTTTGAAACTACTATTTAAAGACATTTGTAGACTTATTCATGTCATGGACTATGAGCAAATCAAGAACTATTGTGTTGGGTAAAGATGTCTACAGTCTTAATCTGCCTTTCCTCCCTGAGAAACCAGCAATTTGGGAACCCTACACTTCCGGACACCCACTGGGAGAATTCTCGACTTTATCTGACTTTGTTTTCTAAAGGGTGGCAAAACTTGGGCCATCCCATATATTTTTTTTTAATTCAAAGAAAACAGAGAAGCGAAACATGGTCAGAGAGTGGTTTAAAATATCCCTTTTCCACCAGATGACCTGAGAAAGAGGGAAACCCCAGGTGCCCTGAGCCGCATGTGCGGTGTGAGCCAGCGCTGCCTCCCTGGAGGGCAAAGTGGCTCACGGCCACAAGGCGCCATGGCCAGGCACGTACCTGAAAGTCATCCACGGAGGGGATGGTGCGGTTGGTGGTTCTCCGTTTGTGCCACTGCCTCAGGGTGTCCCTGGTCTCAGAGCTAAGCAGTCTTGCGGCTTGTTCTTCTTGGAAATTCTTGATCAGAGAAAGTGCCCCATAGGCGCTTGTCAAGTAATACCCTCCTGGAAAGGGCAGAAAGAATGAGTTCTCCAGGGGTTTATACTCTAGTGATAACAGGTGGAGACAGTGGAATCAGAGGTCACGCTTCCTATTTTCTCCGTAGGCATTTCCTTGTGGGACCAGAAGCTCCTGTCCAAGAACAAATCCTTCCCACCTTCCTCCGACCATCCATACGTCCATCCTATGGATTCGCTGGGTGACCCCTGCCTGTGCCGGCACTAGGGGGCGCTGTCGTGCCAGACAGACAGCGCCCTGGTTTCTCTGATGGAATTTCCATTCTAATGGGCAAGACTTATAAAATGTCTAAATTATTTCAGTCCAATTGTGAAAGTGCTCCACCGAGTACTGATGGAGACAGGGAGACATATGAGAGTTAGAGGAGTCGACCTCTCCCGGCCAGGATCATTTACTTCATGAACAGGAGTCCGCACATCTCTTGGCAATACTTACTTTTTGGCTTTTCTTTTAGGAATTATATTTTCTAAATTTTAAGTAAACTACACACTTTGAAACAACTGCACAGTCTACACATATGTTCATGATAACATGGATTCTTCAAAGTAACTTTTTCTTTCCTGATTCTCCTTTTTATTTTTACTCAGTGACTAATGTAACATGACACTTAGGAAAAAATAACTCACAAGGAAACGCAAGTGATGTCCCTTTAATGGTGCACTTATGAATTATTTCGTATGTTTGGGGACTGTTAAAAGACTTGCAACACCGTGAGATGCCTAGAAGTGGGTTCATAGCTTTGTTGTAAACTAGAATTAGGTCTAGCAGACCACTAATGGGTGCCCCAAATGTGTATAAAAATTCCCTAATTAGGGATGGGTAATAAGTTGGGCACTTGTGATGAGCACTCGGTATTGTATGTCAGTGATAAATCACTAAATCCTATACCTGTAGCTAATATCACACTGTATGTTAACTAACTGGAATTTAAATAAAAACTGGGAAGAAAAAAAATAAAAATTCTCTAATTCCCAACTTGAGACACATTCTTATCAAAATACCTATTGAATTTCTATTGTGAGCCCAAGGCAAAGTACAGAGTGGGGGCTAGGTTTGGAAGAAACAGAATCTTGAGTCCCAGCTTTATAGAAGTTTATATGAATTTATTAAAGAAAACAGGTATTGGCTGGTTTATTCATGCAGGACTAGAAGTTAGTTGTGGTTAAATGAGTTTTATTCATGGCCCAAGTATTTAGCTGCTAACACAAGACTCTGAAGAACTCTCTCTTTGGTCAAGAGTGACAACATTCGAAATGGCAGCTGGTCCACTATCTGAGAAACGAGCACAGTCCCCTGAAAACTGCATGGGACATGTAAATTACAAAGAAAACTTTTGTGCTTTTCAGGTCACTGACGGAGATAGGGGGTTATGTTTTACTGTAGCACCATCTAGCCCCCCTCTGGGTAATACAGGTTCCATGCACACAACAGGATTTTTGTTTAGAGTTACCTAATAGCCCCACCACCTGAGTGCAAGTTCCCTATGGAACCTCCCACATGTTAGTACAGAGTTCTAAGTAGCTGATTTTCACTAAATATTTGCCCCCTGAACAAATCAGCACAAGGCCATGTGTGAAACTCGGTGGTGCAGAATTTAAATGCCACACAGAGGATTTCCAGAGCAATTGACAGGGACTTGGAGCATTTAGAAAAGGCTGTGCAGAGGTGTCAGTATTGGAGGTACAGTTAGAGGCAAGTTTGGGAGGGACGGGGTTCCCTTCGGATGTCAAATTTTAGACTTCACAGCTCTGAAATGTTCAGGGCCCTAAGGAGAAAACTCAAAATGCTGGAAGCACCAAGTTGACCACACTTTGAAACATGTGGATGCAATTAGGAAAAGGGTTACATTTCAGCGAAACTATAACTTTGCCACAAGAGCTGTGCACTCCAGAGAGATTCTATGACGCCTTTTCCGTAAATGAAACTACCTGCTTAAACAGCAGAAAAGACTTGTGGGCTGCTACCCCCAAAACCAAAGAGGGACTTGGGCAGGCCACAGAGAGCTGGATTGGTAAAGCATCCCCCCCCCCCCCCCCCNGTCTGTACCCACAGCCAAGCCAACTGGGCTGGCCTGCTTTCCCAAGGAAAGAAGCCAATAAGCCTGAGAAGTTAAGCAGAGGCAGGCTCTCATTTAAGTACAAGCTCAGCAGCTGCCCTATACCTTCACTATCTGGGTCCTTGGCTTTCTCTGATGTGTGATGCCTGAAGGTGAGGACAGCCACCTGCCCATCCGTCACCAACATGGAGCCCAGAGCAGTGTCTAGCTCTGGAGGAACACTGGGAAAGGGGGCAGGAAGTGGCTGTCTCAACCCCAGGCCACATGATGTATGTATATGTTTGTCCTAAGTGTACATCGTCAGCAACAGAATAGTCATTTTCTAAGTGGGACTGACATGGCCTTTCCCCAAAATCCCCAAGAGTCTGACATAGTCATTACTGGAATTAAGCAGGATTAGAGCTCAAAACAAAAACAAAGCCCAGATATATATGAAATTAAAATAATAATGCAGAGGAGAAAAGAAAGCAGGTCATGCCGACTAATGTATGTTCCTGTTGGTCCTTGGACAAAACCACGAGCTTTCCCCTCTCCTGTTAAATCCCAGGGCAGAGCAGATGACGAAAGTTCCATGCAGGATTTTGGTGGCTCATTATGGAATGTCTGGTTGTAGGGTAGTGAATATTAGTGGGATGGGGGAGGGGGGTAAACAAGAGACCGGTTGAAAGGGATGGAAGAGGTTCATTCATATCTGTCTGGGGCGGGGGGACAGGATGAAAAGATATTCATCACTAATCCTGAGTCAGCACCACCCTCTGAGGGGTGGGAAGGGTGTATCCTGAGGTACAAGGTACACCCTTGGCTTTCTTTTCAGGGAGGACAGACCCCCTGAAGATGCCAGTATGACACAGTCTCTGCAGAATCCTATCAGCACATGGACCTTTTTACTGAAGGCCACACTAAAACTCAGTGGAGAAATGATTTAAAAAGATTCTATGCAACAATTCACTACTCAGGGTTTAACTGGACTCTTACTGGGACACATGGAAATGGATTAACGGGATTCACAATGCACAGGCCCCGATTTGTTCTCTTTTGAAAAGACAAGCTCACATAAGAGTCCCAGTTATTTCTGCTCTTCAAGACTGTGCACCACAATGACAAACATCCCAATTATTTCCAGGATGAAATACCTAACTGATGTGTAAGGAAAAGGAATTTCTGCTAAGGGACATTGGGGTCGGGCAGATGTGGGAAGGAGGCTGAACTGACAAGGTAAGTTGAAAGCAAACTGCCCAGATTTTACTCCACTGCATTTTTATGTTAACAGCAAGCAGATATAATTTGTTATAGCGAAAAGAAAATCAATGGTGTTTTCATCTTGAGCACAAAAGTTTTTTTAAAGATGAAAACAAAAGGCCAGCCTCATCCGCCTTACTGATAGAACAGCAGGATATTCTACTGGTGGTGAAAATATTCTCTAACAAAAGTTTATACCTTCCTTCTTCCTCCAGGAAACGACTTCTTTATAAAAAGGGTTTCTTTTTCTATTGAACAATATTTTTTATTGCAATTAACCAATCTCAGTTAAGTATAATTATGGCCGGGTTACATTTTTGTGGTTTTCTGATTTTTCCATATTTTCCACAATGAATATGCATTACTTTTCTAATCACAAAAAAAGTTAGCACATTCTTTTAAATCAGCAAAGAGATTAAAACCATACTTAACCCTTAAGATTTCAAAAAAGCTCTCACGTGACTGCTAAGTGGGTATGGGGTTTTATCTTGGGGTCATGAAAATGTTTGGGGCTAAATAGAGGTGGTAGATGGCACAAGACTGTGAAGGTACTAAATGCTGATGAATTGTTCATAAAACAGCTAATCTGGGGTGCCTGGGTGGCTCAATCAGCTAAGTGTCCTACTTCGGCTCAGGTCATGATCTAGCAGTTCAGGGGTTCAAGCTCTACATCAGGCTCTGTGTTGACACCTTGGAACCTGGAGCCTGGAGTCTGCTTTGGATTCTGTATCTCCCATTCTCTCTGCCCCTCCTCTGCACACGCTCTGTCTCTGTCTCTGTCTCTCGCTCTCTCAAAAATAAACATTAGAAAAATTTAAAATAACTAGTCTGATGTTATATGAATTTCGCCTCAAGAAAAAAATGAAAACAAAACTGAAAAAAGGCACCCCATTTCCTCCCACATCCTTAAGCGATTGTTACCTTCTCCATGTAACAGCGACGGGTCTAAGAGCTCCATCATGTACTCAATTTCAGTGTCCAGTTCCAACATGTCACACTGAGCTATGACATAGGTCAGGACTGGCAAAAAATCGTCAGCTCCATACATCCTCCCTGGGATCGGAAGAAAGGGGAAGATGGGAATATTTTTATCAACATTTCTTTCTTTCATATCCTACACAGACTGCTTTTTTTAGATAGCTAGGAGTCATCTGGGGAAATGTGCTATTCACAAACAGAGGTGGGTGTTTCTGGAATCCTGTGCAGCCTGTGACCCTTCTAGCTGCTCATGTCAGAGACCAATCCTAACACACAATTTCAGAATGAAATGTCTATGAGTCAAGGAACCCATGAAAGATTTCCTCCATGCTTTCATGATATGCATCAGGTTATAAAATAGAACAGAGTACTTGTAAACAGTTTAACTTTCAGCAAGTAATATTATAAAACATTTACTAAGTATCTACTTAGTACATTAATCCTTTGTGAATTCTACTGTGCTCCCTGTTGTCTTCTGTGCAAATCAGTCATCAACATAACGACAGGACCATACTCAGACCAGGAATAAACTTTGCTCTGCATTCAACATGAGCACAAAGTTAATTTATTTAAATGTAGTATATGTCGAATAGATGCATACGATTAATATATAGCAAAAAAAATTGTAGTCCTTATTGCTACTTTTCATTACAAAAGTGATTCTCAACTCAGGGTGACTGTGCCCACCCCACCCAAGGGGATTTGGCATTGTCTGTGGAGACATTCTTCACTGTCATGACTAGAGGGTGGGGTGCAAATGACATCCGGGATGCTGATAAACTCCATACAGGAAGCAGCCCCCACATCAGAGAATTATCCATTTGAAATGTCATTAGTGCTAAGGTTGAGACACTATGCTTTGGAAGAACATAATCCTGCGCAGACACTATTTTTGAACTTATACAAGTGATTGTCTGAACTACAGAAAATATACTTCCTATATGTGAACTATGCTTATAAATTTCAGAGGTGATATTCATATGCTAGGGTGACCATCTCAGGAGCTCACATTTCAATGTCTTTGCTCAACAATGTGCAAAATGCACACATTCCTATCTACCCAAGCAGTGGTTAATACATCCTGTGTGTTCTCTCTGTTGCTTCTCCATGAAGCAATTTTACTTAGAGGAAGAGTTGATAATCATTCACAGAATTACAATAAGCTCACTGAAGCTCTGGAATTGTGCAGGGTCCAATCACTAGCCATGAATTATGGTTACTTCTGTGTCTCTTAGAAGTAAAGTTGAGGAAATCTGAGCGCTTACTTTCAAACTATATAATTACATTGCATCTGCTTGTAGCAAAGAAGGAAGAACCAATGAAATAGCTATAATGAAACCACATCGTTACTAAATGGTCTATGTTTGACACATGCTGGATGTAGAGCATGACATCAGCCCTCATTGGCCAAAATGTAGAAAAGATCATTGCTAATATTTCCATCATGCTTGGGGCTACACGTGCATTGCCTCATCTAACCCCCACCTTATGAAGGACAGGCTCATACTCAATGACAGGTATAGAAACTGCAGCTTAGAAGTACATTAAGGTAGCCAAAGCCCCATAGTTAATTAACTCATTCACAGAGTGAGGACTTTAATTCAGTCTCCAGAGACTGAACTGTGTCCATGCCTTGAACTACCTTTAATAAATTGATATCATTCAAGAATCTTGTTGTCTCAACCATTTACTTTTCTTGATATTACCAATCTTTTGCAAGTGACCAATTTGCCAGACACCAGAGTAATACTTGTATTTCTGTGAGTTGCTTGGTGAAATCAAGAGATTAAAAGAAAGAGAAACTGGGAATTGGAAAGCCTGATGTGTCACTGGCCACATCACCGGCCACGTCACTGGCCATGGTGCGGAGCGCAAGAAGCCTGGACTTCGGGTAGCCTCACCTGAGTTGTTCTCCATGACAGTGTAAATAAGCTTGCAGACCCTCAGCAGCAGCATGACTTTCTTTTCCGGCGAATACATCTTCTGCATAGTCATGAATTTGACTTTGATTTTCTCCACGTCCACAAAATCAGGGGTTGGGGCAAAGACCCCCAGCTCCTGTGGGTTCCTCTGCCGCACGAGCTGCAGATTCTCCTTGAGCTGTTTCCACGAGCCGTCAGCCATGTGGAAGTCCCTCAGCATGGCCTCCACGTGCCCCTTCAGGGGCTTTAAGATGCACTTGTGCATGGCTTTTTCCAGCACCACATCTGCCAAAGAAAGTGCAGCTACTGTGACCATTGTCTGAAGGAAGAAGAAATGCAAGGTCTGCTTTCTCGGAATGGACACCTGGAATTCTGCATTGGTTATAGGGCAGACAAGTTATAACTTCACACCCATCCACTGACAAAGCTTAGCAGTGCTACCGCTCCCCACACTTCAACACGTTTTCTGGAAAGCTAGGGAAAGTGAATCTTCCCTAATAAATTCTCACAGTTCTTTTTGCAGACAGTCAATACAATGAAATGTATTTGTTTTAACTACTTTTACACTCCTCCTCCATGAGCACAGGTGAATATTCTAGAAGACATTCTTTTGACCCAGTCCCTCCACTGATCATCCAGTTGACAGGTTACTAAATATGTTATTTTAAAGGACAGATGTGCTAATAGGGAAGATTCAAGGGGCACTTGGGTGGTTCAGTTGGTTGAGCGTCTGACTCTTGATTTTGGTCATGATCCCAGGGTCATGGGGTCAAGTCCCACATCTTGCTTCATGCTGAACATGGAACTTGCTTAAGATTCTCTCTCTCTCTCTAATAAAAATAAAATAAAATAAAATCTTTAAAAAATAAGAAAGATTCAAGATTTCTCAAAATATTTCTTGAGGAAATAAATTCACCTAAATACATGTGTAATCTTAGATTGAATTCTGGCCCCAAAATTCTTTGTTTTGTTTGCTATAAAAAGCATTGGTGGGACACTTGATGAGATCTGAATAAAGTCTACAGGTTAGGTAATACCGTGAACATTCAATCTGTGTTAATTTTACTGTACTTTTATAACAAGAAGTCTCTGCTTTTAGGGAACACACACTGAGCATTCAGGGGGAAAGGGACACCATGTCTGCAACTGAATGGTTCAGGGGAAAAAGGAAGGTGTATGTGTGTGTGCGCATGTGTGTGTAAGCAAAGAGAAAGGAGAATGAAACATGTGACAAGGGGCTAACGTGCAGGATATTAGGGTAAAGGGTAGACACAATTTCTTTGCATTATTTTTGCAACTTTTCTGTATGTCTGAAATGATTTCAAAATGAAAATGTTTAAAATGCTGAAATGTGTTTCTGGTCAGAGTTTGGAAATACCGTTAGGTGTGGAAGGCATTATTTTTTCCCTCTTTCTTTGAGTGGTTGCCCAATGAAGTTGCTTTCTTGGCTGACAGTAAAATGACCATAAATCTGGAGATCCAGCCTGAAGATGATTTATACAATAATAATCTCTCTGCTTTTGCAACATCAGCTTTCCAATCTCTGATGTTTGTACATTCTCATCAAAGCCAGCAGGGTATCCAGACCTCATCTCTGAGGCTTTAAGGTGATTCTATTTTGGAAGCCCAATTTCCTTATGAAATTGAAAATTTCATATCTCTCTGGCCTTGCGGATTCCTGACACTGGATCAAATCACACTGCATCCAAATAATCACCTGTTATTAGAAATCTAAGCCAGATACACAAAACCAAAAACAATTTTCCCATAACCCAGAGTTAGAGCTCATGCCAAAGTTAATGCCGACCCCATAGTGATCTGCTTCCCAAGCCCAAGTTTTTTGTTGCTGTTCCTCTAACTCCATATCCTATCTAGGAGATCTTTGTTTAAATGTAGAGCTTTATATATCTATAGGAATCAAGATTGAAACAAAAGAGTTTATAAAGTCAGAATAAAAACAGAACATTTTCACTTGACATCCAGCACTGAAACAAATTACTTGGTCTTCATTGGTTATGCTGTGTTAATAAAATTGTGTGACTTTATAGCATCTTTGACTTTACCCTAAGTGACCATTACGTTGAAAAGCCAATAATAGCAGTTGACACAGAGCATTCAGTTGGGCTAGGCTCTCAGTGCTTTATTTTATTAGCTCATCTAAGTCTTACAACAACTCTCTTATTTTTGCATGATACTAACATTATTTTACAAATGAGGAAGCAGAGATTTGGATATGTCTAATAGCTTGCTTGAGGCTGCACAACTGTTTTCAACAATCATGTTGCTTTCCAAAGTAAATGGCCTCTTAATTCTTAAGTTCAAGGTGCTTTATAAACATTCACTAGTTTAATCCTCTCTGTCTAAAGGTTACACGAGCTCCATTCATGGTTATAAGTGACCACTACTTTGTTAAAATGAGGTCACCAAGGGGGACAGAAGTCCTGCCAATCATTAATTGGGACTGTACACAAATATGGATAGTGGCATGATTCATAGCAGCCTCAAACTGGAAACCATCCAAAGGCCTATCCCAATGGAATGGAGACCAGGATATATTCATACAGTGGAATCCAGAAAATGGAATTCAGACAATGGAAGATTTCACTCCATGAAAAAGAACACATTGTTCCAGACGCAACTGGATGAATCCCATAGATTCAATGCTGTGTGAGAAAACCCAGGCATAACAGAGTATCTCCTCTAGGACTTCATTTATATAAAGTTCAAAAGCAGGCACAATGCATCTATGATGATAGAAGTCAGGATGACAATTACCCCTAGGAATAAATGAAGCTGTAGGGGGACTCTCCTGGGGGAATCGAGATATTATGTATCTGCCTCGGGGCGGGGGGGGGGGGATGGCCTGCATGTATGAGTTCATACGTGAAAATCTGTTGAGCTGAGCATTTAAGATCTGCACATTTTATGAATGTAAGTTACATTGACTTAACCATGTTTAAGTCAAACCAATGGAAAACAACTAGAGGCTAGCCTCAGATTTTCACCTTGAACTCCAAGGGCAACTTCTAACTTCAGGGTGAGCCTGGTCATCTCTGAGCCAGAGCATGAACACGAGTCATCTACAGAAGACAGAATGGAAGGAATTAGGAATGAAAGACAGAAGCCCTATCTCTGTTGCTTCACTCTGACCGACAGCACAGATTCCAGAGAAGGGCAGAGATCAGACAGGGAACCATCACAAGATTGGCTCATGCATCAGATTGGTTTGACTACTTTCTGCTTACCCACTGCTGCCTAAGGGGAAGTGAGAGTCTGGGAGGTTAAGGTGAAGTCCAGAGAAGGCACATGTCTTAGAAAGAACACTAGGAACATGACGCCTGGCAACCAGTCCAGCTTTATCTTTCAAAGCAACTTTGGCCAAGTTGGTTCACCTCTCTGTCATTTGCCTCAAACTTCTGAACTGCTATCTGAATCACTGCCCATGAGAGGCGAGACAGAACTAGCACCCTGAATGATGGCTGAAACTAAACAAAACAATAATTGACAGTTTCCAGGGGATTCTAACAGTACCCAGAATCTAAACAACATAGTTGCAACCAACAGTTAGTTGACAAAAATAGAAGATGAGGTCACATGGCCTCTTCATGTACTTGGGTTCTAGCATTCTGATTATTTATTTCTTTAAAAGGAAAGTAACAGAAATAGAAGCTAATATTTGAAATTTCAAATTGTGAAGTTACACGTGTGTAATTGCTAAGTGTGCCGAGTTTCCTCTATACCATTCGTATTCCCAGGGTGCTCTATGACCCTGCTGTAATGTTAACCCTCATCTCAGCCCCAGGGGCCAGTGACACCCTGTTCATGCAGATGCACAGGCAGCTTAGAAGTCAAATGACTCTCCCAGGGTTGTGGGATGAGACGCAAGCCTGTCACTGTTGCCAACAAGCCAGATGGCACAAGGGGCCTCCCTCTACCGAGAATGGTGAGATGAGTTTGATATTTTCTTTATGTGCTAACATATCTTCCTTTGACTGTTTAATTGGATTAAAGATTAGAACTGACATTGACCAGGTGCTGGTGTATTCCAAGCACTGTTATGTACTTCATATGGATTCAAACACCCCTTTGGCTGAAATGAGTACAGAGTCCCTATTTGTTTTAGCTTGGGTTCTCCCAGAAGCCAACCTTGAGACAAGGACTCAAGTATGAGTGGTTCATCTGGGAGGTGAGCCCAGAAAGCACTGGCAGCAAAGGGGAATGAGATGGGAGAGAAAGCAGCCAATATTGTGTGCTTTATTAGTAATTGTAAGACAGTTATTACTGGGGGCAGCTGGAGCCCCACCAGCTCAACTCTGCTGGAAGCCCAAGGAACAGTGTAGAGCAAGCCTCAGGGCTGTCCCAACAGAGAGGAGGCAGCTGGGGTATTTATACATCTGCTCCCATCAGGCTCCCCGAGAGCAGAGAGGGCATTAATTTCCCAGCCTTTCCAACTGCCCTGGACAAGGGCTCTGGTGGCATGAGAAAGTGGCAGGCAAAATGTCACAGGTGCTGGGAGTTGGAAATCAGACAGGTAAGTGAGTGTCAGTAGGGCAAGCACAATGGTGTCTAGTTCATGTTATATATGAAGAAAAAGAGGCACAGAAATATTAAGACATATGACCAAGTACACACAGTTCATCAGAAGCAGAGCTGGGACTTCAAACCCAACAGTCCAGCCTGAGCATGTACTAGGAACCACCACATGCCTTCTGCCTTTTGGCTGAGAAATTTATCCATCTTGTCATAGCAGAGTTGGGATGTGATACCCTGCAGCCACAAGAGAACTTTGCCAACCTTCTGTACAAACTACTCATGAAAAGCAGACCACCTGATGTCCAAGTGGCTCTCGTGTTACACATGAAGTCCAAATGAGCCATTTTCTACTTTGTGACCTTGAGAGAAGAAGTCTCTTCTTTCTGGGCCTTAGATGACCTTTCTGGGCCTTAGCTTCCTCATCTGTAAAATGGGATCACTCACAGCTTCCCAGTGGGATTGTTATGAGGATCAGGTGAGATCCTACTCGGTGAGACCTTTATATGCACCTGTCACCTAATAAATGGGTAAGAATCATTGGCTCCCTCTGTTCCTTTTGTTTTTAATATTTTTAATGTTTTATTTATTTCTGAGAGAGAGGGGGGCAGCGTGAGCAGGGGAAGGTCAGAAAGAGAGTGAGACACAGAATCCGAAGCAGGCTCCAGGCTCTGAGCTAGCTGTCAGCACAGAACCCAACACAGGGCTCGAACCCACAAACAGTAAGATCATGACCTGAGCCAAAGTCCGAGGTTTAACCAACAGAGCCACCCAGGCACCCCTCCCTCTGTTCCTTTTGAATGTGGGGTGTGTATGCCTTGGAATAGGGACACCAGGTTTAGGGATTCAGGCCCATTGGTTTTGTTTTCTTCTATGTTGACTGTGGTTTACTTGGTTTGAAATGGGAACTGAAAGTGCTTTGATAAATTAATTGAAAAGCTGCTGGTTTCCTGTACATCTTTCTCTCTCTCGTGCCTTCTTACTCTTCCGAGACCTACCCATAGGTACAAAGGCAGAAGATCTGAAGTCAGGCCCCTGGGTTTCCCTGCCCTGAATTGCTAGTGTTTTGTCACAGCCACAGTGTCCCCACCTAACAGCTCAAACTCACAGATAAGCTGAGCACCTTCCAGTGGTGTGTCTTCCAGAGCAACAGGAAGTGAGAGGTGGAGAGCCCCTAGCCCCATTTCGGATGAGGAACCATGAGGGATGAAGGGTGGATTCGGTTCATTGTTGACAGTTTTAGGTCTACTAATTGCAAAGGCCTGTGTCACACTGCTGTCCCTGATCTGTGTTTGTCTACTCCAGGCCCCTGACATGCTAGCTTGTCATACTGGCTTGCAGGTGTTTATGGACAGTGTCTGATGTGATTGGTTGGCACCTGGGTTCCAGAGATTGTTAAAGAGTTTGACTCTTACCTGCCTGGAGTGATTTTTCTAAAATGCTTTCCACCACCCTAAAGACTCAGACAGCTTCTGTGGGAGCGCCTCTGCTTTGCCTTCCCTTCTTTGTTCCATGTTCTCACTGAAGGCAATAGTATTGCAGCCCTCTGTGGCTCTGTGTCTCTCCACACGCTGTGGCCAGTGGGCTCCTTGCCTTTCCCAACATGAATAGATTCCCATGCAGCCTTGCCTGTCCACCTCCTCCCCGCGTACTGGGTGCTTGGAGTTCTCTCTTGCCTCTGCTGTGGCATATAGCAAACTGGACCTCTCTCCTGTGAACACCAGACCTGGGGGTCATTGCGTGAGCCAGCTGCAGTCACTACCTAGAGGCCCACAGGTAGCATGTGCTCCAAAAGTGACTTCTGAATGGAGTTGAAAACCCTTCCTTTGGGTGGCTACATGAAAATTATGCTTCTTTTCTCCTTGCCCCTGCAGAATATAGGAAGCATGACTCTGGCAATGAAGCCATCCCCAGCTGTGGGACAGCCAGCCCCATCCCTGCAGGAACCCCTGTCGCCCTGCAGGGGTGTTCTATAACCTGGGTTTGCCTTACCTATGGTGAGTGATGCATACTTCAGCCCATAAACAATAAATAATAATGGATGCTTTACCATTTAAAGGAACCCCCCCCCCCCCAGCCCAGCAGAGATGGCACCAAAATAAAGATGGCAAGTCCTGGGGTGGTGATTCATTAGGTTTTTGTTCATTAAATTTTTTTTTTAATTTTTATTTACTCTTGAGAGAGAGACAGGGTGTGAGCAGGGGAAGAGCACAGAGAGAGGGAGACAGAATCTGAAGCAGGTTCCAGGCTCTGAGCTGTCAGCACAGAGCCTGATGTGGTGCTTGAACTCATGAACCATGAGGTCATGACCTGAGCCAAAGTTAGACACTCAACTGACTGAGCTACCCAGGCACTCCAGGTTTTTGTTCATTTTGATGGGCTTCAAGGAAAGGCATTATGCAAAAATACAGGTAATAGTTTATGCATAGAATCTGTCTGACTGATTTGGATACCTTCTAGTAAAGGGCCAGCAAAAACAAAAGCAGTGGAGAAGAGCCCAATCTTCCTTACTGAAAATAGTAAATAGTTGATGTAGCTGGTCTGGCCTTGGGGAGGTGAAGCTGAATTCTACCCTCATCCCTTGGGTGTGAACAGTGCTTAGTATCCTGATCCTGTAGAACAGAGTATGGATGGGGGAATGGGAAAGGCTGGCATTTATTTTTACAGAGCAGAACTTGATCCAGGGTAAGTGTTATGGAGACCAGGCACCCTCTGGTATGGTGACTTCACCACTGTGGTCTTCCTCTCTCCTCATAAAATGGCCCCAAAAGGCAGTATGGTGTGAAAAACTCTCCAGATGAGTTGGTTCAGTCCTACTTGTACCCTCACTTGACCTTGCTAAGCTTTTGTTTCCTCATCTCTAAAAATGAGGTTAATAAATGGAACCCCCCAAGGCATTAAGGGGATTTAAGGGGATTCTATGCATAAAAGTGCTCCATAAACCCTCAAGAACCACACACCAGTGAGGGATTATGGGGACTTTCACTTGCTTCTATTAAAAACACAGTATGCATTTAACACATACTCATGGACTTGACAAAAGGAAGCGGGCTATGAATTCTGGTTTCTAAAAGAAGCCCCCGGGCTTGGATGGTAAGTGAGAGTCTCCAAACTGGACACCATCCTCTGAGAGGTTAGGTGGAGAGTGTTACTGCCTTGGCCTGCTCCCTGTAGACAGACTGGTAAGCGAGGCTAGCCTGAGGGTGGGTCCCTGGAGTCCCCAGATGGTGAGAACTTGGTCTACATGCTAAGACAGCCAACAGGGCATCTTGTTGGTGGGAGTAGAGTAGCAGAAGACATGTCCAAGTCTCAAAGATTCTGATGCCTCCATTTCAATCAATGTAGTCTCTCAAGTGTCCCCTTCCTTATGCACTCAATTGCTGTAAGATTCTTCTTTTGACTGGTGATGTTTCCTGTCTGGGAGGTATTGATTTCTCTCTTGAGATGGAAGATTCTTGGGACATAGTCAGAAAACACTCCAGCACAGACATCTGCATTCGCCTTATTTTGTGATGCCATCGCAGTTCCCATGTTGCTAGCAGTGGGATTACTGAGCTATCAGATCCCCTGCCCAGAGGATCGTGGAGTCAGGGACTCCTAACACAGATCCTTAACTCCAGAGTTGTGACCCTTCTTTAAGTTGATATAATTAACCCAATTTTTGATGCCCTGAGGTAAAAAATGTACAACGAATGATGCCCCATGGAAAAAAGAGGTGCTTCCTTCTGTCTTACATTTAAACTAATTTTCAAAACTAATTTAGGCATTCTTTTTATATGTTGCAAGAGGTCAGTCTTTCTCCGTTCTACCCTGTGCTAACTGTATAAGGACATTCACTCCTTGAAGGTGATATGGTCACACCATAGTCTAGATCAGAAGTCAGATTCAAGGTTCTATTCTAATCTCAACTTGGCACCAATATGCCGCTCTGGTCACATCTCTCAGAATGATTCTTCAACTGAAAAAGTACAGATAGGGGCACCTGGTGGCTCAGTCGATTGGGCCTCTGGCTCAATTTTGGCTCAGGTCATGATCCCAGGGTTGCAGGATTGAGCCACACATCGGGCTCCATCCTAAGTGAGGAGCCTGCTTAGGATTCTCTCTCTCATCCTCTGCCCCTCTCCCTCACTTGTTCTCTCCCTAAAATAAAAGAATAAAAATTAAAATTACAAAGAGCAAATAATAACTCAAGGGCTTGAAACCAAACTGTGAATTAAAAGTTAAAAAACAAGGGGCACCTGGGTGGTTCAGTCAGTTGAGTATCCGACTTTGGCTCAGGTCATGATCTTGTAATTCGTGGGTTCAAGCCCTGTGTTGGGCTCTGTGCTGACAGCTCAGAGCCTGGAGCCTGCTTTGGATTCCATGTCTCCCTCTCTCTGTCCCTCCCCTGTTCCTGCTGTGTCTCTGTCTCTCTCTCAAAAATAAATAAAGATTAAAAAAATTTTTTTTTAAATCACATGATTACAAATTGAGTTTAAAGGTACTTTGTTTTCAAACAATTATGCTCTTCAGGGAAAATACCCATTTTACTATTAGCAATCAAATAAAGCAGAACCACTATTGTCTTGTTTTGTTGCTATTGACTTCTAGGACTACAAACACCTGGGGTTTTTTGTTGTTGTTGTTGAGTGAAATAACAAATTTGGGATTCTGAAATTTTTGGAATTGGACAAATTTTGTTTTTCTTGACACAAAACTTGAAAACAGAGGGCTTTCCCAAGATTAATGTCAAATCAGATATAGAATTTCTTTTGCTTGAATAAAATCAAAACACTAACCACAAAAATGCACCAAGTTCTACAGAGTGGAGATTTCATGATCAGAAATCCTGAACTAGTCTCTCCCATTGGTTGAAAGTGACTGAAGCAAGAGTGGTATGATGTGCGAGCTCACCAATGAGGAACACATGTTGGAGTAATGAGTAATGTCACACCCTGTCTACACTTGACAGCCGACACCAGTAATGAGTATACCTCACTGTCGATGAAGTTACTGATCCCAGGGCTTTCCAGAAGGACCTGAAACTATGTGCACTTTTTGTTAAAGCATCTGTTTGTCCTTTCATGTACTACTTTGTGGGGGCGGGGGAGTGAGGGTGGGTGAAGCACTATCCAGAAGGGAAATGATACGTGGCCCTGGAATAAACAGAGACCTGACTCACCTGGGAACCCACCACGTCTTACCTTCATTGGCTTCATTCTCCAACCAGGAGAGTGAAGCTGATGTCAATCAACTAATATTTATCCAAGAACCTCTAAATGGCAGGGCTTTTGGGTGACAGTGCTTTAAAGAGTAGTCTAAACAGAATGCAACTTCTCCATAATAGGACACAACCATTTAGAATGGCAGTTTTTGTGTGGTTTCTTTTGACACTGACTTATTCATCATTTTATTCTCACCTAGAAAATGCTGACCTGAAGGGCTAGGACAAGAATCTATGGATAAAGTGGCACTGGGTGAGCTACTTAGTGTTTTCCTTGGCTTTTTGCTAGGCAACTGAAGAAGACAGATTAGCACTATCTCCATATACTATGTGTATACATGCATGCATTAGGTCATTTTTCACATATGAATGACAGCTCTAATTCTACATGGGTTAAGCCAGTGAAATGCCTCCTCTAGCTTCCTTGATTCTGGGATGGTCATTCTGTAAATGCAGGCTTTAAATGTAAATTCTCACCTCCTAGTTCAGAGCTATAACCTTCAGAAGTTGTGGGAAAGGAGGACAGGGTCAGACTGGCATTCTTGAAAAGTCTTAGGATGGCACAAAAACAGACACATAGACCAATGGAACAGAATTGAGAACTCAGAAGTGGACCCAAAAGTATACAGCCAACTGATCTTTGACAAAGCAGGAAAGAATATCCAATGGAAAAAAGACAGCCTTTTTAACAGATGGTTTTGGGAGAATTGGACAGCAACATGCAGAAGAATGAAACTAGATCATTTTCTCACACCATGCACAAAAATAAACTCAAAATGGATAAAGGACCTGATCGTGAGACAGGAAACTATCAACACCCTAGAGGAGAAAGCAGGAAACAGCCTCCTTGACCTCCACCGCAGCAACTTCTTACTTGACACATCCCCAAAATTAAGGGAATCAAGAGCAAAAATAAATGATTGGGACCTCATCAAGATTAAAAGCTTCTGCACAGCCAAGGAAACAACCCAGAAAATTCATAGGCAACCAACGGAATGGGAAAAGATAGTTGCAAATGCCATATCAGATAAAGGGTTAATATCCAGAATCTATAAGGAACTCACCAAACTACACGCCCGAAAAACAAACAACCCAGTGAAGAAATGGGCAGAAGACATGAACAGACGCTTCTCCAAAGAGGACATCCAGATGGCCAACAGACACATGAAACGATGCTCAGCATCCCTCCTCGTCAGGGAAATACAAATCAAAACCACACTGAGATACCACCTCATGCCAGTCAGAGTGGCTAAAATGAGCCAGTCAGAGAACTCTAGATGCTGGTGAGGATGTGGAGAAATGGGCACCCTCCTACACTGTTGGTGGGAATGTAAACTGGTACAGCCCCTCTGGAAAACAGTGTGGAGGTTCCTCAGGAAACTAACAATAGAACTCCCCTATGACCCAGCAATAGCACTGCTAGGAATTTACCCAAGGGATACAGAAATGCTGAGGCATAGGAGCACATGTACCCCAATGTTCATAGCAGCCCTCTCCACAATAGCTAAAACATGGAACGAGCCTAAGTGTCCATCTACTGATGAATGGATCAAGAAGATGTGGTTTATCTATACAACGGAATACTACATGGCAATGAGAAACAATGAAATCTGGCCTTGTGTAGCAACATGGATGGACCTGGAGGGTGTTATGCTGAGCGAAATAAGTCAGGCAGAGAAGGACAAATATCATATGTTTGCACGTATAGGAGGATTAGGAGGAACTTGACGGAGGAACAAGGGGGAGAAGAAGGGCGGAAATGGTGGGGGAAAGGGAGAGAGGCAAACCATGCGAGACTCTTGAATGCTGACAAAAACTGAGGACTGATGGATGTGGGGGGGGAGGGGGGGATGGGCATGGAGGAGGACACTTGTGGGGATGAGCACTGAGTGTTATGTGGAAACTAATCTGACAATAAACTATTTGTAAAAAAAAAAAAAAAGAAAAGAAAAGTCTTAGGAGCATTAGTAGACACCTGTTCAGAACAAACTTGAGGCTTGGTATTCCAGAGATGCCATTCAAAGTGAATCCATTTGGAGTGAATACATGAAAAGTGAATTAATTCCTCCCAGAAAGTGAGATATGGTGGGAATAAGCAAATGATGGAGGAAAGATCTGGCTTGAATCCAAGCTCCCCTACTTACCAGCAGTCACTACAAGTCACTTTTTACATCTTGGCCTCTGTTCTTGAATTTGCAAAACATGAACACTATCTATATAAATGTACCAACCTTGATTTGGTTACAAGACTCAAAGGAGTGGCTGTATTAACAAGTCTATAGTAAACTAATGAGCACTTCATTTATGACTATGGAAAACAATTAGATGGAGTCCACTTTTTTTTTTCCCAAAGTCTTAATCTAGTGACTTACACATTTAAAGGGATCAGTTTTCTGATCATTAGGGTCACCTCTTTCCCTGCATTTGAACAAAGGTAGAATTTCTCAGGTTAACCTCTGCTCTGGTTCACCTTCCTCTTAATTTCAAAAGCCTGACACATTTATTGTAGTTTCAAAACTGAACGATGCTTTCACTGGGGAAGCAACACGTGATGAAGTGCCTGCTTTAAAGCAAAAGTTTAAAAAACCAAAACAAACAAGCTAATAAAAAAAAGTGGGGCAATGCTTAGTTGGCCACACCCACACCTCCAAACAAAATTTTAGTCTGTGCTGCCTCAACAAAGGGCTAGCCTTGTCTTCTAAATGCTGTACCAGCTGGTTACTAGCTGGTGTGCCCCCCCACCCCCGCCCCGGGACAAAGGGCTCCACCTGGCAAAGTCCTGCATTCTCCACTTCACAGGGGATGCTGGTGTCTGCTTCACCAGGCGAGGCCAGAACAGGCTTACATCACGTGGACAGAATCCTGGCTCCTATGAGAAGCTCCACAGATGTCAACATCCCTTCTTGCCATGATTTGGATTTTAAATTAAAAGCTGCATCCTTCCAGAGCAGCAAAGTGTATGTTTGTTTTTGGAGAAAATGAACCCTTGTGCTCTGAGAGTAAATATCATATCTGAACTTCACTTCAAAAGAAGCCACTGGGGACCAGCACTTTGGTTGGTGCTTAACAATCTCAGCAGGGAAGGAGGGGATGGCCCTTGTTCCCTGGGGAGCCTTGTCTCTGTGGGCTGGTTGGTGCTGGACAACATAACTCAGGGCTGACATCAGCGCCTGATTGCCATCCCCCTCCCACCGGACACTCCCAGAGGAAGCTTCTCCTGGAGGTTCAGAGTGCCTGCTATTATTGCATCTGAACTGGTCCCCCCTGAGAGGTGGGCTCTAGTGGGACACGGGACAGGATGGCTTGGGTGACTATTCTGCCTTCCCCTAGAAACCTTTTTCAGTTCCAGGCACACCACAAGGGCACATTCCTTCCAGCCTCTCTCCTCAGCAACACCCAGCTCTAACCCCGCCCCATCAACCAGGCTCAAACCTCAAGAAAACAAACAAGGCTTTGATTCCTTTGTGAGAAAATCAAAGAGCTGCTGAAACTCACTTAAAGGAGAAAGAGACAGAGACAGAGACAGAGACAGAGAGTCCACTCTCTACCACATAGTGTTTACTACTTTCAACAAACAGACCCAATCAGAAAGAAGAAATCTGGGTTTAGCTTTATGAACTGCCTGGAAATATTTGGTAGCTCTTTCAGCTGTGGCTGCCCAGTGAATGAGGTCTCTGAAATTAGCCTTTTAGAGAGAATCTTCTGAAATTAAAAAAAAGAAAAAAAAAAGAATCCTTGCAACACTCTTACCCTGGAAAAAAGATGCCTTGCCAAATTCAAATTTTCTGTGGCCAAAGTAACTATTAACAATTCAGCCCTTTGATGAGGTTATAAATAAAATATTTCCCTTTGACTTCTGAGAAAACACCTTTCATTTGAACTTCCAAATATGTTACTTATTTGAAGGGTACACAAACTTTCCTTTTCTTTTCTTTTAAGTCACTCCCAAACCGTGCCACTTAGGGAATTCTGCGGCATCAGAAGCCAGCAGGGCAGTTACCCTTTTGGGAGCGGGGCGGTTACCTTCTGGGAGAAGGCTGACAGGGTGGTGGTCCCAGGGGCCTTCTGGATGTGGGTCCTGTTGTGCTGAGCTCTCACTCATCACACAGGTGTGTTCACTGTGGAAACTCCTCCAGCCACATACCCGTGATGGCTGTGCTCTTCTGAACGTACACTATACCTCAGGTAAAAGTGTACTTCCCAAACAAAGCAGAGGAAAACACTCTCTCAGAAGACAGCACACGTACCTTCCATGCATGCACTGCCTGCAGAGACGCGCTTTCAGGAAACACTCCACAGCTGTGTCACACACACAGCCTAAGATCAGGTGGGCAATCGGACCCTCAGAAGGCAAATTCTACCCTTGAGTAGAGCCGCCCTGCGGTTTCCATCAGGGGGTCCCTTAAAGCTAGCCTGGCAGGTAGCAGTCAGGTATGAGGTGAGCTGTGCTTTGAGAAGCTCCCATCCCATTCAAATGGGTGGAGGGAATGGAGTGTGTTGTTGTTTTGAACTCCAGAGAAAACTTCATCCAAGATCACTGCCACAGGACGCACTGTCCTATGAGGTTACAGTAGTTTTTATGTTTAAAAGGGGAAAAAAAAAGGCAAAGTAAGGACTTACCAATTTGGTCTTCGGGGATCAGCGACTCGATGGGGGGGTCCAGCTCTGAGCTCTGAGACAAATAGTTCTTCACCTGGGTCATGAACTGCCGGATGGTCTGCAGCATGTCCGTGCTGGACACGTGGCACTCCTTGTTCTCTTGCAGAAAGCTCACGTAGTCCTGCACCAGGCAGCCGAAATAGGTGCACTTGTCCCGGGACAGCTCGGCGATCCTCCTGACCATGCGCTTCTCGGGGGTCATGAAGGAGCTGAACACCCCACTCATCTTGCGCAGCTGGGACTTGACGAGCTTGGGCAGCACGAAGGAGCTGTTCCTCTTCTTTTTGGACTTGATGGGGGGGGGCATGGTCTCCTGGTCGCTCTCCTCTTCGCAGTCCTCCAGGCTGCTGTTGGTGTCCGCCTCGTAGCCAAACAGGGGCATGCTGCGGTCGAACTCCAGCGAGTCGGAGGAGGAAGTGGAAATGCTCATGTCGCTCAGCCTCTGTCTGCCTCCATGCCACGGGGGCCGTGATTCAGGGCCGGTGGCCCTTGTGCAATCCCCCGGAGGCTCGGCAGGCGGGGCCCCACCTGGCTGGCCAGCTGTGCCCGGCCCCAGCTCCTCCGGCTCCCGCTCCTGGCCAGGACGAGGCCGGCCGCCGGTCAAGGTCTTTGCGCTGCCTTCTGCCTCGAGAAAAGAAGCCTGCTTCTTCAGCCGGGGTGGAGGGATGGGGGTTGGTTTCGTTCCAAGCAGAGCTACGTTCCCATGTTTGTTATGGTTGACTGTTTCTGGCATGCTCGCCTGGGTTTCAGTCCTGGACAGCTGAGGGCTTGTGTGGAGACTATTAATAGCGGGTGGCGGGGGCCTGGGTGGGGGGGACCGAGGCCTCTCGGTGCCATTCGCGTTGGGAGTCCTTGTGCAGGGCCGTTTCAGGCCTCCACTGAGGTCCTGGCTGTGCACTTTCAAGAAAAGGGGATTAATAAAACACAGGGCTCCGTTGGTCTGGCTGCACTCCAGCTCTGAAGGCGTCCTGGTTTTTATAGAATGCACTCCATTTATAAGGCAGAGCTGACGAGAGGCAGGACAAGCACCGTCTGAGGAGAGAGGCCTATGGGGAGGTGGAGGGTTTGGGGGTTTGTTGTCAGCTGGAGAGCTCCAAAAATCTGAAAGTCATTATCAGTGAACACAAGAATGTAAATACAGTACTCTTGGGCCATTCCTTCACAAATTAAAAAAAAGCACACTTGCATGACAACACACGTCTTTCAAGGGGGAGGCGCCACACTTGGGTGTTGTTTTTTTTCTTTTTCTTTTTTGCTTTGACTGCATTCCCTTTACTGGAAAGGGTGGAAACGCTGCCAGGCCCAGCTGTGGGCTCACAGGAAGACTCCAGGGCTTTTCACCTTCAAAGCCCTTGAGAAACAGCTTGGCCAACTGACAAAGCCAGCCCAGCCTTTGCACAGGTAAGGAAAGAAAGAATCGAATTGTTACAGTGTAAGCCTGGAAAAGACCACAGGCTCCCGGACTCCCTTAAAAACAAAACGGAGTCTACTCGCAAAGCAAGCCACCCTTTCCAATCCACTTCTCCTGGAGGTGCCCTCGTGCGGAGGACCTGGCAGTTCCCCTTTAACGGGCAGGCCCAGCAGCTGGGCCCGGGGGATGTTACACAATCTGCTTAGGGTTTTACGCGTTCAGCATTAAAACCCCAAACGGAGGAAAAATACACTCCTGGAACCCATCAGCAGGATAAAAAGGACAGCAGACCGATGCAAATGCTAAGTGCAAGTTCAACCATTTATCTTCGTGGTTAGCTGCCCTTACTCTGCAAATCCTAGCCCTCCTCACTGTGGCTTACACATCCAACACTCTCTGGCACAGCGCACATTGCTTACTGCAGCTGTCTGTAAGGCCTGTGTCACCTGCATATGGGGCTGGATTTGCCACACAAATCCAGGGAGGCAGCAGTGGTGACAGATGTTATCTGTTGTAATTTCCATTTGGAACAGGTTTATTCTCTCTCTATAGCTCTGCCTTCTGGTGTTTGCCTAAAATGTGGTGGGTTTTTTTTTCTTCCCTATGGGCCCAGAATGGCTGATCATGGGGGATGGCGGGGAGGCTGACATGTGGAGCCCTTGCCCTGCCTTCTCTGTGTTATAAACATGCTTGATACTGTTGCCCAGTCACCTGCTTTCTCTCTCTCTTCCTCTCCTCTCTAGCTCTGTGCCATCCAACGCAAAAGCCAGTATGGGTCACCTGTGGCTAGTGAGCCAATGCTACAGAGGGCTTCCATTTTAAATCACATCAATCCATTTAAGTTTAAAAACAGACGTGCAATTCAATCACTGGGAAACTGTTCAGTCATTTTGGAACTTGGGCGCGTGAATGCAGTTTCTCAACTGTAAGTTTAATGAGCTCTAAATACAAATCACATGTTTCAGATGAAAATTTAATGTCTCAAAAGAGATAAGGATAAAACACACTCTGAATTCAAACATTTAGTATGAAAAAAAGGAATGTAAAATCTTATTTTTTTTTTCTTTTTTGGAAAAAAAGAAAACTTTTTTTTCTTTTTTGGAAAAAAGAAAACTTTTTTTTTCTTTTATAGTTTGTTGCCAAGTTGGTTTCCATATAACACCCAGTGCTCATCCCAACAAGGGCCCTCCTTCATGCTCTCATTAATACTTTCAAAAAATATTGATTCTATGTTGAAGTAACATTTCATATATATTACATTAGTTAAAATAAGTTATAAAAATTAATTTCACCTGTGTGTTTTTTATTGCCTTTAACAGGGCTACTAGAAAATTTAAAATTACCCATTGATTCTTCTTATACACACTTCTATTGCCCAGTCTAGGTCCTGGTAGAATGGCTCCCGCCACCTTTGGGTCCTTCTCAGGCTTCTACTGACACCACCACTAGACTTTATAAGGCTACACACTTAGTTCTCATGTATGTGTTTCTTCCACATGGGCTCTAGACCTGGGTGGTGGGGGAGGGCAGGGACAGACACTATCAACCTTTGGCCCCTCGGTGTGGAGCCTAGTGCCTGCCACATAGCAGATCCTCCAGAAACATTTGCTGCAAGAACGAATAAATGAGGCACAGAGTTTTAAAAAGTGCTGTCTCTTCCCAAAACGAATAATATGTACATTGGCAACTATGAATTGAGTGTATATTAATTATATTAATTAGATATCATTTGCTTCTAGTTAGTGGCCATGGGAACAAGGTGTTTTTACATTTATCTGTGCAGGAAGCTGACCAGGATACTTCAGTCCTTCAGATCTGGCACAAAGCATGCACTGCACACTAACCACAGAACCAGGAGTTAGCTGGATGGAGGTCACCAGTGAAAACTGACACCTGGCACACGTCTTCAAGAGGCTTACTATCTAGTTGGTTTTATTAACTGAAATTTGGGAAAAGTTTTAAACTCTCCAAAAGGTGCGTGAAACACCATTGCCAGAGATGGTGTAACTTTTCAGAAGGGACACTTACTCTACCCTATTATTTTTACCAAGATTCCCAATCTGACTACCTAACTGCCCATCAGACAGGCCTCAGACACACGTAGCAATTCTTTTGAAAGAACCTAAGTTTAACAAGAGAATCCAGCCTTCTCATAGGCTCTAGGAGCCTGGGAGTCCTGGGAGTTGCACTTCAGAATCTCAAATTTCCATTCAAATACTATGGCTTCATTGTCAATCATTTGGAAGACTGAAGCCCTAAAATCTTAAGAGAATTTCCCCTTCCAATTTTTTTTTGGCAAAAGTTAAACCCACACAAATTCCCCATGGTAATGGGACGAGGAAGTGAAATTGGGTGAACTGTTTATCCTGATCCATCATCAAGCACTATCCAGAAGCATGGTGTTGCGTTCAGGGGCGTTGGCAAAGGGGCGGGGGGTGGGGGGGAGCAAGTGTCCAGCTGGCCAGGGCAAGGATGCATGGCAGCATAAGGGACATGGCCCAGAACACCAGGACGAAATTGGACAACAAGAGAGGAAGTGAGACAGATGTTACTCTAAATGTCTGCATGGTCAAATTCCTCAAAGCACAGAAGTGCCGTCAATGCCCGTGGGTCTCTCTGTAACAAAACTCGCACGTGAGATGTACTGTGCCTATTTCCCCTTCTGTCAAGCACAGTCTCTCCACAGCAAGATGCCACAGAAAGGACATGACCCATTACAGAAGTTTATGTTCCATTAGCATTTGGACATTTAGGGTAGCCGAAACTCATTGTTGGGAGATGCTGGAGAGGTGTGGGGTTACCCAGGCAAATAGAGCGCCTGTTCTGAGAGTCAGTAAAATGTCTGACTTTGAAAAAACAATCTCAGCAGGTGTGATTCAGGGCCGTTTTGCCATGGAGATAGGGATTATTTTTCAACAATGTATCATTAGCCAGCCTAACATTGACTGGGTTCCATAGATACATTTCAAGAGAGACCTGGGTAGGGGCTCCCACTTACTTAGTCCCAGTTGGGCTAGTTCTTCAAGTTGAGCCTCCGTCTTGGCTGTTGAAATGGCATAAGGCAACTTCAAGGTGAACGGCAAAACGTCCCTAGTTTTTCAAAAAGAGAATATTTATGATTACGTGTCTTCTTTCTATCCCAGCATTTCTATCCTAGAAATGTTTTAGCTTAAACTGAAATGTCCTAAGTAGACACTACATCATACCTAACCAGAATTTGTCTTTACTGGTGACAGGACTGCAAGATTACTGTTCTTTCCTGTAGTAACACAGTCAGGACAGGCTGAGAGACAAGGCTGCCTGGCTTCAGTATTTGTAGTGAGGACCAAATTTCCTTCCTGAGTAGCTGAAATGTATTTATCATTAATATCAGAATTGCTACACTGGTGGATCTTACATACGTACATACATACATACATGTAAGACATTGTATACTAATTTGCTACATGTTCTGAAAACTGGGCCCCAATTCATTGGGCAGGAATGTATAATCCTAAACCAGACTTATTATTCCACATCCTTACCCAGGGCAGGTTCTCAACCACCATCTATTGGTTTTACTTTGACACCTTCCAGCAAGAGCCCATGCATCCTGCTTTGTGTGTTGAAGTCAAAACTTCCTCTTGTGTTTGAAGATAGTGCTGCCCTATCAGTAATGTACACGTGAATCCCTGGGAGTCTTGTTTTACTGCACACTCTGATTCAGGAGGTCTGGGTGAGGCCAGAAATTCAGCATTTCTGCCATGCTCCCAGGCAATGTTTCTGCTGCTGGCCTGCACCATGTGTTGAGTAGGGAAGCAAATCTAAAGGACTTCGTGGAACAACCCTACCCTCCAGCAGCACAGCACCATGTGTAGATCAGCAAACACATGCCTTCAACATCACAGACTAACAGGCCCAACAAGAAGGAGCTGAAAGAACTTTCCAGGCAGAGAGAGCAGTGGGTGCAAAGGTCCTGCAGTGGGAGAGGGTCTGGCATGCATGAAGAACAGCAAGGAGGCCATGATGCCTGGGGTAGAGTACGTGAGAGAAAAAAGCTGGAGCCTGTATTTTGTCTACTCAAGATGTTGTGAACATCTCCACTGAAGAGAATCACTATCCCAAATAACTAGTTGTTTACAGTAAGATAAGGCAACATTCTAAATTGAATCAGATTAAATCTAGATGACTTGAGAATTTTGGAAACCCCTGAAGCTGTTGATAATGAATAACAAATTAGTAAGGTCAATGAAAAGAGCAAAATATGAATAAAATGTAATTCATGGCATGGGCTGTAATATACTGCTCACATAAATACTAATGGTTGGCAGTCAGGAGGCTGCTCTTTCCTGAGATGTCAAAGATGGATCATCCCCTATCATCTGCCTCCAAATGTTGTGAGTACCTCCTTCTACTTGTCCACTTGCATCTGCTATGGAGCCTCAGGGGATGGCAGCGTTTGTTATAACTGCTGCCTGACCCAGGAGAGGTGATGACTCAGAATACAATCTTAAATGAAGATTAATGGGAAGCAAAATTTTGTAATGCCAAAGCACCATATAAATATATGTTTCTACGGCTATACAAACTTATTAAAATCTTCTTTCTTTAGACAATTTGGGGAAAGACACATATGACAAAACCAACCTATGTTTATTTTATTTGAAGCATTTCACCTTGCTTAATCCAGTACCTGGAGCCTAAACATCACATGGCCGGTTTTGGTGTTCCTTAATGGCATCTATGACAGTAAACCACACCTGTCATTGACTAATGGGTAGTTTTAGGCTTTGATCTACTGGAAGATTAGAGCCCTCTTTCACTGCACCAGCTAAGAGCATCTCCCCTCCTCCTCCCTCCCCCATAGGGTCACTTCCCTCTCATTAAGGAAAGGAACCCTTTGTATAACAGAAAAAATAAAGCCATCTTAGGTATAAATGTTTCACTCAAGAGTTTTAATACACACATAATCTACTTTTGAACTTTGTTCTATATGTCGTATTTTAAAGGGCAGGAGACTAACTTTATGGAGTACCTACAGTGCACCAAGCACTGTACCTCATGTGAGACCCACACAGGCCCTTGTAAGAAGTTCTGATGTCCCCCATCTCATGGATCAGAAGCACAGGACAGCACAGAAGGGGAGTTCCCTGCACCCACTCCCAGCTGACGTGGAATTAAGGAACCTGGGTGCATTGGATCCCAAGGTCTGTGAAGCTGTGCTGTACAGGGGTAAATATGGGCTCTGGCATTGAGGCAGGCCTGGGTTCAAATCTGCTACATGTTAATTGAATGACTGTAGACAAGTATCTCACTCTCTGAGCCATGGTGTCTTCATGATCCTAATTTCAGGGTCGCAATGAAGATTAGAAATAATGTATATATGGTGCCAAGCACAGATACAAAAAGCTCCTGAAATTATAATTGCACTTAATAAGTAATAATTAAAAACTATTATTTCCTCTAGCTCTTTGCTACTCAAAGTGCAGTTGTAGGACTAGCAGCCTTGGTCTCATTACCTGGGAGACGGTTGGAAACGCAGACCTTCAGGTCTTGCCCCAGACCCCATACCCCCCGAATCAGAGTCTGCATTCTAACAAGATTCCAGGGGATTCTGGTGTGCATGAATGTTTACAAGGCAGTGCTCTCCACAACACTGACTATGCCAAGCTGACTGGGAGCTACAGGCATTGGTGGCCACGTTTTGCATCTGATTTATATCCTCCGCTCTAGTCTTCAGCATGTCCCTCTGATGTGGCATGAATTCTCTAGTCTAGTGACTAGATTGACTCATGAATTCTCTAGTCTAGTGTGCCTGTGGAGATGCCTTCTGGGTGAGTACCAGGGCTGACAATCCAACCACTTTCTCTGTATGAATATACTTATGTACCAATAACCAACTAGAACATTTCAAAAACATTTGGGTAAGACTGGGTCAAATCAATTACTGATTACTAAGAACATTGACTTAGGTAAACCGAGTAGCATAGAGCACTAAAGGAGAAACAAAACCATCAAGAAAACATCAAGAACCTTTGCATTTTGAGGAAAAAAATAGAGAAATGAATTTCACGTCACTCTGATCATAAAATGTCAATGTTGGGATTTTTCTGTAAACACCTTATATTGGTACCATGCTTTATAATTTACAGAAGATTTTCATATGCTTTATCTCCTTCAACCATCAAACAGCCCTGGACAGCAGGTACTCCAGTCTATTATAAACACTGAGAGGAGAGATGGTATCTTTTGTGTGCTGCTGCCAAATACTGTTTTATAGGTGTAACGATCTTTCATAACAACAGGACAATCAACAAGCCAACTATGAAGAATAAGCATTGGCCAGCTTCTCCTCTGACCAACAGGTTAGTGTTGAAATTCACTTTCGGGAACTAGTTGGCCTCAAACCAGATCAGGTGTGTATCCCAGGGGAAGGTGGGGACATCTGCACTGTCTTCTTCTGTTTGGGCAGCAGATATCCATCCTCACACAGGCCAAGGACTGTTGGTGGTGTCCCCTCACAGAGATCTGTCCAATTCTAGACGAAGTCCCTTGGTTTCTTCCTCCTGGTAATCAGCCCTCTGGAGGTGTCTCCCCACCTCAGGCCATTAATTGTGTAGCATTGTCAACCTGGTGACTTCTAGGGGTCAAAAGCTCAGTGCCTGCCCCTGGGAGGGCCGAGTTCAACAGGCACAACAAATGTCTAACTTGAGAAATAACTTGACCCTTAAATTAAAATAAAGGAAATGAACCCCAAATAAGCCTCTGAGTCTCAGAGTGTGGTGGCTGTGAGACATGATCTTTGGAAACAACTCAGTAACACATGCCTGTCCATGCTCTACTGGCTGCAACAGACATACAGAAAAGCCATGGAGGCCAACTGAGCTCCACTGCCTATATGGAGGCAATGTCAATCTCTGCAGATGAAGACTGTGGATTCTTAATCACCAAAGAAATACTCAATTTGAGGGCACCTGCATGGCTCAGTAGGTAAAGTGTTGGACTCCTGATTTCAGCTCAGGTCATGTTCTCACAGTGCATGAATTTGAGTCCTACACCGAGCCCTGTGTCAGGCTCTGTGCTGACAGTGAGCAGCCTGCTTAGGATTCTCTCTCTCTCCCACTCTCTGCCCCTCCCCCGCTTGTGCATGCACAAATGCGTACACTCTCTCTCAGAATAAATAAACATTAAAAAAAAAGAACAGTCAATTTGAAAAACTATTATGGCTAGGAAGAAAAAAAAGAGAAAGCCTTCAACAATTCACACCCTCCCCACACTTATTAACATGCTGATTTTTGGCTTAGCTACTTGTAATCTAACACAGTTGCTTTAGTTATGAAAAGGACATGAGCACCAAGTGGGCCTATAGGACAGTGCTGCAAGGTTTATGGGACGGTTTAAGGAGCCTGTATTTCTAGAATGAATTGCATCCCTTGAGGGTTTTCAGAAAAAGTATCAGGGATGTGTATTTATTTATTTCTCAGAGAGAGAGAGACAGAGAGGGTGCAAGTGAGTGAGGGGCAGAGAGGGAGGATCCCGTGAGGGGCAGAGAGAGACAGAAAGAGAGGAAGAGGGAGAGAAAGACTGAGAGAAGCAGGGCTCACTTGATGCGGGACTGGAACTCATGAACCACGAGCTAAAGACCTGAGCCAAAGATGCTTAACTGATTGAACCACTCAGGCGCCCCACATTATCAAGGATCAGGTTTGCAGCACGGATCCCTTTCTGTGTGTGCATGTGTGCATGTATGTACATGTATGTGAATGTGTGTTTGTTTCCCGTGCTTGCTGGGTCAAGGTCAAAGGAGCCATGGGGACAGCTTGAAGACACAGACACATTCATTTGGAGGGGCCAGCGAAGTTATTTTGATCAGTAGCCAACTCTTCCAGGGACACCTAGTCAGCGGCAAGCCTCCCAGACCCCTCCACCCTGCTTTAATCTAGAAACCCCAGGGCTGTTTATATTTCACACACCAAGCAGGCACTTGAACTCCTGAGAGGAAAAGAGGCCTTACCTGCTGATGCAGTAGAAAGCAATGAGCCGGAATAAGTCTGCAAAACTGATTCCTGAGCCTTCCAAGGAAAAGGCTGGAAAAGAGAGTTTGGAAATGAGCTGAGTGTCCCGGAGCACTATTCTGACACAGGAAAGGCCCTCTGGTGTTGTCTGCTGCGTGCACAGGACCATCTCTGAGCTTTCAGACCAACTACTGTGTGGCTTATCAGATCCAGCTGCAAGGGGGATGTGTGTCAGCCAGAAACAGGCCAGTAGAGAGTCTTCGGCCTAGAAGCTCAGCCCCTGACTCATTGGGAGCACGTGCTCCAGTGCTCAGTAAACAGACCAGCACAGGCTCAAACTGTACAACTGTCTTTTTTCTTTTTGAAATTCAAACACAAAGCTGGTCAGGGGGCAAGGGACCAGTGAGGCTGGAGGGAGAGGCCATCAGCACACAACAAGGCTTGGGAAACACCCAAGTCCCCACCCCCCTTGACCTTCCTAGGCTGGTCTTCCTGGGTCACACCCCTCTTTGCCAAAACAAGCCACCTACGGTTAAGACAGAAGGCAGCTTAGAGGAAAACAGAAGGTTCCAGTAAATTAGCTTTTAAATGCAGTGTGAAAGGTTCAAAAACTCACTTACTTAAAATGCCCCCACCCACCACCACCGTCACCACCAAGAACACAAGCCTCCCAGCGAAGGTGTTCTGGCAAGATGGTGTGCCATTCTGCATATCTTCCAAATGGCAGGACAGTGAGTGGATAACTTTAAATACTTGAGTATTCGCAAACCACTCCTCATGCCAGGCTGACTGAAATGCCATTCAGGCAGTCCTTTAAAAACATTCCAAGCATCCTCAGCCTTGTGAAGTTTTCATTTCCTCAATCAGATGAGTTTTTCTCCCAATTGTCACACTTCATGTCTTCATTTATGTTGCTTGCTATTTCCTTATGCTGTGTTATTTTGATTATTTAGTATTTCAATAGCACCTCCAAAACGAACCTATGCCTCTGTACGCATAACCATGACAGACAGAAACAGAAACATACACATGTGCATACCACTATTTAGCGAGTTAAATAGGAAGAAACCAATTTGGGGTAGGTTAACTTCTCTGAGCCTTGGTTTTCTCATCTGTACCATGGACAATAATAATACTTTCCCTTTCTTCCAGAAGGGTAGGAGTGGAAAGGGAAATGAAAAAAGAAAATGGAGTAATTCAGGTGAAAGCAGTCAATACAAATATGAGCTGGTATTTATTATTAAACCATACTGTCCAGACGTTATGACAAAATATCTATGTTTTCAGAGCAAGTCCTTCCTTTCTCAATCTACCTCTGTTCGTAGAGGAGCAAAGCCCAGGCCAGGGAAGGGGCCATGATGGTGAGACGAAGACCTGTGGTAACTAGTTATAGCCAGGTTAATGCTTTGCTCAGACCAGCTCTTTCAACCATTTTAAGTCCTCCAGGTAGGAATAGGGAATTGATCCCAAATCTTGATACAATAGGGAAAAAAAATCTTCAGCCAGGAGGAATCTAAGATGAATACCCAGAAACATGGAAAGTACAAATATTAACTATACTTACTGTAGGGGGGTCGAAGAAGGGACTTCCAGACTAACTTATCATGCTTAACTTTGGATATTTAGAAGAGATTTAAAAACCAGTTAGGGTTAGGGTTGGGGGGAGGAGGGGGGAGATGTGCATGGAGGAGGGCACTTGTTGGGATGAGCACTGGGTGTTATATGGAAACCAAGTTGACAATAAACTATTTGTAAAAAATAAATAAATAAAATAAAATAAACTTTATCTCTGTATACATAAAAAAATAAAATCTACTATTACAAAAAATAAATAAATAAAAACCAGTTAGATCTGGGGCGCCTGAGTGGCTCAGTTGGTTAAGAGTTTGCCTCTTGGTTTCAGCTCAGGTTATGATCTCACAGTTCATGTGTTTGAGCCCTGTATTGGGATCTGCACTGACAGTGTGGAGCCTGCTTGGGATTCTCTCTCTTTCCCTCTCTCTTCCCATATCTTGCTCTCTCTCTCTCTCTCTCTCTCCTTTCTCTTGCTCTCTAAAAAGAAATAAACTTAAAAAAAATAAAGGGGCACCTGGGTGGGCTTAGTTAAGTGTCTGACTTTGGCTCAGGTCATGATCTCATGATTCATGGGTTCAAGCCCCAAGTCAGTCTCTGCGCTGACAGCTCAGAGCCTGGAGCCTGCTTCAGATTCTGTGTCTCCCTCTCTCTGCTCCTCCCCCAGTCACACTCTGTCTCTATCTCAAAAAAATAAAATAAAATAAAATAAAATAAAATAAATAAACTAACATTTTTTAAAACTTAAAAAAAACCAGATCTATCACTTCTTGGCAAGCTGACTTTTAGATGCCACCTCAGCATGCCCTTTCTTCACTTAATATTTAATCCATCGTCTTTAAAATGGAGGGTTTGAAATCTATCTTGTGATTACCTCCTAATGCAAATATACTGGTATGAACTGTGCACCAGGGTCACTGACTGCTCCTGGAAGTCTTCCATGGCCTCAGTGACCTTGGGAAGCCTGGAGGAAAGACACCACCAGGCCCAGGTTTACAGCTGACCTGAGGCAGACCACAGAGAGGCTGGCAGGTTTCACTTCTGCTGGAAATTGTCCTCTAGACTTCACATTTGGCTCAGTGAGACTATGAACTCCAGGTTGAGTATCATCCCTTATTTGCCCTTAAAATGACCTCAGTACCTTCGGTTTTTCAAATCATAGATTGAGGCTTGCTTAGGTGGAAATCAAGAAGTAAGCAAAAATCCTAGCCTCAGTCTTACTACTGAGAGAGTCGACAGGCTTCTGAACTTATTTCTCCTGGCCATCACTCATTGGTTTGCTAACCTGTGATTTCAATGAAGACTTCCCCTTTGGGATGTAGATTCACTATGGATCCTTCCTTGGAACTGGCAGTACATCAGCACTGTGTGTTCCTTTTTATATTTAAAACACGTCCAGGGGTGCCTGGGTGGCTCCGTCAGTTAAGTGTCTGACTTCAGCTCAGGTCATGATCTTGCGGTTCATGAGTTCGAGTCCTGCACCAGGCTCTGTGCTGACAGTATGGGGCCTGCTTGGGACTCTCTCTCTCTCTCCCTCTATCTCTCTGCCAACAACCCCCACCCCCTGACTTGTGCTTTCTCTCTCTCTCTCTCACTCAATATAAATAAATAAATAAATAAATAAATAAATAAATAAAACACGTCCTTCTAAGACTTCACATTTTCAATGATTGCAGAATATCAGAAACAAAACCAATTCTATTGAACTCCATTCTCCCTTCAAAACTTCTGCCAGTTGATTTTTTTCAGAGGGCTGGATTCTGCCTCTGATTAGTTGCATTTAAGAAATGACTGAACAGTGATCGTATGGAGGGAACATGTCCATTCAAGGATTATTCACAAAGATGTGCAGACACATCCTGTAGCATGAGATCCCATAAAAAGGCCCAATCGCTGTAGCTTATCCTACAGGTTAATCATCAGCAAACTTAGGAATCAAATCCATGCTCTACTTAACTGGGAAGGGGGTAAAAAAAGCCAACCTGCCATGTGCCAAGCAGTAGGCTGCATATTTTGTACATAGGTTGTTTAATTAAACTGTTAATAGCTCTCTGATGTTATGATCACCCCATTATACTGATAAGAAAACCAAGGCTCTTAAGGTAGCCTACCTGCCCAGTCACTGAGTGAACAAATAAAAGCGCCAGAATGCAGACTCACGTCTGTCTGTCTCAAAAGGTAATCTCCTTCCACTTTCACTTGTTCAGGAGACCCAAGGTACCTCCCATAAACCAGGACTTAGCCATGTGGTGACCACTCACTGTATGTGCTTTCCTTTATGGCAAATTCCTTGAGTGGGGCTCCAAATTCACAGGGGAGGCGAAGTGAGAGGACTTTCTTCTGCATTTTGGTAGATTTGCGAACCAGGAAGATCTAACAGAGGGAAAAGAAATTTAAGCTTAGGAAATATCTAGAAGGTTAGAACCTGGATATATGATTTCCTGCACACCTAATGTCCATGACTAGAATGCCCTTCATAACTAACATGTCCTGCCCGATTCGACCAAGGACGCTCTACTGCCAACAAAAGGGACTGTCAAAGAGCATGCTCCAGATGCCTTCCTTTGACAAGTGGCTTCAAAAGAATCCTACTTTCCCTTTGACAGAAACTTCTCCATAAGGCTAGTAGCTCCCTTGGTCTACAGATGCATATTCAGTTTGGTGAGTGTTTCATGGCACAAATTATATGTTCTCTAGCTTGTGCCGTATATGGGCATCATAGTTGATGACACCCAGATTCTAAACACAGGTAACATGACTAAACCACAGGTGATGAACTGGGAGTTCACTGACTAATTTGGTTCATGGGTGTATTTGTGACAGAAAATTAAATTTGTTTCTCAGAGTGAAAAAGCAGGTTTTGTTGTTTTTCACATTAAAATCAGAATTTCTAGCTTCTCTTAGAAAAATAGGACGATATGGCAAGGCCAAATGGTGACAATTGCTGGAGCTGAAAATCGCCGCCCCATTAGGGAGGCGGGAAGGTGTCCTCGAGCATCACCACAGCCAGCACTGGAGCTGCAGGTCCATTTATTCCTGACTCGCCCCACTTTGTGACGGTCTCCCTCCAGGTTCTAATACTGGCTTCAGATGCGTGCTTTATTTTTTAATATAATTTATTGGCAAATTGGCTAACATACAGTGTGTACAATGTGCTCTTGGGTTTGGGGGTAGGTTCCTGTGGTTCATCACTTGCATACAGTACCCAGTGCTCATCGCAACAAGTGCTCTCTTCAATGCCCATCACCCATTTTCCCTTCTCTCCCACGCCATCTCTCCCACTCCACCCATCCACCCTCAGTTTGTTCTCCGTATTTAAGCGTCTCTTATGGTTTGCCTCCCTCCCTCTCTGTTTATAACTATTTTTTCCCTTCCCTTCCCCCATGGTCTTCTGTTAAGTTTCTCAAATTCCACATATGAGTGAAAACACGTGATATCTGTCTTTCTCTGCCTGACTTATTTCACTTAGCATAATACTCTCCAGTTCCATGCACGTTGCTGCAAATGGCAGGATTTCATTCTTTCTCATTGCCAAGTAGCATTCCATTGTATATGTAAACCACTCTTTCTTTATCCATTCATAAGTGGATGGACATTTGGGCTATTTCCATAATTTGTCTATTGTTGAAAGCCTGCTATAAGCAGTGGGGTGCATGTGCCCCTATGCATCAGCACTCCTGTATCCTAGTAAATTCCTAGTAGTGCTATTGCTGGGTTGCAGGGTAGTTCTATTTTTAATTTTCTGAGGAGCCTCCACACTGTTTTCCAGAGCAGCTGTATCAGTTTGCATTCCCACCAATAGTTTCAGATGTGTGCTTTAAACCAGCCCAAGCCCTAGTGCTGACCTTGGGCCACCATCCTGGTTTCCAACACTGCAGAGGCAAGTATGCCATGTACTACTATACACTGCACAACTCTAGGGGGCACCAATTACATGGGCTACAAGTCAAATGGTGCTCCCTGGAGCACGCAGTGGGACAGCCTGGCTGAGTTCTGATTCCCTTCTGTAGTACATGGTCCTTCTCCAAGGATCCTATTCTGTCTTGTTTCTTTAACCACTTCTTCCTCTGCATTTGGACACCATGCTCTCTGCTCCCTGATCCTTATTATTATTATTATTTATTATTATTATTATTATTATTATACGCGNTGTATATCCAGTCAACAGCTCCTAAGAAACTATATCTGGGTTGGGGGTAGGAGGGTGGCTATGGAGATTAGGTGTCTGGTAAGAAGGGAATTGGGAAGATCTTTGAATTCTCTCTTTTCTCCCAGCATCCATGGGGTGGCAGCCATAGAATAGAATATATGTAATAGCCACTTCTGGGAGTCAATGTTTCTGGGACACCCTAAACTGAAACAGATATTTCCTTAGCACTATGATGGGTTAAAAAAAAAAAAAAAAAAAAGCCCAAAGCATGGCTGGGAGGCAGCTGATCCTTGGTAGAACTAAAGTATTATTCCCTTGTGCACGTGGGAATCTCCTTGAGTCTTGGGGTTCAGGGAGAGTACAATCTTATTTCCTGAATGTCTGAAGCTTTATAGCAGGGGTTGGTAAAGCTGTAGACCCAATCTATCCTGCCACCTGTTTTTGTAAATAAAGTTTTATTGAAACGAAGCTGCGTTCATTCATTTACATGTTGTCTATGGTTGTGTCTGCACTTCAAGGCAGAGCTGAGAGGTTGTGTCAGACAGTATGGCCCACAAAGCCAAAAATACTTATACTCTAGCCCTTTACAGAAAGTTTGCTGATTCCCATCATAGAATGTAGATGCATTAAGGCTGGTGGCACCAGCCACCATGGCCAGACTTTCAAATGCCCTTTCCCCTCACAACTGCTTTCCCTTCTCTTCAGAATTCTTGCTTCTGGCCTCTCCTGATGGGTGTTTTTCCTGTCCTCAGCCTGCCCTTAGCCTGCCCCTTCTCGTCAGGCAGGCCCTGCCTAGGGATCAAGTAGGTGGACAGATAGAACATCCTGCCTGACTTGTTCCCCACAAGATCTCAGCAGGAATGGACGTGCCCCACACTGGGAGTGAAGTATGGCAGGGAAATATGGCTAGGCAGGTTGCCTAGCAACAGAGCCACTTCTCTCTCCAAAATTTTTGTGAAGAAATGCAGGAGCAGACAACTCAACCTCCAAAATGAGGGTTTTTGGATGTGGGTCTGATCATACAGACCCAGACTAGAGGCAACAACCTGGTGTGCCGGTCAAGGAATTTTCCACAAAGATGATCAAATATTGTGCCTAGTTACCCTGAGCATGTTCCAACAGAGGTCTCAGTCCTGTCTGTTTCTGTCAGAGGAGAAACAAAGACTCACTTAGAGGTCAAAAAATAGTAACAGACAGGCTCTGGCTGATAGGAAACTCAAAAGTTTGTTTTTTTGTGCTCAATTCCTACAATATTCTCAACCAGCTACCATGGATTTTATTTTCCTTGCTTCTCCATATATTTCTTAGTTTCTGTCTCTTGTCATGAGTTGGTCCAAGTCTTATTTTATCTGTGATTTACTGTATTTATCCTTTTTTGGGAAGTAGACATTGTACACAAGCTCCCTCCAACACAAGCTTCTGTGATGATGGAAACATCCTATATTCTACACCATCCTATATGGTAGCCTCCAGCCATCTGTGGCTAGTGAGCACTTAAAATGTGGCTAGTGCACCTGAGGAACTGAGTTTTTAATTTAATTTAACTTTATTAATGTAAAGTTAAATAGCCACACAGGGCAAGTGGCTACCACATTGAACAGCACCAGATACACCAATCACTGAGTGACATTTTGGGGGGAACCACTATAGAGTCATGGCATGGTCTTGATTAAGAGACTAGTATTGGCTAGGGAGTAATTGAAGAAACATAATTGGACTGTGAGCCCCATGAGAAGCCATGAGGAAGCCCAAGAGAAACAGGATTACACATCTGCAGCAAGAGCAGGCAAGTCTATGGACACAGAACTTTTGAAGTTTGGGTCCCAAGTTGGATGGCTAGACCCTGGCAGGGTTCCCAGGCTCAGAATGAAAACAGCAGGGGCAGCTGAAGAGCCCACAACCAGGCTCGTCTTCAGTGCTGAGGTCCAGGAAGTCAGCCCAGGTGCCCTGGTATCCTGCTGAGTCCTGGATGTTCCTGGGTAACTGAGCCAATGAAGACAGAAAGACAAACCATGAAGGGGCTCTTTTCTTTGGCGCTGCCTTCATATTTTCCACAATCTTCTTGCATTGCAACCCAGGTACGCACCAGACACCATGCTTCCTACAGCCAGGGAAGAACTTTCTGGAATTCCAAGTCTTTCTCTTTAAGGAAGCAACAGCCCTGCCTGTCTCAACCTGTTTCCTTGAGAGTCTGCGTCTTACCCCTGGAGGCTGGGACTGGAGGACTTTGGCTGCCCCCTCCTCACTCAGACTCAGTTGCAGCCATATTGGGTGGGTGTGGAGAAGCCGGTCCAAAATGCTGAGCCTGTTGGAGAGGCTGTCATAGCCAGAGTCCCGGGGACAGGTCTTCACATCCGTTTCTTCGGAATAGCCATCGTCCTTGTGTCTTACCATGCTAGGAGAAAGAGAATTGGCAGGTATCAAAAGGCTGCTGCCTGCTTCTCTGACAAGGAGACCATCCTGCAGTCTCTAGGCTACACAGGCCCTAGCACATACCCCATCTTTTCATCTCCATCTCACTTGTCTTCCCTCCAGCCTGAAAGCTTTCTGAAGGCAGATGCCATACTAGCTCTCACTCCATATCTACAGTATTAAACAGAATATTCAACAGATCCAACACACCTTCTATTTCTAACCCAGTTTTCAAAAGCTTCTAAACATCCTGAATGCTGTTGAGTCTGTCATCTGGCATAAACCATTTCACAATTTGAGCACAAAACCCTAAATGCCAAATTCTATATGGCAGCACAAGGTCCTAAAGCCCAAAAACATATGTCATAAGCACAAGCATGGCATGCTGTAAAAGCAAAGACAAAAATGGGGCTCTGGGCGGCTCAGTCGGTTAAGCATCCAACGACTTTGGCTCAGGTCATGATCTCACAGTTTGTGAGTTCTAGCCCCACATTGGGCTCTGTGTTGACACCTCAGAGCCTGGAGCCTGCTTCAGATTCTGTGTCTCCATCTCTCTCTGCCCCTTTACCATTCATGCTCTCTCTCTCTCTCAAAAATAAACATTAAAAAATTTTAAAGCAAAGACAAAATACTCACTCATGCACACTCATTTTGCACCCAAATGAATTAGATTTCATTTGTTTTCATACATCTAGGCATTTTTATTACTAATATTATTTGTAACAAAACTTCACAGTTGAGGAATGCTGTGATATTCATAAAATCATTCATACTAACATTATTCATAATTGCCATAAAATGGAAACAGACCAAATTTCCATCAACTAATGAATGGAGAAATAAAATGTGATATATCCATACAATGGAATTTTATTCAGCCATAATATTCATTCCTTTTTATGAATAAAGTACTGATCCATGCTCCAAAATGGAATGAACTGTGAAGACTTCATGCTAAGTGAAACAAGCTAGACACAAATACGGTATGATTCCCTTTATACAAAATATCTAGACTAGACAAAAATAGAGAAACAGAAAGATTAGTGGTTGCCTGAGATTTGGGGCAGGGATGGAATGGGTAGTGATTGCTAATAGGTGTCGAGTTTCTTTTTGAGGTAGAGAAAATGCTCTGGACCAAGATGTACTGATGGCTGTACAATTTTGTGAATATGCTGAAAACCACTGAATTATATATACTTTAAAGTATGATATGTGAATTAAATCTCAATAAAAATATCATACTGATTTCCATAGTTGCCTTTGGCTCCAACACTAATTCTGTGACTGATTAATCCACATTTTATGAATGAGAAAACTGAGGCCAACTCAAGAAGGTATTGGGCTATCCAGACTTATAAAAAGCCAAGAAATGGCAGAGCCATAAGGTCAAGAGGCTTGGTGTTCCTCCAACTTATCAGGTAACAATTAAGATCATGAACACAGGAAAGTCTGTATCTATGTGGTATCTACTGTCTGCCAGCCCTTCACAAACATTCTCTCGTTTCCTGTAAAACAGCCCCAAAAGGCAGGTACTAGGAATCCAGTGTTTTTAAATAAAGGGGACAGGGAAGCCCAGACAGCTTGAGCAACCTGTACAAGGCAAGGATATGCTTCTGAGAGTGAGAAGGTAGAAATTCCAATCCAAGGGTGCTTGGTTCTGGGTTCTTCTTCCCTCTACCATGCCCTGGCTTTCAGTGAGCTGGTCATCAACACCAGTCCTGGAGTGGCCGATGGAAAATATTAGAGCTGATCACTCACACTTGAAGGGCCAAGTTCAGGCTGGGGTTCAAACACCTAAACCCAAAGAAACCCAAATGTGTAGCCTGAAGGAAGGCTTCAACATTGCTAATGATGACAATAAAGCCAAATCGTAGGCAAGAGTGAAAAAATGTTTGAAAAAAAAAGTGTGCTTTTTTGGACATGCCACTCCTAAAAGGTGGGATTGAATACAGAAGAAGCCAAACTAAGGTGATCATTTTGGGGTGAGTGGGCTCAGTAACAATATCCACAAGGGCAGCATGTGGGCTGGCCAGAGACCCCCGTCCTAACATCTTCTCCACACATTCTTGACTTTCTATAGATCTAAAGAATCTACTGCCTGCATTCAAGATTTACATTTTTTTCCCTGAATGTTTTCCTTTACCTTTGCTACAACTTTCCAGATGGAAGAGTCTTGGCCAAAAAAGAGCAGTTTCTCATTCTGTAAATGCCATTCCAGGGCCTCCAGGTATTTTGAAGTAAATCTTTGCAGCTATAAGAACAATCTCTTCAAAATGAAGCTGGTGTTTAAATTCCTTTCACATGAGATAAACAAGGCAACTTTAGAGCAGTATTCTCAACGCTGGCTGAGTATTAAAATTGCCTAGGAAGCTTAAACATGTTTTGGTGGCTAGACTGCACCCCAGATCAAATAAATCAGACATTTTGGCGTGGGACACAGGCATCACAATTTTAAAAATTTCCCCAGGCAATCCCAGCTTGCAGCCAAGTTTACAACCACTGCATTGGATTGGCACTTGAGCCCAAGAGAGAAATCTCCTAGGGTTTGTAAAGCTACAGATTCCTGGTTCTGGCCCCAGAGGGTCTGATTCTGCAGCTCACGGGTGGGGCTCTGTATTTCTAACAAGTTCCAGGAAATGTGGATGCTCCAGTCTGAGGAGCACTTGCTTGAGATCTAAGAGCAAAACATGCACTTGAACCCAGGTCCAATTAGGTGGGATGGGTTTTTTTTGGGAGGGGAGGATGGAGTTTGGAGGAGGGTGGTAATAGCCACTGAAAGAATTCTCCAAACCCAAATAAACCCTTCATCCCTGCCATCTCAGGTTGGTAATATTTTACCAAGAGCAAATTTCTAGTCTCTAACATGGCAATCCTAATACTCACATATGCTGTGAGTAAATATGTTAACGCTCTGCCTTCCTTAGAAGGGCACATCCTGTGATGCCTCAGTTGTTCAAGAAGCTAAAGAGCCTTTGTTTGGACAACGAACTTCAGCCTAAAAACCCATGGCCCAGCCAGGAAGACAGTGAATAAGATTCATGGGGCTTCATAAAGGAACATCCATAAATTAGATCTTGTCTTTGCCTATGACTAAGTTAACTCCTTTCTTTAACAGCCTTTTGAGATTTATAGTATATTATTATAAGACAGATTGAAAGAGGGGTGCCTGGGTGGCTCAGCTGGTTAAACGTCCAACTCTTGATTTCATCCTACAATTCGTGGGTTCAAGCCCCACATCGGGCTCTGGGTTGACAGCACAGAGCCTGCTTGGAATTCCCTCTCTGCCCCTCTCCTGCTCTCCTTCTCTCTCAAAATAAACTTTTTTTAAACTTTTTTTTTTTAAAGACAGATTAAAAGAAGGAAAGAAAAAAAGACATTAGCTTTTATCAGAGACAACTGATAAACTAATGTGGGATAGAACTAATGTGGGAAATGTTGAATCTGCACTGCACTTTGTTGGTGCCTTGCCCAGTCCCCCTTTACCAGACTGGGCACCCATGCCCCTGCTGCCATGAGTGCTGAGACGCTCACAGCTTTCCCCTTCTCCTGGGCATACCTAGAAAGTCATGTCCTCCCCCAGGAGCAACACTCTGCTAGCGACATGCAGATGCAGGGCATAGAGGAATGGCCTTCTTGCCTAAATGCGGGATAGCTCTGGAGTGCTATTCATGTTGCAGAGCTCCCCATGGGATCAGGCTGTGGCTAGACTCCAGCTGCCCCCATATCTTTGCCTGGTTTCCTGCTAGTCCTGGACTGAACCCCTCAGTCCTTCACAGGCTGCTCCTGAGACCCTATCTCAATAAATCACAACACAAGAATCTGCATCTCAGGCTCTGCTTTTAGGGAATTCAATCGGAAACAGAAACTGAAAAAATGAATAGAAACTACTGATTCTTAAAATAGATATCTGCCTGCATATATCCGGGGTGGGAGTGGGGGTGGGGATTGGGTAAGGAGGTGGCAAAGAATAGGTGGTTTATAAAAGATAAACCAGTGTGATATCATCCAATAGCTTCTCATATGACATGGTCACGGTGGGATGGCCGTGACCAGCACACGAAACCTACCTCCCCTTTTGAGCTTCGTCTTTCTAATCTGAAAGTGGTAAATAACCTCTCCACCACCGTATAGGTATAAAACTGATGCAAGCAAGAATCCTGAATGGATGCTAACATCAGTAGGTGAAAGATTGTTAGGGGACAGAACATTCACAGTCTTAAAATATCACCCCACAGATTACTTATTCATGAAGAGGAAAGGTACTCTGACAATAGAGAAATCTAGGAGACACCATATTAAAAATTTTTTTTAAACATTTATTTATTTTTTGAGATAGTGAGAGACAGAGTGTGAGCTGGGGAGGGGGAGAGAGAGGGAGTCACAGAATCCGAACCAGTTTCCAGGCTCTGAGCTGTCAGCACAGATTCGACATGGGGCTCAAACTCATGAACCACGAGATCGTGACCTGGAGCCAAACTGAGCCACCCACGCACCCCCAGGAGGCACCATCTTAATCAAGTAATCAGCATTAACACCTCCAACAATGTCAGACACCTGACATCATGTGCCTCAGAAATTGATGCTCTGAGAAGGTTACAATACCACCTGGGTCATTTTCCTGCTCCCACATGTGTTTAGAATCTACACAAAAGAAAACTATCAGACAAATTCGAAGTCACAGACTTTCTGCAAAACCACTGGCCTGAACTCTTCAAAATATCAACGTCACAAAAAAAACTTTTTAAAGGCTGTGAGATTATTATAAATAAAAGGAGAATAAAGGAGAATAAAGAGACATGAGAACTATATTGAGTACACAGAATTGATCACATATGGCGTAAAAAACATAGCTATAAAGAACAATCGGAGATATTTGAATAAGGATGTTTAACAGATAATATTGTATTAATGTCTACTTTCCTGACTGTGGTAATTTTATTTATGTAGGAAAATGTTCTCGTTCTTAAGAGATACAAACTGCAGAATTTAGGGTCAAGGCATGAAAATGTTGGAAACTAAGTGTCAAATGATCAGCACCCTATCCTCCTCCAAAAAAAGTGGGGGCAAGGGAATATAGAAATGAAGAAAATGTGGCAGAATTTAAACAATTGGTGAATTTAGGTGAATGGTACTATTCTTAAATTGCCTGTAATGTTTGAAATTTCTCAAAATAGTAGGTTGGAAAAATATCTACCATCTCCATGGGATATTGAGTATAAAATTCATGTACCTATTCAACTATTACTACTATATCCAAGCATACAGGCTTGCTTTCATGGGGAGAGAAAGCTCAGGTATGGATTTAGTGAGACCCAGAGCCACATGTGAAAATACTGGGCAAACCCCAGAATGCCTCACAAATGTAAGGTACCTCTAGGGACAGAGAACAAACTCTGGGAAACTCATCTACTGTATCTGCCCTCAATCCAACTGACTGGGACCTCATGGCTCTGAAGCAGCCCAGTTGGTATTACACCCACTCAGGGGATAGAGCTCTCCAGTACCAGTTACACTGTGGTCACACCCAATTTAAGGCCCTTTTGAGTGTGGAATGAGAGTGCCTTTCCACTTGGCTGTATTCCCTTCATTTGTAGGGCCAAGCGTTAGTAACCTAGACAGGACTAAGAAGAAGTGACTCCAGAAAGCATGCTCTAATGTAGGACAGGCAGAAAGACACTAGGTCTAGTTTTACTAAATTGTGCAGACTCAGATTCGTCTCAGAGAAACCAATAATTTTCAGCAGAGTTTCCAAATGATGCCCTTTCTTGTCCCAATCCAGAATTCCAGGGGATTGCATAACCTATCAATTCAGCTTCTAGTGACCAGGCTTCCAAACACCACATAGATGTCGGTTTACTTTGACTTTACAGTAGTCTCTTTTCAAACAAATGACATAGAGAACTCAGCAATATATAAAGTACATAAGACTTTGAAGTAGGTTGTCTCTGTAGAAAAAAATACTGGTCCAGTAAATACAGTCAACAACCTTCTATACATTAGAACCTTAATTCAGCTGTTGGATAGCAAAAATGAAGCTTAAAGGGTCTAGATCCGAGGCATAATGCCAAGTTATTATTATCAACAAGGTGGTACATTCCATTTGACTAAAGGGTCTCAGCACAGGTGCAGTGTTCTTGATGGCTCTGTCCTCAGGACATGGGGACAAACCAAGTATACACAAAAAACAAAAAGCCAACCCCCCCCCGTCTGCATTAAAAACACACCTTCATTAAGCTGAATAACTATATTTTTGAAATGGACAATTTTCATCAACATCTGTCATAAGCTATCCTTGATTATTTTTTAAAGACAAAAGCTGTTTCAATTAAATACTTTAAAATGTGCTATGAATTTTTCTTTCTAAAGCAGACTGGTAGATCATAATTCAGCTAAAAAAAGGATGGCTTTAATGAATCAACAACTTCTAACGATGTCTCATAGACTCACGGCAAGTTCTCTGGAATTAAATAAAGCAAGTGGTGACTCTAATCGGGTAAGGTTCTCCTACACCACTTGGTTCTCCAGCTCCCTTCTGCATTTTTGCATGTGTGAGAATGTATGCCTCTTCACAATCATGATCCTCTCTGTCGTGGAATTCGGTACAGGTGCGATCTACCTTCATGGAAAAGCCACTCTTATATTTTGTCTAGGTACTGTATTTTGCTTCCATTAATTACAGAATTAATGGGCCCTGTAAACTGGGACATCTGGAGACATTCAGATGAACCAGTCAGCAGGAGAGGTTGAAGGAAGGACTATCATGACTTTCTAAAATACAGCTTGGCCTTTGACTTTTGCCTTCTTCTTCTCTACTCCCCAATTCCTGGCCCCAGATTCCACGCCTGGTCTCCTATATCAGGCTTTACAAAAGTGTGGAAGGTGATTCTCTCTTGGCAGAAGACTCCCTGCTTGCTTCCAGGCCAATCCTGGTGATGGACTTAGAGCTAGGTAACCCACAAGGGCCACCTCAGGTTTGGATCTGAAGTGGGGAGTGGCAGGCTCCATCCAGGTCTTACCTGGATCTCCAGCAAAGTGCTCCCTGAAAACTCAAACTTTAGGAAGACTCAATGCTCTTCCTTAAGGCTGAGTGCTGATGGACCTTCCCAACTTTTAAGAAGACTAATAGTTTTTCCTTGTTTACATGGTGTCTAATAAACAGTCATAGAATGAATCATGACAAGTTGATGGGGTTAATTATAATAATAGGAGGCTGATTCCATCAATAAAACACAATAAAACAAAAATAAACAACAAAAGTAGAACCTTGGCTTCCAAGGTACTTTTGTCCAGGACATAATTATGGCTTAAGAGTCATCATATTTCCTGTCTCCCTAACAAAGAGCTGTAGTCCTGCTATAAAATAAAGAACTCAAAAACAAAACAAAACCATACTTGGTGGGATAGTGTAGATTAATTTTGATACTTTATAAATTCTTTATGGTTTATTAAAATTGACATTTCTCAAAGAATGTTGGATATACCAAGGCAGTCCAAGGAGGCACAATTTTTAATGCCCAGTACTTATTTTAATAGTACTTATTTTAATGAACTACATTCATTAAGTGTAGTTCCCAATTATGGCAGAGATATTAAATTTACTTTTTTCCCCAATTTTTTTTGTTGTGGTAAAATATACACAGCATAAAATTTACTATCTAAACCATTTTAAAATGTACAGTTCATTGGTGTTATGTAAATCCATATTGTTGTACAAACACTGCCATTCATCTCCATAACTCTTTCCTCTTGCAAAACTGAAATCTATGCCTAGTATTAAGTAACTCTCCCCACTCTGGGAAACCACCATTCTACTTCAGGTCTCTATAATTTTGACTCCTCTAAGTACTTTATATAAGTGGAATCATGTACTATCTGTCTTTTCATGACTGGCTTACTAAATTTACTTTTTAAAATATATGTAAAAGTGAGTAAATTTAAAGAAAAAATGTTAGGTAATCAAGAATAGGCAAGATGGTGCAAGAATAAGAAAAAAAGTGTGGCATTTGGGTTGAGGCAATCGGGATTGAAACATAAGGATATTTCTCCCATATTAATGTTTAAACTTGGCTCTTGGACTCAAGAGAAAAGATGATCCTGACAAAGCATCTATTTTCCATTACTCAGCTCCCTCCTTGCCTGGGATCAAGCTCTTCTGGAGTGCCCATTGGTCACTGGCTCCAACCCTCATGTCAAAAACAAGGTCGGATCCTGTTCCTTCCCCTATGGGCTGCAGCTGCAATCTTTCAACACATTCAATTCCTTCGCCCACTGTGTATGCACCTCTGGGTCGCTTAACCCATTTTACTCTACATTATACTTATTTCTCTTACTAGCCTAACTCCACCACAGACAGGCATTGATCTCATGCCTGCTGTACACATGATGGGGGACTGGGTAGGAGACATCTGCAAACAACATATCTATTCCTTGTGAGTGAAGTAAAGGAGAAGCTCAGTGGGCAACACAAAACATCATGCCCACTGGGTCTCTCAATTAGCTTTTTTCTGTGTCCCCCATGCATAACCTCTGATACAGGCCTTTTCTCAGCCCAGTGATAGAATCTGGCTGCTCAGCTCCAGTCTAGGAGACAAAAGGTTCTTGTGTCTTGTGTTTATCAGAAAATGGGTGGCAAAAATCACCAGCACTACCAAGATCCCCCTGGCCTTTGGCCATATTAAGGCCCAGGGTGAGAAAAGGAAGCAGCCTAAATTCTTCCAGAACAACAAATCCAAAGTGTTAGCAGCTCCTTCATCACTGCTCATGAATTTCCTTCATTGGACGGCCCCTCCAACCTCCCACCAGCTGTCAAGGGGGTGGGCTATGGATATAAAAGCCAATGCTGAGTTTTAGCTGATGCCCACTGATGCAGGGCATTAGTGATACATGCTCCATTCAAGGTTCTCAAATACAGAAAGCCTTATTCCAACACGGGGAATGAGATTTAATTCCAACAAAAGAGGTTGACATGTACTAGCTGGTTGAGCACAGAGAGGACAGGGGTAAACAGTATTGTCAGGTAAGCTTCCTTCAGTTAAGGCAGGTGAACTAAAACCCAGAGTGAGTACTCCATGCACATACCTATGGGGGCTTTAGCATTGAGTTATCAACAAAGTTCTCATTTACCTGGAATCAGAATGCAACGACATGCAAATTTCCTGCATATGTGAATCAACATCAAGGTGCTAAGTTTTGTAAGGCATTCATGGTTTAATGTGGCCAACCCCCAATTCTAGCCCGTCCTTAGCCTCATCATCACCAGTGGTTTAGTAGAAAGAGCACTTGCAGTCAAGTGGAATCAAAGCCTCAGTTGACTCTTCATAACTGTGAGGCCTTGGCCTGTTCCTCCAGGTCACTCAGACTCAGTTTCCTTGTCTCTAAAGATGGAGTATGATGGGAAGAAGGAATATGTTACTAAAACAAAACCTGAAAAGAACAGACTCTATGAGTCTGGAACATCCTGAGAACTAGGAGTAAAGATTCTGTTCAGAAGAGAATCCAGGGTCCCCTAATTTCCAGAAATACAAAAAAACAAAGCAAGTCAATCTATTCTAGGATGCACAAAAAGTATTCTGTAAACACAATTCCAGAGCTTGCTTTGTCAGCATTTAATGCAAGTCTTCTTGAAAATGGCCCCTGGCAGGTCCTCATTGCTGGAATGTTCTCCATCGATCATTGGGGCCTAGTCACCACCTGTATTCTGGTGCTTGCCATCCTCAACTTAAAGACAGGAGAAAAAAGGATGAAAAGCTTCTCTTGACATTTCTGTACTGGCCTCCCTGTGTGTATTGCTGCCTCTCAAGGGCCTCCCTTCCTCATTCTGCCCATGTGAAGCCTTTAGCCTAAGAAAGCCTCTTTACCTGATGTTGCTTCAGTGGGCCTCCATGGGAAACACCATGAAGCCTGAGGCATGGCACTGACCAAAGGCTCAGGCTTCCAGCTCCATGAGGTCAATGCAGGAATCATCTTAAGAAGGAATCAAGGACCATGAAGCACTTGCGTGGCTCAGTCAGTAGAGCTTTTGACTCTTGGTTTTGGCTCATGTGTGTGGAGTCTGCTTGGGATTCTCTCTCTTCTCTCTCTCTGCCCCTCTCCCTGCTTGTGCTCTCTCTGTCTCTCTCTCTCTGTCTCTCTCTCTGTCTCTCTCTCTCTCTCACACACACACACATACACACACACATAAACATTAAAAAAAAAAAAAAAGAGTTAAGGACCAGACAGAGTTCAGAGTCCTCCATCTACCGTGGCCTTTCTTGGAACAGAAGACCCTGTCTATCCATATCAAAATGGAAGCAAATACACCCCCAAGTGCCACACCGTGGCGAACATGCCAAGCTCGGTGGGACATGAATCAAGGGCTTCCTTAATCTTTGGTGAAGAGAACTGAGGAGTCTCTCAACAATGGTTTGTGAAAATATATGAGTAGAAGAGGCCTCTTATGTGGAGAGAGAGAAAAAACCATTGCTCATACTGAAAAGATTCATCTGATAAAACTTGTTGGCAGAGGGACCAATTTCTGTTACACACACACTCACACATATACACACACACATATACACATAAAGCAAATGAAAAATCCCAGAAAAATCTTCTGTCAAAAGTACCTAGTAGCTGGTGTCCAATGATATCTTACTTTTTTAAAAAATAGTTTATTGTCAAGTTGGTTTCCATACAACACCCAGTGCTCATCCCCATAAAAGGGCACTAATGATATCTTACTTTTAATCAAGAAACATTTCTTTAGAGTCTGTGAAGCTGAATTAAACCCCTATTCTGTAATATTTAAATCTGGAGAGAAAGGAGGTTCAAATTCATTCTGGCTCTATGCAGGGCCCTGGCTAATCTCTCAGTTGACAGAAAAATTTCTGCGGAAGCTAAAGAAACTTTCACCCACCACTCAAAATGGGAAGAGTACGGGGGAAGCCTGGGGGAAGGGATATCCCTGTAAGGACCACTGTGTGTTTACCTGAGTCCAAGGGGTATTAGACACTGTCTATCTTAGCTGCCTACTCGAAGTCAAAACGCTAGAAACTGATAGCTCTCTGTATTGTGCCGTCTCCCTACAGCATACAAGTTGATATTTTAATTCCTCAAGGCTTTGTTTTGTCCCCTAAAACTCCAAAAGGAAAAAGGCTAATATATTTTGGGTTCTGGGTTTTATTCCTACAGAATTCCTGCTGCTCTCTGAGGGAGGGTGCCTGAGCTTCCTCAAAAGGATTTCTAAAAGCATATCCACAGAAGAATTTTGTGAAAAACTTGCAGGGCCTTCAGTGATTTTTCAGTTCTATCTACTGAGGACTGGGAGGGGAGAATGAACAAGGCAGAAACAGGAACAAAAACACACATCTGCCTCCAGGGAGGAGGAGGAGGGATTGCCATTTTCATAGAGGAGAAAGATCTGGTGACTTCTGTGGCCTACGAACTTCCTGTCATTGAGTCTCCAGCTAGAGATGAAAAGGGCAGATATGGAACCAATACTGGCACGGGCCTTTATTGGTTCCTGTAAAACTAAGAAACAGAAACAAAGAAACTGTTGTCCTGGCTGCCCTTGGAGTTGAAAACAGAGAAAGAGCCAGGCGGGCTCTAAGTCTTGGCTCGCTCACCCTTGACCCTGAGCAGTGGCACGCACGAGGCTTCACAGAAAGGCAAGCAGTTCATGGATTTGCTGTTCTTAGTGTTTAAGCGCTATTGGTTACACTAGTGTTATTTCACAGACTAAATCACAACTGCATTCTGACAAATCAGATATTTTGTGGCTGAATCAACTACCAATGTAATAGTGAGGCAAGGTTTGTAAAGGGTAAAACGTATCTAACTCTAGAGTATGCCTTTAATAAAATTATGTGTCCAAGGGTACTGTGGATTAGGAAGCCAGCCACTAAATTGGAAGGCATGATCCCTCAACAAAAATGGAATCAATATCTAGGACATACTGTGCATTTTCAGGATGATCAGAAATCCCCTTGTAAGTCTATGAAAATCATGCATGATCTGCCATTTAAATGCACAGAAAGACAGTGCAGGGGTACATAACAAGGGAAATAAATACAATAGCCAACAAACAATCAAACCTGGTTCTGTCTCAAGGAATGGGTTCATGGTAATATTTTTATTTTTTGCATTGTGTTTTTTTCCACAATGTACATCAAAAAAATAACTCTTGGGGTGCCTGGGTGGCTCAGTCTGTTAAGTGTCCGACTTCAGCTCAGGTAATGATCTCGTGGTTTGTGGGTTCGAGCCCCATGTTGGGCTCTGTGCTGATAGCTCAGAGCCTGGAGCCTGCTTCGGATTCTGTGTCTCCCTCTCTCTCTGCCCCTCCCCTGCTCACGCCGTCTCTCTCTGTCTCTCAGAAATAAATAAAAAAATTTTTTAAAAATTAAAAAAAACCTTCTTCAATATAATAGATATCACCAATTGAAACAGACTAAACAGTTGTTTGGGGCATTTTTGATCTGGAGGCTTACCTCATTCTTTAAGGTTAATATGGGAGCTCATTTTTCCTAAAACCATCTCCTACCTTGAGTTATCTGCTTTCTCCTCTGGGTCCCAGGACATCTAGTATACTCCACTATTATCTTCTCATTCCATGAAATTTGTTTATAGTTTATGCTCTCTGCAGCCTCCACTGTCCAGGTATTTCAACAAATAGCACCTACTTAATACATATTTTCTTGAAGTTGGACTTAATTGTTGCTACACTGATAACAGTACAGGCAAAGAGTTGGTCAATCCTCACAGAATTCCTTGAAACCACATTCCAAACATCTGGAAGTAGCTTCAAATCAAGAAACAGTTTAAGGGATTAGCAGAAGAAATGAATCAAGCTATCTTCAATGGGCATGAGAGGAAAATGTCTTACTGCAAAAACTGTTATCACTATGTGATCTCCTCTAATTATGAACAAAACCATGACCCCAAAGCACTCCACATGGCCTGTCTCCACTGAAGGAAAGAGTAGCTGTGTCTATGGTATCACTTGGGAGTTTCAGATGAAAGGATTCTTGACTGTCTTTCAGAATGCAATCTCAACTCAAGTCAAAGAGCTTTTCTTTCCTATCTCCTATCAGATATTCTTAATGTTTATTTATTTTTGAGAGAGAGACAGAGCATGTGGGGGGGAGGGGCAGAAAGAGAGAGAGGAAGACACAGAATCTGAAGTAGGCACCAGGCTCTGAGCTGTCAGCACAAAGCCCAACGTAGGGCTTGAACTCACAAACCATGAGATTATGACATGAGCTGAAGTTAGATGCTCAACCAACTGAGCCACCCAGGCACTCCTCCTATCAGATATTCTTTAAGAATGTGAAAGGTAGGGGCACCTAGGTAGATCAGTCAAGTAAGCGTCTGACTTACGCTTGATTTCTGGTAAGGTCAGTTTGTGAGATGGAGATCCGTGTCAGGCTCCATGCTGACAGCACAGAGCCTGCGTGGGATTCTCTCTCCTTCTCTCTTTGCCTTTCCCTGGCTTGTGCACATGTGCATGTGCATTCTTTCTCCTTCCTCCCTCAAAAAAAAAAAAAAAAAACCATTAAAAAAGAAAAGAATGTGAAAGGTAGGCACTGAAATATCCAAGAGTTAGTGGAAATGTGTATTTACAATCTTTAGAAATAGAGACTGTGTGAGAAGAAACCATAAATTTTTTTAAAATATGTATATATATGTATGTATGTATGTATGTATGTAATCTCTACACCCAACATGGGGCTCAAACTCATGACCTCAAGATTAAGATTCACATGTTCTTCAGACTGAGCCAGCCAGGCACCCCGAAGAATTTGATAACACCAAACACTCTTTTCATGGGACCTAAGATACTGTGAGATACACCCAATATTCTGTAGCCAAAGATTATTGTGAGCTTCCGTGTTCTGCTGAACCAGACAGGAGCTCACAGGAAAGGAGGAAAACCAACTTTGGGACACGTGTGTTCTAGGAGGGTGGCCTATTCTAGATGTTGTGGAACCTAAGGATGAGCCCCTGAACCAATGGCCTGTGGTGCATGAAGCATTCTAGATATGGCAAAAGAGGAAATATTTGTTTTGCTGGCCTAACAGTGCCCACGACACAGACACTGTGCAATAAGACAAAATACAAACTGATATCTGCATCTGATGACTTAACCTTTTTCCTGACAGTCTTCTGAAAACACTCTCCAAAATCTTCAGAAGTGGGCATAAATTAATGAAGAATGATCACTTGGTATCTCTTCAAGTGGAAAAGATGGAAAGGAATAATATGGAGTAACATCAAATTCCATGTCTGAATTCACTGCATTTCAAAGAATTAAAACTCCAAGCATAGTATAGCTGTATTGGATTTATGCACATACATTTCCTAGTTATGATGCAGCTAATAGTCTTGGCCAAAATAATTCATGAGATGCTACATGTAAGTACTGAACAAAGTAAAGCACAAAACAAAAGAATCCAAGACACAAGGGGAAATTCATTGCCAGTTTTTCTCTGCTATGGGTTTACAATCTAAGATTATATGCAGAAATATAAATAATAAAAGGTATGTACATATTTATATTTTTCTCATAATTTTTGGGTTGTCTTTTGTTTTTATCTCTTCCCCCTCCCTCGATAATCCTCTCCATAACTTCAGCTTTCCATAAATATCACCCAATGAACTGGCTGTATGCTCAGAATGCCCCGTGATTTTACCCTGGAACTTAAACCTGTAAGAATTATAAAATGACACTCTGTTATGGGTGCCTGGGTGGCTCAGTTGGTTGGGTGTCCGATTTTGGCTCAGGTCATGATCTTGCTGTTCATGGGTTCAAGCCCCATGTTGGGGCCTGTGCTGACAGCTCAGAGCCTGGAGCCTGCTTTGGATTCTGTGTGTGTGTCTCTCTCTGCCCCTTCACCATTCATTTTCGGTCTTTGTCTTGTCTCTCTCAAAGAACAAACATTAAAAAAATTAAAATAAAATAAAATGATGCTCTGCTAAAACTAAAGATTTCCCATTCCTGACTCCCACAGCACTAACATCACTACTTTAGTCACAGTATACAGGTACTCTTATCGGTCTTCATCCATCATGTTTCCAGAAGCTCTAAATCCACACATCCATCCAAGTGGCTAAAATCAAAAAGCACCAATACCAAGTGTAGATCAGGAAAATAGAGCATCGGAACTCTCATATGCTGTTGGTGGAAGTGTGAATGAATATGAGGATGGGAAAATTCTTGGGCACCATTTACTGGTGTTGAATATTTAACCATCCTACAACCCAACAATTCCACTCCTATATTCCTGAGGCATGTCACCAGAAATCATGCACAAGAATGTGTAGCAGTATTATTCAAAATAGGCCCAAACTGGAAACAACTCAAATATCTATCAACAGCAGAATTGATAAACCAATTGTGTTGGGTTTGCATAATGGAATACTATACAACACATCGAACAAAAGAAGTTAGGGTTAAAAGAGCACATGCTGTATAATTCTAGTTTATGAAGTTCAAAAACAGACAAAACTAATCTATGGCAACAGAAGTTAAAAGAGTGGTTATCCTCAGGTGCATAGCACTTGGGGGTGCTGAGAATGTTCTGTTTCTTGATCTGGGTGACCCTATGTGGTATGTTTACCACTGAAAATTCATCTAGCTGTGTTCTTATTTGTGTACTTTTTCTTAATCATGTTTTATTTCAGTGGAAAGGTTTTTTGATAAAGCAACTCTAAGTGAAAATGGGTTGCTCCAGATGGCCACAGAGCAGCTACTATGGTCACTATTGTTGGGAGAGTTAATGCAGTGGAACACTGGGCATCTCTTCCCCACCCTGTAAGCCACTGATCTTCTCTTCTGACCTTGTGTTCAAACATCAGTCAAGTGGAAAAAGTGAAGGGTTTTATCAGGGACAGGCAGTCTGAGCCTCTTGTGGTTTTGGTATTAATGCCACTGCATAGTGCTGGGAAGCTCAGAACTTCCCAGGGGACATAGCCCCTTCCAGAAGAAGTCAGTGGTGGTGATCAACTGCTACACTATAGTATTGGGGAGAGCTGGCCAAGGAATTTTTTAGTTCTGTGCGTTTGGTTCTGGGATGGGGTGGGATGGGGGTTAGGAGTAGAGTTTCAAGACCCAGTGATCCCCAGTGATCTACTTAGTCTGGAGTGTACTAGCAAGGTGACAATACGAGTGAGGGAGGGAAAGGAGAGAAAGAGAGAAAACAAAGGCAACAGAAGCAGCCTTCAATGACCTGATTCAGCTAGGACTCTCAGCATCCTGCAAAACCAGCCTGAACCTTATCTCATGAAGTTGCTTTGTTTGATCCCCTTACTCTACCTGATGACAAAGGAAACTTTAGAGACTTATCTTACCCTAGAGGTGATGGGTCCAGATGGCAATAAGGGTGGGGCACTGGCCTACATCAGGCCTGCTGTGCTTGCCCTAACTGAAAAGGAACTATGAAATCATGGGAGAGGGAAAGGAAAGTACAAAGCCTTTATTTCCTCAGACTCTGGTCTTTGGGAGTGATGAAGTGGAGAGAAAGAGGGAATAAGAAATAGCATTTAGAGTGCAGAGACAAGAAATCCTTGATCTCTTTCCTGGCTTCCTAGCTTCTTTTTTGGTAAAATGCTAGTAAAGGGCATGAAGTTGATTTAATCAGATGCACCGCTATTAGCAGACATATACAACAGCCCATAGCCAGAAGTGATGGAGGAAGCATGGCTGGCATGTAGCAGGAAAGTGCTTTAGTCCCTCTGCTTAGCTAGGGAGCAAGCATAAGGCTCATCACGCATTTTCAACTTCATATTTTTTTATGCACCAGCTGGGGTCCCCTAACTTCTTTATAGGGTAATGTCTTATTTCTGCAAGAGGCTTCTGATACTTTAATACCTTTAGAATATCCAAAGGGCTGGCATCTTTCATTCATTAATTCATTCAAATATTTACTCAGTGTATGCTACATGCCGGACACTATTCTAAGGCACTGAAAAAAAAAAAAATGAACACAGACCAAACCTCTACTCTCTCAATGAGCCTCCCTCCTCATGTTGGGAGGCACAATTTAAGGAAGTGGACATATATGTCAAATCTGTACAAGTTCTATGAATAAAAATAAAGTCAAATAAGGTGACAGAAGAAATGAGGGTCCAAAGGTGAAGGCTTCCTGGAGGAAGGGCACTCCAGGCAGAGGGAACAGTAAGTGCAAAGTCCAGGAGGTAGGAGTCTTCTAGGCAAGGAGCTGGTGTATCTGAAGCAGAGGGATGAAGAGGGCAGAGGTTGTAAGAGAAGATGTTAAGGGGATGTTAGAAGTCAGAGTCTGGAGCATCTCAAAAGACATGGTGATGATTTGGGTTTTAAGTGAAAAATACTGTGGGTACCTGGGTGGCTCAATCGGTTAAGCGTCTGACTCTTGGTTTCTGCTCAGGTCATGTTTCACGGTTGGTGAGTTCAAGTCCTGCATTGGGCTCTGCACTCATAGAGCAGAGCCTGCTTAGGATTTTCTCTTTCATCTCTCTCCCTCTGTCTCTGCCCCTCCTGCGTGCTCTTTCTCTCTTTCAAAAATAAATAAACAAACATAGTTTAAATGAAAAATACTGAAGGACTTTGAACGGAAGTGACATGACTTGGATTTAGGTTGACAAAAGTCAGATCCTTTTCTATGCTGCTTAGAAAACAGCCCAGGGAAGGCAGGACAGGTGAAAGCAGAGATGCTGGGCAGGTGTGTCCTGCAACGGTGCTGAGAACAAGTAGTCCAATTGGGATTCTTAGAGGTATAGAGCTGCCAGGGATTGGAGATGGATAGGAGCAGAGATATGAGAGACAGACAGGCATGAGGGATGGCTCTGAGGTCCAAGCATCTGCAGCCATGGTCACTAGGATGGGGAAGATCAGGAAGGAAGCAGATCTGTGAAACAAAACCAAGGGCTCAATGTTGATCTTTGTGAGTCTGAGATGCCAGAAGTTGGGCTGAGTGGACAGCTGGATACAAATATTTGGATTCAAAAGAAGACCAACCAATAAGTAGGGAATCATCAATATATTCAGGGCATCAAAGCTACAAAACTGAATAGGATTAACTATGAAATTACACTCGAGATCTCTTTTAATAATCAATATATTGTGTTTACTTGATGCCAACATGGTACCAAGTCCTTTATAGCTATTAACTCACTTAATCTTTCCAGCCACCCTGAGATCAATCTCTATTATTATCCTCATTTCATTGATGTGCACACCAAGGCACAGAGACTTTTTTTTTTTAAAAATGTTTTAATGTTTATTTGTTCTTGCAAGATAGACAGAACATGAGTAGGAGAGGGGCAGAGAGAGAGGGAGACACAGAATCTGAAGCAGACTCCAGGCTCTGAGCTGTCAGCACAGAGCCTGATGCAGGGCTCAAACTCACAAAACATGAGATTATGACTGAGCTGAAGTAAGACACTTAACTGACTGAGCCATCCAGGCGCCCCAAGGTGCAGAGACTTTTAAGCATCTTGCTCAAGGTTAGTGGGAAACAGAAGGGAGTGGGGAGGAGAAGAGAGTCTGAAGGCTTGAGTTCTGGGTGCTCTCAAGTTAGGAAGTGAGGGAGATGAAGAGAAACCAGCTAGGAGACCAGAAGCAGCAACAGGAGATGTAAGAGGAAACTAGAGATTATGGTGTCCCCAAAGCCAAGTCAAGCAAGTGTCCCTGGAAGGGAAGGTAGATCAAGTGTGTTGAATGATGCTGATAGATCAAAAGGTGAGAACTGACCACTGAATAGGAAAATGACATCATTAGTTTCACTAATTTGGTTTTGAAATTAACTTACTCTCATTTTGAATGCAGGCAATAAATCCCAGTGGTTCCCACAATAGGTGAGACTCTGTCACCAATAGAAACCCCAAACATTTTCACTGCTGGTACATAAGTACTATTTCTTCTCATCTTTGTTTCCAGGTGAAAGTAGTTCCTAGACCTTGCTATTTATTTATTTATTTTTAATTTTTTAATGTTTATTTATTTTTAAAAGAGACAGAGCACGAAAAGGGGAGTGGCAAAGAGAGAGGGAGATACAGAATCCAAAGCAGGCTCCAGGCTCTGAGCTGTCAACACAGAGCCCAATGGAGGACTTGTACCCATGAACCATGAGATCATGACCTAAAGTGAAGTTGGACACTTAACTGACTGAGCCATCCAGGTGTCCCATAGACCTTGTTACTTAATGTTTTAATAAAGAAGTACCTGTGTTATGAAATCATGCATTTTAAGAATTCTGATCATTCTACTATAATAGAATTGTTTTCCCTATGTCATCCTATATATTTTATTTTATGCATTTAAAATATGATTCTGAGAAGGGGATCCATGACACACAAAAAGGTTAAAGATTTCAAGCTCACCTCAATATTAACCACAAAGGAACAACCAAAAGCCAACACAGGTAGAGGAATAGCATTCCTCACCTACAGTACCAGCTTGGCACTTGGCCATCCAACAAACTAAGGAACCATAGACATTTCATGGCAACTATGTCTGGAGTAGCTGAGGCTATTATCACAGCTCATATTCACCAAGGATGCCACAGAGGAAGGTGACTTCAATGTATCTATGTAGCCACCAGAATGTGCCCAGTCAAGGCCCTGGGGGTGGGGGGTGATGATTCTTCTTTCTACAGGGTTTTTACTTGAGATAAGATCCTCTTTGCCCTACCTCTCTGATATCTGGCCACCCTGACATCATCTGAGAAAATAGAGGAACTAACAGCAAAGTTACCACTCCACGCTTCTACAAAATCCGGGAGAGACCCCAGCACAACAGCCACAGCCTCATTAGTCTGGCTTTTTTCCAGATGGCATAGGTCTTGAGTTAGTAGAATGAGGGCCATACCGGAGGTTTACCTCGTAGGGAAGTTAAGACATTCAATGAGCTGGCAGCTGTGACATACTTAGAACAGTGGCTGGCACATGGCAAACACCATAGGCATTGTTCACTAAAGACAATCTTGCTTTTTCTCTTTCTTTCCCACTAAAAAAAGTACCAAGTTAAAATGCCTCTGAAATTTTGCAAATTCAGTGCTAACCAACACAGCACTCAAGAGTGACATTAATCTGAAAAACAACTTTTGTGGAATGCTTACAGTCATTCTCAAACTTGAAAAGAAAAAGATAGAGACATTAAAGAGTAAATAGCAGCCCAGCTCTCCCATCCCAATACCTACTGCAGTCAGACATCAAAATTCTGATGGCTGCTGACATGATTCTCATGTCTTCTAGCAAACCTATCATCCCTGTGCCTTACACACCAAGGAGGGCTGGTTTTTACCACTGGTGTCTGTCATCTACAGGGCTTGGGACTATCTTGCAGTACAGTGTTTTCTGGATGTAGAAGAAATCAGCCCCTCAAGCTCTCTTCTTTGCCCTTCTGTCACCAACCTGGACTCCCACTTTAATTTTAACTCAATAATGCAAAGAATAAAGAGAAATCTCCTCAGTAAAGTTCCACGAGTTGGGCACTATTCTGCCTGTGAGGTGGAGAGTCTTTAATCAAAAACCACTATGCATTTGTTTAGTTTATGGGGGGAAAAATTAGCCATTGAAGTTAAGGGAAATCATGGAATGCCAGGGCACTGCCACAAGTAGCTTGGGGACCATCTGGTTTACCCCCATCATTTTGTAGAGAAGGGAAGGAAATGGAAGCCGTGCAGCATTTTCACAGCTACAAGGGAATACAGTTCCTCCAGAGACACAAGAGAGTTAAAGCACTCCCTTCCAGCTGTAAAATGCCTCTTTGCAAATTGCTTGCTCTCTCTGAAGGCTATGGCAGGGAACAAGTTGGGCTGGTTTGAAACTTGCCTGGGCAACCAGCACCACCTGGTTCACCTGCTGTTGCAGGATTCCTTCCTGTCTCATGACTTGTAAGCAAAACCTACTCCGGGAATCTCACCCCTACACTACACCAGGCTGCCTCAACCCATTTCCTGGGAAAGAGAAGAAACCTAATAATGAGTCTGGCCTCCAAGGTACCAAGTGTCTGTGTCATTTCATAGTGATTATATTCTGTTACCTTTGCTAGCAATGAATTATAGCATCCAAGAGCTAAGATGAGGTTTTAGTGACCTCCTCCAACCTGCCACCCCAACCCTGGCCTCTGTACTCCAATTCTCCTGATAAAGACCACTCCCTTACAACTTACTCAGATCAGGTGCAATAGTGCACAACACAACACGCCTAACCAGCATAGCAAATTGCTCCCCTTTTCCTTAATCATTTACAACCACATCCACACTCCAATACACTGGGTCACATTTTTAGGTTAATGGATATGGGAAGTGCTGGGGTTTTTTTCTGACCTGAGAACGCAAAATGAGTCCATCCTCTTTAGGGCTCCCCTTTAAACCTTCTGGAGACTGACACGGGCTACACTGAATTCTATTTTGCACGCGTTGGATCCTGCTGCGTTATTGTTTCCATCACTGTGAGTAAGCGGATACCGCAGCTAGAACTTTAGGTTTCCGGGTTCTGGTGCCAGCAGGCATCGAGAGGTTGTAAAGTTCAAGTGCCTTCAAAGTGATTAAAATAAACAGACAACTGGTTCTTAGGCCACTCCCACCTCTTACAGAGAGCTTCATCTGGAGAGGCCACCACACTCCTAGCTCCCAAACTTCTGAGAAGCCCAGATGGCAGTCCTCGTAGCCGCTAGGGTTGGCTTAGCCCCCATCTGACGCCCGGCACCTGATCGTCTCAGTCACCTGTGGGCTTCGCTGGGTTCCAGGCCATTTTCCAGGCTGACATCTGTCTGCACCATCTCCTGTTTCAGTTCTCCGATCTCCGAGGCGATTGTGTCAATGAGCTATTCAAAGACAAAAATAGTGTGACGTCAGACAGTTGGAAGAGGCGTGCCCAGAGCCTAGGGAGCTTCAGCCACTTCAATAGGAGCACAGAGAAAACCACCTTTTTTTTTTTTTTTTTTAAATCCTGGCTGTGTGAATTTTCTCTAGCCAGAGGAAAAAAATGAAGAGGGTGGGAGCAGATTTTTCTAAAAAAAAAAAGAGGAAGAACTTAGGTTTCGGTACAGCCCTAAGAAAAAGGATATGACACCCAGTTTGGTTTCTCAACATGAATACAAAAAGGAATAAACAAATCCTGGTAAAATCAGGGTTCCACATTCATTTTGTCAAAGTCAAAACTCAAGAGGAATTCTCTGCATTAAAATTTATATAATCATGGTTCTGATTACAGAAATAAGCATATTTAAAGGACCTTAATTTCCAGACATTAAGCTTATTATTCATCCTATTCTTTGCTTTTTATTTATTCTTCTAAATAAAGAAGGAAGAAGGAAGAGAGAGCACTGCATGGGGTGTGCAGTGGGGTAATGGAGAGGGAAAAACACCTTCTTCTTGCAGAAGACTTATGTGGGCTTATATCCTCTACCCACACACCTGGGAAGAGGTTCCAGCTGATCCTGAAGGCTGGTCTAAACTCTCGAGGACACCTAATCAGCCATCTAACAGAATCCTTCTTGGTGCTAACTGGCACTCTATGTGTAGACCGGCTGTTCTCAAAGTGTGTCACTGCCCGCTTATTTTTTAAAACATATAGTTGTTTTTTATATAAACATTATGTCATAATATAATATATTTATCCTTGTTTTGAAATAAATATTTTTAAAAACTCTCCATTTTAGAGGAGGGCACTTGTGGGGATGAGCACTGAGTGTTATGTGGAAACTAATATGACAATAAACTATTTGTAAAAAAACAAACGAAAATAAATAAATAAAAATAAAAACTCTCCATTTTAATTCCTAATACAGCCAGTATCTGTAGATATAATCTACATGAACATAAGCTCTTTGGGGTCCTCCATAATTTTTAATAGTATAGTAAAGAGATTTAAGGACTGAAAGGTTTGACAATCACTGTTATAGCTGAAGGCAGGTATTGTCTTGCCTCAAGCAGTTTTTATCCCACCCAGACTCTGGGAAAAATTTCATTTGAGTTTATATGCTGTTCTAAAATGTTGACCTCATCTGTTCATTCATTAATTTAACAAGGCTTTATGGGCACCCACTTTATGCCAGGTGCTACAAGCACAGAGTAAAACCTTACTGTCAACCGACAGTTCTCATGGTGGAGCCCAAATCACAGCCCTGAGCACTAAGTGCCAGGATGAAAAAGGAACATGGTGATGCTGTAGACAGCAGCTAAGTGGCCACTTCTCTCGCTAGGGTGGGATGGTGAGGGTGGATCTTGAGGAAGTGATGAATCCCTGAATGACATGGGAGCCATGAAAAGACCAAAGGAGGACCTGTCCATACAGTGAAAGTCCCAGAGGCTGGGGGTGGGGGTGGGGTGTAAGTGGCAGGAGAGGCAGGCAGGGACCAGTTCTCATTAGCATTCTAGATCATGTGTCCATAAATTTCAGTTTTCTACACTAAGGACCATCAAAGAGCCTTAGGATGGAAAGACATTTTCTTCGTTTTATGTTCTAAAAAGACCACCTTGGCTGCTGGCTAGAGATGGTTTGTAAGGGCAAGAGAAGCAGCAAGACCAGTTTTGAGGCACTGCAGTGATCCAGCAAGAGTGACCCAGCTGGCTTAGACCAAGGTGGTGGCAGTGGAATTAGAAACAGGGGGGAAATCCAGGGACAATTTAACATAGCAGTTGATAGAAGTTGACGAACTTAATGTAGAAGTGGTAGGAAGAGAAGAATCAAGGACAACTTCAGTGTTTTTTGGCTTGAAGAATCAGACAGATTGCAGTGCCCTTGACTGACATGGGGGGTTAGGTTTGAGGAGGAAACTGAATTGGATCTAGGGTAGGTTAAACCTTATTTGATTTTCTTATTGGCCATCAAATAAATTTGGTAAGTGGCTTTTGACATTCAGTATTGAGATATTTACACATTTGGAAGTCATTGGCATATGTGTTAGCATTCTGAAGCCTGGTGACAGGGAGAGATTACCTGAGGGGAAAGTGGAGAGAGAGAAGGGGTCCCTGCAAATAGCTCTGCACACTTCCAATACTGGAAGGTCAGAAGAAGGGAGACCAGCAAAGTCCTCCATGCTTGATCCATCCCTATTGTGTGTTCCTGGGATGTAAGCTGTAGGTGAATATTCTAGAAGTACTGGGAACTTGGGAGAGAAAATGACCAGGAGATCTCTTTTACACATATCTCAGTGGCAAAAATTTTAAAGTCTGACAATCCCTGGGTGCCTGGGTGGCTCAGTCAATTAAGCGTCCAACTTCAGCTCAGGTAATGATCTCACAGTTTGTGGGCTCAAGCCCCATGTCGGGCTCTGTGCTGACAGCTCAGAGCCTGGAGCCTACTTCACATTCTGTATGTGTCTCTCTCTGCCCTTCACCCCCCTTACTCTCTTACTGTCTCTCATAAATAAGTAAATATTTAAAAAAATAAAAAATTAATAAAAGTTTGACAATCCCAAATATTTGAAAATGTGGGAAAACAGGAATTCCCCAAATGCTGCTAGAGGAGTGGGATTTGTAGAGCCACTTTGAAGAACAGTTTGGCAATGTTTTGTAGAGTCGAAGACAGCCAGATTCTTAGATATTTACTATAGAGAAATTCAAGCATGTGGGTGCAAGGAGACCTTTATAAAAATATTTGCTGCATCATTATTTGTAAGAATACCAAATTACAAGCATTTAAATGTCCATTAATAAGAGAATGGGTAGATTGAGGTATAGAATACTACGCAGCAGTTAATGTTAATGAACCAGAGCTATCGGTATCAACACATATATAAACATAAATGCTCAAAAACTTTTCATAAAAGCAAGAAGAAAAGTTGAAAAGGGTTATATCCAGTATATAAAAAAAACCATTCAAAACTGTACTGTAGTGTTTGTAAATACACACATAGACAGACTATCCCAATATGTAATATGGGGGTTATAATCTTAATTCTCTGGAGGAGAAATGGATGGAGATGTTCACAGGTCAGGGTCTCAACCACCTGTGAGATATTTTTCCTTCCTTCCTTCCTTCCTTCCTTCTTTCCTTCCTGTTTCTTTTTTTTTTTTTTCCAGAGAGAGTAAGCAGGGGAAAGGGGCAGAGGAAGAGAGGAAATCTTAATCAGTCTCCATGCTCAGCTTGGAGCCCAATGTGGGGCTGGATCCCACAACCCTGGGATCATGACCTAAGCTGAAATCAAGAGTCAGGTGCTCAATTGACTGAGCCACCCAGGTGCCTGGAGATTCTATTTCTTAAAATGAAATGGCAAAATGATAAGACTGACAGAGCTGAATGATATGTGTTTAGCAGGACGTATGATTTTCAGTATGTTTATTCATAATAAAAATTATTAGGAAAATAAAAAGGGTGGATGTGTATGAAAATGGAGGGAGATGGAAGGACAGATAAGATGGGAGTGAGTGGGGTGATGAAGGCAGTCTGAGTGTCTGTCCTGAAGCCCCTCAATCTGGGCTGGTCACCCTCCCCTTCTGGGCCATGGCTATGGTCCTGGGCAAGACAGCTACACACAGGAGGGTCACCCATGGCCTCAGGCAAACCTAGGAGGCAGAATTCCCATCCCCAGCAAGGAGGCAGGTCACTAGGCACAAACACCGTCTCCATCCTCAGTCACCTTCACAGCCACCATATTGATTTGAACATAGTAGTACCCTTCCCCAGGAGAGAAGCCCTTGATCTTCCTTTGCCAGACTTCCTCCTGATATTGGTCTTGCTGACACCTTTGGTAGCTCTTCACAGCCCTATTTGTCTGCCAGGGATGTGTGCAGACACCCGGGAAAGTAGCCATAGAGCCAAGTGGCTATTATTCAACGCAGTCAGAGAGGAAGACAGGACACCAGGACACCAGAACACCAGGTTTCAGAGCACGAAGTTAGAGACAGTGGTTCTACCCAAAGCACAGCATCTGTCTCATTTCCAGAAAATTTCAAGTTGTGAGAAAGTACCCAAACCCAAGACACAGACATCAACAAGCACTGGGCATCACAGAGTCTAACCTGATAAAGCCACGGCATTTCCTGTGTTTGTTATCTCCCCAGGGTAACAGAAAGGGTTGTGTGCTTGCATTCCCATGCAGGGTGAGAGGGGGCTGCTGTAAAAGACAAGAGAGAGGAAAGCAAGCAGGGGTTGGGTCTCTGGGTCCCCTCCTTCATTCTACTCAGAGACCCAGGGCACTCATATCTTCTTCACAATGAGCATTTGTGCATAACAAAGCACGGGAAGCCTGAACTATCCACCTGGGTGATTTTCATGCTAATTGGCACCCAGGCCAAGGAGAAGAATTTAGGAATGTCTAGCCAGGTTCTTTTCCTATGAGATCACACCCAGAGCTCTGCCTGGACGAGGCTGGGCCTATAGCATCCCTGTTTAGAGCAGGAGTCTACATTAATTTGTACCATTCTGTAATCACTCTGGTAATCTCATTTGAGGGGTCACACTTCAAGCAGCAGCTCTGTTCAGTTTCAAGGATGTCTAGTTATGGCAACTGCCTGGTAGTTTGGCAGCATGGATCAGTGGTAAGTGCACCAGCTGTGGGCTCAGAAAGACCTGCCTTTAAATTCCATCCTGCTCCCCGTTGACTATGTCCTGAACCCATCTGGGCACAGTTGGATCCCTGATGCTAAAGGCTTGTGCTACTAAGGGGAAGCTCTCTTGGAGAGTTAAAAAAAGACAATGAGATTAAAACATTTTGCACCGAGCACCTAAATGCTTCCCAGCTCTCAACCTATTTAAATTCTCTCTTTATATTAACTGTGAACATTGCCATGAAGTGGAGTGATACTAAAAAACACTTCAAATAGACATATATACCTCCTGGCCTGTAAAGAGGCCATTTCATTACCAGGGGCAGACCTGGATCTACAAAAGAGAAATGCTTGTGGAGTCCAATCTTCATTTGACAGCTGTCCAGAAGTCTCTAACCTCAAGATCTGCCCACTAGATGCCTGTTTTCCTCAACTGGGGACAGAATTCTTGATGCCATCCCTGCTCACCTGGGAGGCTGGGAGGGGGGGGGGGTGCGGAGGGAAAAGGGAGGGACTCCAAATCTTGTGTTCTTTCTTTTAGGGTTAGATAAAAGGAGAAAAAATCTCTTGAAGCTCAAGCAGAATTAAAAGGAGAAAGTGTTTATAGAGCAAGTTCTGATACAGAGCTCTTCAAATGGCAAGTCAACTCAGGAATGTTATCATGGTTTGAAAAGGGATGTGTTGCTAATATGGTGAAGACTTGAAACCTAGGGTGTGGGAAAAGTCAAGTGTTTAGCTCTCAGCTACGGAATTTCTATTCCCCTAGTGCATCAACTTGGCCTTGGGGTGTGATGGACCTTTACAGTACCATCAACCCTGTGGGATGAGACCTACCTCCATGTCATGAAAAACCACATGACCCAAACAATCCCTCTCCCGTCTATTTCTGCTGAGCTGGGGGAGACTCATGGTCTGGTAGGTACAACCCATGTTAGGGTTCCTTTATAGTAGTCTCGGGGGCACCTGGGTGGCTCAGTCAGTTGAGCGTCTGACTTCAGCTCAGGTCATGATCTCACAGTTCATGAGTTTGAGTCCCGCATCGGACTCTGTGCTGACAGCTCAGAGCCTGGAGCCTGCTTCAAATTCTGTATCTCTGTCTCCCTCTGCCCTTTCCCTGCTCATGCTCTATCTCTCTCTCTCCCTCAAAAGTAAATAAACATTAAAAAAAATTTTTTTAATGAAAAATAAATAAAGTAGTCTGGAAATGGGCTCCTTATCAATTTTCAGATGATCTTTGTCCCCAGGAACTGTCACTGTGAAAACAAACAAAATAATGAAGGCTTTTTCCTTCCATTTGCAGAGGAGTATCTAGAAAATGATGATGGAGCATCTCAAAACCCTGTCCTTTTGTTTTTGTTTTCTAAACTTTGTGTTAACATCTCTCAAGGGTGTTTGCATTTATATTTTTGAAATTTAATTATAATTAATTGCAGACATGATACATGAATAGAGTCCCATTGAAAAACATACATTATTGTAGTTAAATCTAAGCCCCACTGACCATCATCCATAATCCTTTTCACCTGCCCAGAGGTGAAAGTTCTTGAACGGTGTCATTCTGTGCTTTTTCTACCCAATGAAATTGTACTGATGTATCATCCTGTAGTTCCCTTACTTCACACAATGAAATGTGAGATTTATCCACATTGATGCATGAAGCCCTATTTTGTTCATTTTAAGTGGCAATGGTTTTCCACTCTCGGGATATGCCACATGGAGACATCCATAGGGATATGCTCTGTAGTCATTCTATTTTGACAGAGAACTAGGTCATTTCCAGTATTTTGTGGTCACAAGCAGTACTGTGTTAAACATCCTTGCGTGCAGTGTGAAATCTCACAGAAAATGCTGGGCTCCATTGATATAAGAAGTTCTGAGGTGGTGCCACATTGCTCTCCAGGTGGCTATGCCCCGCTATACTATCTCCACCATCTTTGAAAGTCTCTCCCTCACTTGTCAGTGTTTCATTTTATCAAGCATTAAGCTTTGGCCCATCTGATGAATAGAAGTGGTTTTTTATTGTCTCAATGTGCTTTGCTTGGATTATATGTTTGTTGTCCATTTGTATTTCCTCCTTTGAGGAATTGCCTGTTCATTTATCTGTTGCCCATCTTGGGATTTCTTGGTTTTACTTATTAAATTGTATGAGTTGTGGATACGCATCTCTTGTCTCAAATATTTAAAAGATTTTCTCTCATGTTGGGTTTTTTTTTTTTTTTTGGTCTTTTAATTTCCTTAAGCATTTAATGTTGATAGAATCAAAAGTTTTCAGTATGGGTCTTGTTTATTGACCCTAGTTTAGGAAGACTTTCAGTTTCCTCTATTTTCTGCTGAGACTTACACATAGTGTTTCCTCATACATTTACGTATAATGTATTTATTAGTAGGTCTTTCATTCATCTGGAGTATAATTTTATGTGTGGTATGAAATCAGGACAAGGAGAGGAGGGATAACTCTAATATGGCTCAAGCTAGGTTCCCTAAACCCCTATATCTTGCACTCTGGGATGGCTATATCTGCCCCAAGGCTATATCTGCCTGCCTTCTGCAGGCCAAGGAATGTACCAGAGGGCTGCCATTTAAAAATATGCCCAAAGGCTGGAGGTGGCCTATGAGGTAGGAGATAGAACTCTGCCCTTGATTGTTTTGTAATTCCAAATGGGGAGCAAATAAACTCAACAGCATTTTTGTAACCGTCCATCTTAGCCCTGCTAATTCAAAACATCCTCTAATGATAGCCAGAACCTTCCTGTTTACTAAAATACAACATTCACTATCTTTTTATTCCATTTTCTATTTTGCAGTTAAGAGAAAAAAAAAAACCTCCACACCACATACTTACGTAGAGAAAAAGGTAATAGGTAACCTGCCCCTATATGTTCTTCTGAGTAAAGTGAAATGAATGGTTTGATGTGTCAATAACTTTCTGTTTTTAGCTCAAAGTGGAAAAGAGTAGTGTCAAAAATAGAAATACTAGGCCTCAGAAGGAATCACTTGTGCAAACGCCCATGTCAGCAAACTAGGACTTAATGCCTAACCTAACTCTAGCTCCAGCCTCTCCCAGGAGTGGCATTTTCAACCAGTCTGCAATTTCCTAATCAACACTAGTAATATAAACTGCAGAACAGACCCCGGGCCCTTCCCCTAGAGGAAGGTGACCCAGCCTAAAACAAACCTTTCTTTTCTTTATGACTTCCTAGTCCTCACTCCCTTCCGCCTACGCAGGTCTTCCATTTTGTACTACTCCTCGGAGCTCCTTTCTTCTTGCTGGACAAGATGCTGCCCTATTCATGAATCATCGGGCAAATAGACGTTCAAGTTTACTCAATTGAATTGTGCTTCCTAAACAGCAGTATTTAGAGGAAACGAACCCAAGTGAATAGATCGAATTAAGAGAAGAATTTGGCTAAATGACCAACTTGGAATTCCTTTGGCTCTGCATCTTCAAGCAGTGTATCCTTGAGTTAACAATTTGACTTCTTAAATTTCCTCATCTGTAGACTGAGGATATTCTAAGACCTGCTCCTTGGAGCTGCTTAAAGGGTCCACTTAAGGTGGACACAGGCAAAGCCCACAGCAGATGTAAACTTTTAGTATTTGCTGGTGGGAAGCGTGCTTACTGATTTACATCACCCATCCATAACAAAAATGTCAGAGGCCTGGTTCAGAGGGTGCTAGAAATGTGGGGTGGGATTAAGGTAGCAGGATGTGTTGGCTAATTATATCTGTTGGGGGACACTGGTCCTTGTTCAATGCTCATGAGAGAGACTTCCACACACTATGTCCCTATAGGGACGTAAGTTCCATGAGGCTTTTTGGGGCTTAGCAGGCATGAGTGTTCTTAAAGTGGATAGAAACATTTGAAATCAGGGGATTCCCAGGAAATTCAGGACCTGGTGCCCTCTGTGTGCATCAGTACCTTTTGAGTACACTCCAAGACGTTGATGGACCGGGACTTCATAGCTCTTAGCTTCTTGGACCTTCCTCAGATCCAAAAAACCCCTGTAAACATCAGGCAGCACAATGGCCTCCCCTGAGACCAGTCCTTCCATCAGAGGGTGCCTCTAATGCTTCCCAAGAGTGGTCCGGAGAAGGGAACACAGCCATACATAATCAGCCCCAAGGTCCTTGTCAAAGCACAGCTTTCAGGTAGCCAGAACCAGCTTTGTCTGGTGCACAGAGACCCAGAAGTTCTCTCAGAGTCAATCTTTGGCCAATGCCAAAATGGGTACTAAGGTATAAATGCCTCAGCTCCTTTTCCTCTGGTGGAAACAACTCAGGAGCAAGATCTACACTGTCCCCAAGTTCCCTTTAAGATGGAGCCAAAGGATCTTCAGGGGACTTTGCTTGAAACTGGACTCTTGTCTAACCTCCTTCCCTGCCCCACTATGGTTTCTCTTGAGAGCACTTCCTGATAAGCCACTTCCATAAAAATCTTTAGCTCTGGGCCCATTTCCGTGGAACCTGACTTAAGACAGTCCCCAACCTTCACTCTTGGCTCCTTTCTTTCATCATTTGAGGTTGATGGTCCTGCCTGTGGGTTATTTCTAGAGCCAGAGGCTCTCTCAAATGCCCAGACCTGAATATAAACTCCACAGAGTAGGAACCACGTCTTTTTACTCACTGCTATATCTTCGGGGCTCAGGCCAGTCCCTGGCACACATGAATTGTTGAATGAACAAGTGCACTTCCTCCTCTGCCTTCCTCTTGGTAACTTCCCTGTTCATTTTCCTCCTAGAACGGGGCTAAATCAGGACACGGAGGGGGTGGAGCTCCAATCAGTCCATGCTCAGCTGGACATGCTGGGGAAGTGACTGCCATGGTGGTAGCCAATAAAAGGCACTGCTCAAGATTTATCAACTATTTACCACCAACAACCCTTCATGGAGTTGCACATCCAGAACACACAGTTAGGTTGTCATGGAGCAGAAGCTATTGACTTTAAAACACAGTCCCTCTAATGACTAAGTTGTAAACTGCTTCTACTAAAAAGTAAGAGAGGTCCACATTGGCTCTACCTTGACAGAAAATCAACAGTAAGTATGCACAGGCCACGAAGGCCTGGAAAGATTGTGATGGTTATGTGCTGATCGTTTCATGCAACTTCTAGAAAGCTGTGCCCAGCGTTTATTGAGTTTTGTTTCTCACTAGATTTAAAATGATTCTACAAACACTGATACAACTTCAAATTTAGCATATCCTTGGGGGAAAGAAGGTTTTTCAGATACACACGGTGTCTATAGTTCATATATGAAATGTGGAAACAACTTATGTGGCTGCATCTTGAAATAGTCATTCTGCTGAGGTCCTAATTTACTTGGTCAGTTGTCTGAGGCCAGTATTATGTTAAGTTATTCAATGACCTCAGAAATCACACATTATCACCACATTTCTACTGTGGCTTTGAGTTTTAAGGGTAAGTAACAATCTAAATGGTAGAAGGGCCACAAAGAATAGAGTTCTTTCTGAGAGCTGGCACTGATATCTTCTGCAGCCCTGGTTAGTTTCAGTGTTTGTGCTTTAAATCTGATTTTGCATTTGTTTCTTGATATTTTTAAGAAATGTTTATAAAGTATGTATTAAGCATCAGGCTCTGGGTCTGTAATAGGGAAGAAAAACACAAACAGTGAGCTCCATCAAATTTTAGATACTATTAATTATAAGGCACACTCTTATTTTATATGCCATCAAGAAAAAAAAGAGCTACCAACTAAAAGTATAGCACACCACTGACTATAGGATACAAATGATTTCAGAGATGATAAATTTTGGAAATCAGTCTGTCTTATAATTGAAATGCACTGATCTATGTCTTCATGGAGCTCAAGTTGGGGAGGTCAAGAAGCCTGAGGTTATTGGTAGCTTGTTTTGTTATCTGGTCAGTGACAAACCTGCTGCATAGGGACTAACATCCTGGAGTTTGTAAAATGAGGACTGGTGAGATGACCAGCAGGCATTCAGCCCTCCTGGGCTCCACCTGGCTCCCTCTCCAGGTATGACGGCTCTCTTGGAAAGCATTCTACATTGACCACGACCAGAAGCCTGACAAGAGCAGATTCCTGCACCCTGAGTAGGTACTTTGGCCCCAGGTCCCTGGAAAACATGAAACCTGAAGCCCACTGCCATGGGAAATATGCGCTCAGACTTGAATATGGTGCCCTTCTGGCCTTTGAGCATTCAGAGGAACTCCAAGGCCAATGGAGCTTTGGGTAGATTCACCACAGGATCAACCTTGTCCATCCATAGATCAGTTCCGCCACAAGAGGTTTGTTCCTACAGTTAAAACTATGCAAAGCTTGAGGCCAAAAGAATTCCCTTTCAAAGTCGTAGTTGAGCACTGTATACCAAGCCTACCTAAGGGTCACCTGGAATGTCATTTTGTTTGACTCTTTTCCTTTGATTAAAGCCCAGACTCTGTAAAGTCAGATGCAGAACATTGGAAGACTGGTAAATGGCAAATGATATTTGTTTGGCAGAAAAGATTAAAAAAAAAGGTTTTCATTTTATTGCCCTGGATGTCATTAGCCACTTTCATATTAGGTTGAGCCATATGAAACTGCAATTGTTTGAAAGTCAAAACATTGTTGAATACTAGCAGTATCAAGTTTATATCTAACCTTGCAAAGTTAGACACACAAAGCTGGCTAACAGTGGGTGTTATCGTTGGTTCAACATGGGATTCTTTTGACTGGTGACTATTAACCAGTCTCTGCCATCCACAATTGGCTTTAACATCCTGTTGCTTTTCTTTTTAATGAGTGAAATCAATCTTTGACACTCACTCAGTAAGTACTTGTATGAGAATTGTGATTTTCATTTTTGAAAATTATCTCTGAAGGTTAGGGTCATCCATTCGAAGACACTTGCCAACTGTGGGTCCCAGGACTTGTGTGTGTATATGTTTGGCATACATACTTGTGTATGTATGTTGGGCAGGGGGTCCTTAACCTCTCTGGACTTCAGTTTTTTCAAGCATTAAATAGATCAATGGATTTCTAACCTCTTTGGCTCCAACTCTTGTTGATCCCTAGCTGTCCTTCTGTGCCTTTCAGAATGCAGTGGCATGAATGTTGTTGTCACATTCACTTCCCTTTTTACCACCTCCAGCTTCCTACTTAGCTTTACTGGGCTTTCTACAAGCACTGGAGGAGAAAGAATGACTCACTCTTTCTGGAAGCCAAGCTGAATGTATATCATCAATTTATATATGAAAACTATTGAATTCAGCACTTTTAATTCTAGGAACTGCCCTAAAGAAATAATCAGATATACATCAAAGAAAGTTCTTGGCAGCATTGTTTATAATAGTGAACAAGAACTAAGTGTCTAACAACAGTGGACTGGTTAAAATATGGTACAGTAATATACTGGAATACTATACAGTCATTGAAATAGTGATTCTGTTACTATTAAAACACAGAGAACAAATTGATGGTTGTCAGAGGGGAGGTGGGCAGGGAGATGGGTGGGACAGGGGAAGAGGGTTTAGAGGTACAACTTCCAGTTGTAAAATAAAGAGGTCCTGAACATAAAAGCACAGCATAGGGAACATAATCAATAATATTTAATAATGTGGTATATGGAGGGATGGTAGCTACCACTTATTGTGGTGGGCACTGAATACTGTATAGAATTCTCAAATCACTATGCTGTACACCTGAAATAACGTAACATTGCATGTCAACTATATCTCAGTAATAAATTTTAAAATGGTAAACCTGTTATATATTTATTGATATGTACAACGTATGTCAATATAATATTAATTTAGTGATAAATTAGTGGAAGAAAAGATGCAAAATGGCATGTATTCTCTCAGCCTATTTATGCAATGTATTTATCTGTGGACTTATGTACTATAAAGGATAAATAACAAAATTCTGGATGCCTTTGCATGTAGATAGTGACAGGGCCCATTTCCAGATGGAGCATTTAGTAGTGGTAAAATATAGGTAATCTTTTCTTCCTTCTTTGCATTTAAAAATTTTCCTGCAATAAGCATTTTTTTCCATAGGAAATATAGCTATCTTCATTCTGGGAAAAATAGAAGGAAGAGCAATTTGATGGGTAGAATTCATATGGAGCCTAGAATTAACAGCACAGCGATTAGACAAGTTTTCCTTTTTCTTTAATTTTTTAAACTTTTTTAATTTTTGAGAGAGAGAGAGAGACAGAGTGTAAGCATGGAGGGACACAGAGAGAGGCAGACAAAGAATCTGAAGCAGACTTCAGGCTCCAAGCTGTCAGCACAGAGCCCGATGTGGGGCGGGCTTGAACCCACCAACCATGAGATCATGGCCTGAGCCAGAGTTGGACGCTTAACTGACTGAACTACCCAGGCGCCCCATGTTTTCTTGAGAGCACATGGACTCTGTGATATACTACTCTGCCAACAGGTGCTGACATTTGCCAAACCTAAGTGCCTGCGATGTATCACCTGGTTGGTGCAAACCTTGATAAAACAAAGGAAATAAGATGACCTGCCATTTGCCATGGCAGAGCTGTGGAATGAGGTTCCTCGCTCCCTAAAGACAGGACCTTGCCAAGTACAAGTGGCACCTCACCTATGCAGTGCATCTTTTTTTCACAATTCTGCTCAGCTACATGCCAGGCACTGATCTCAATATGGAACAGAAAGCATTCTTCATTCTAAACCATCCACTATGTATAGGGAAGTGTTCTCACTTTTTTTTTCTAGTTATAAAAAATGGAGTAAGCTCTGAACTGTAATTTTCCTAGGCACCACTGCTTCTATTGAACCCACTCAGGTGCCTGGCAAGTTCAAATACACGAGTTGGGGGATGTGTTCAAATTAGCATTTCCCCAAATGTTTTTTGCCCAACACCAGCAGTATAAGATGTGAGCAGGCGGGATTTCCAAACAGGGTTACTGCCTCGGTAACACTGGAAACATTCTATGACACTGAAATAAACATTCACTCAAACAAGGTCATTGTGGGCTCCTCAGAACCTTTAAGATGCTGGTGTGTGGGGTGGGTCCACAGGACAACAACAGGGTGTGCAAGATTCCACTACTGCCCTACAACTCTTCACTGATGACCATTTCGGCCAAGCGGCATTCTGCAGAAACTCAAAGAAGTGCTGACCCAAAGGGATACTGATATGGCCTCTGGGGGACAATAACTACTGCATGTAGAATCTCCGTCTTAATTAAAAAAACAAAACAAAACCAAGAAAAACCCACCAAATATGAATGGAGTACAGATTCAAAGGAAACGATCTAAAGGGGAAGCATGAATCTACAACTTGCAACATGAAAGCGAGAATTTTGAAACAGACCATTAAAACCTTATTTTCTGTAAATTGAGTATGATAATGTCCTCCGAGTGCATATATTTAGTTTAGGGAAGGAAGAAGGCAGAAGGATTATGAAAAGGGAATTTGGATTTTAAGAAAATGTGAACGTCGGTCATTTCAGTCTTGCGAAGATGGTTAGTAACTCCGAGAGGATGAATCACTGAGGCTTCGAAACTTGTTAAAATGCAAAAGGTTTGCTTCTGATCAGGAACCAAATCTCTGATGCACGGAGTCTGCAGAGGCGCACTGACCTCACAACTTCAGTTAGTATATTCATAATATGTGTAGCAGGTGTGGATAGTGTCCTGCCTGTAACCTGTGGAGGCCACCTCTCCCATAGGCTGTGATGGCTTTCTACTACAAGCACCTAGAAGTCTCTCCCCAAGCCTTGTGGATGCTCAGAAGAGCTCAGAGGAGGGTGAGACCAGGTGCATAATTACCCCAGTTTCTCCCCGTTGGAAGGACAACATGGACACTCACTACTCAGTCTCCCAGGACCAAGAAGCTGCCTTTCCTACTTTGTCTCACTCCCCTACTCTCTTCCCCCGTGATCACCTACCAAATAGACTACTAGCATTCACTTCCTGTCTCTGAATCTGCTACTGGGGAACTGAACCAATGTTTTTCTTTTTTGCTATAAATTCAGAGCAAGACCTCTCAGGCTATCTCCTCCATCTCAAGCATCTAGGTGCCTTCACCACCCCTTATAGCCTTTGCTCCTCCCTACTGTTCCCAGGTAATGAGTATATGGGGAATTCTTGGAGTATTCTCACAACTCTGCTTTGGTTTAGGTCATGCTACCAGAATTGGGCACAGTGTTCCAGTGCTAGCCTAGCATCATCTCCTCTACACACACACACACACACACACACACACACACACACACACACACACAGTGATAGACACTTACAACTCTCTTACTATCATTAGGAATAAAACTAACAGAATAATATCCACTAGACTAGTGTTTCTTAAACTGGAATGTGCCCACGTATCACCTGGGGAGCTTGTTAAAACGCAGGTTCTGACTCCTGGGTCTGGGGTAGGGCCTGACATTCTGCATTTCTAACAAATTCCTCTGCTGATTGACAGCCCACATGTGGAGCAAGGTTCTAGTGGCTTGTGAGAGCCCAGAGGACAGGACCAATGCTTTTGATGTCAGTATATTCAGTATCTTATCCAACTTACTCTTGCAATTGTTTTATTAATAATTCAGTTCACTAACTTAATTCAGCTGCCCAGCTGCAGACAAGACAACAACAACTTTTTAATGCAACTTCGCAAAGAAAAATCTTTCTCATGGTGGGAAATGCATATTGTGACACCAGTGATGTCAATGCACAGTATGGGTAGGTAGGTAAGTAAATCTGGAATGAGAGTCACTGTCAACTCATTTATTCAGGACTGATCCTTTTAGGGTACTGGGCTAAATGGAAACCAGAGGTGTAAGACATTGTCTCTGTCCCAGAAAAGGCTTACAATGTGATCGGGAAGGTAAGACAGAGATAAGTAACAAGTAACACGTGTCTGGTGAGTGGTCACAGACAGTAATAATACTGACAACTTGTATTTGCTCGGCATAAATCACCTGGCTTTCAGTAAAGCCCTTTGTATTACTAAATAGGTAGCACTGATGTCTATGGCCAGACTTATTTTGGGTCCAGTTAATGAGCGTTTGAGGATGAGGAAGACTTTTGGAGTTAAGTCTGGAAATTCAGAATCTGCTTTTAATGTTTGGCTTAATTTAATCATCAAGACACAATGAGTGGATGCTCTGTAAAGAGTGCCAGGGGCCATGAGCATCTGCAGGGTGAGGAAGTAAGAGCCAAAGAGAGACCCCTGCGGGTCCTTTGATCAACGCCACCGCCAGCCCATGTCACCCACCCCATGGCTGTTGCTGGCTGCACATCCATGCACTGGGCTCATGTCCTGAGAATTGTCTATTCTAATGGCCAAGGGACTGATGTTTTTGATATCATATTTAAACTGCCATTTAGAATGAGTATCAAATAGGCTGACTTTGTGAGAATTCATCAAGTTGGATACTGATGAGAGCCCCTTCTGTATGTATGTTACACTTTAACCAAAAGTTAAACATATAGTAATAAAATGGTGCCATTTGAAGATTCAACAATCATGACCTCTGAAATCCATAAATGAACCTGGGTTGGATCTAGAATGAGCGGGAAAAAATTATGTAAGGTTATAACTGGGGCGATTATAACATTGAATGAAGGTGGACTGTGGGCTGTAGCAGTGTCATAGCCATGTTCAATTTCTTGGTTTAGGTCATTTACTGTGAATACGTAAGAGAATATCCTTGCTCCTAGGAAATACACACAGAAGGGTTTAAATGGGTGCGATATCTCCATTGCATTCTCAAATATATAAGAAAATATATGTGATTGCATATAAAGAGGTAAAATTTATATATTTCTGGAATAGTTAATACACAATTGCTTATGTATGTGTGTATGAAGAAATAAAGAGGGCAATCAGGCAAATGGGGCAAAATGTAAACAACTAAGGAATCTGGAAACTGAGGCAATGGGTATAGATTATTACTCGTGCAACTTTTTTGGAAATTTAAAATTATATAGTACTTATATACATGAAAGTATGTAATATGAGGAATCGCTCATGCTACTATTCTTGCAACTTTTCTATAAAGTATATCAATAACCTCCCTCCTCTGCCCGCAGCCCCAAGGGGGAAAAATTAGAATGATGCACACAAGATTGAAAAGCCAGCTGCCAGGAAGCACTTCCCTAATTTCTGTCAGCACATTTCCAAAGCTCACTATCACATTCTTACTGTTGGGAAATCTCTGCTTTGGAAAGCTCAGTAAGCTATGTTCCTTGTCCTCAGAATCTGTGTCGATGTGCCCTTGGAACACAAGCCAGAGGAAGCGCTGGCAGAGGCAGGCAGCACCTCTTCCCACCCAAGGCTGCTGGGCTGTGACGCCTGGCTGAGCCGTGGCAGCTGAGCATGCCAGCCACATCCGGCGGAGCCCCCAGCACAGCTAGTGCTCAGTGGCCAACTGTGGGCTATAGCAGGTCCGCTCACACCTTCAGTCCCTTGGCCATCAGAATAGACAATTCTCAGGACATGAGCCCAGTGCATGGATGTGCAGCCAGCAACAGCCATGGGGCAGGTGACATGGGCTGGCGGTGGCGTTGATCAAAGGACTGAGTGTGAGTAAGGGAAGGGGAGAGAGAGAGGGAGAGCTCACAGCACAGAGCCTGACTTGGGGCTCAATCTCACCAACCATGAGATCATGACCTAAGCTGAAATCAAGAGTCCAACACTTAACCAACTGAGCCACCCAGGTGCCCCACCATAAGAGAGTCTTAGAGAACAAACTGAGGGTTGATGGGGAGAAGTGAGTGGGGGCCGGGGGATGGCCTAGATGGGTGATGGGTATTAAGGAGGGCACTTGTTATGATGAGCACTGGGTGTGGTATATAAGTGATGAATCACTGAATTCTTTCCTGAAACCAAATATTGCACTGTATGTTAACTAACTTGAATTTAAATAAAAATTTGAAAAGAAAAATAAAGTAAAAAGAAAGAAATACACTTTGTTAGCTTTAGCCAGTGACAGCTATCACATGACCAGTGGTCCTCCCTGCAGCAAGTAGTATCCCTCATATCATTTAATCCTCACATCGTCCTGGTGCAACAGGCAGGGACTTTTAGTGATCCCATTTTACAGATGAAGAAATTGAAGCTCTGAGAGTTTTTCTCATGTCAAGCAGCTGGTAATGGTTGCAGGAGGGATTGTAGCTGGGATTCTCAGACTTACAAACCCATTACCTTTCCCCCACTCTTTTTTTTTTAAGTTTTTGTTTTAATCACTGGGTGCTCATCATAGTAAGTACATTCCTTAATCCTCTTCACCTATTTCCCCCATCTCCCCACTCACCTCCCTCTGGTCTGTTTCTTTTTCTTTCTTTTCTCTCTTTCCTTTCTTTCTTTTCTTTCTTTCTTTCTTTCTTTCTTTCTTTCTTTCTTTCTTTCTTTCTTTCTTTCTTTCTTTCTCCTTCCTTCTTTCCTTCCTTCCTTCCTTCCTTTTTTTAATGTAAGCTCTACACCCAATGTGGGGCTCAAACTGATGATCCTGAGATCAAGAGTAGCATACTGTCCTGACTGAGCCAGCCATGTGTCTCAAGAGTCTGTCTCTTGGTTTGTCCCTCTCTCTTTTTCCCCATTTGTTCATTTGGTTTTGTTTCTTACATTCCATATATGAGTGAAACCATGCAGTTATGTGGCTTTCTCTGACTTATATCTCTTAGCATAATATACTCTAGCTCCATCCATGCTTATGCAAATGGCAAGATTTTATTCTTTTTGTGGCTGAGTAATATTCCATTGTGTATATATACAATATATATACATATATATGTATATATACCACATCTTCTTTAACCACTCATCAATCAAAGGACACTGGGCTGCTCCCATATCTTGACTATTGTAAGTAATGCTACTATAAATACCCAGTAGTGCAATTGCTGGATCATGAAACAATTCTATTTTTAACTTTTTAAGGAACCTCCATACTCTTTTCTACAGTGGCTGCAACAGTTTGCAATCCTATCAACAATGCAAGAGGGCTCCTTTCTCTCCACATCCTCACCAACACCCCTTGTTTCTTGTGTTTTTGATTTTAGCCTCTCTGAAACATGTAAGGTTATGTATCATTGTAGTTTTGATTTGCATTTTGGGGGCACATATCTTTGATACACTAAAGGTAAAATTGGGCTTTATTACATCTGAAAAGGTTGACATGTGCATCCCTGGAAAGCCCCTGCTAGCTGTACCCAGGATGAACTTAGCAGCTTTCTCTCAGACCCTGGGCTTCTCCTAGAACCCACCCCCTCCACTGAGCTCAGCATTCCTGTATCTCTGTATCCTCTTTACTCCTGGGCACTTCCTTCCCTCTGCAGATAAGTGAAGTCTGAGGCTGTTCTTAGTGTCCAGCTGAAGGCTTGACCGGAAGCCAGGGCTAACGGCTGATAGGGAGCTCTTCCTGGTGAGGGCACAGGAAAACTCCTTGCTGAAAAGAAGCTCTGATGGTCATTCCAATGTGTATGTCAGATGCTAGCAGTCCCTGGTGACCTCTGGACACACTCAGCTATGTTTTTTCCAGTCTGCTTTACCTGGGTCTCTCCTGTCTTTGTAGTTAAAATAGTTTCAACATTTAAACATAAAGTGTATTTCATGCAAAAATCAGGAGATTTACACAAAAACCCAAGTTTTGAAGTTCAAAGGTTTTTAGCTTCTTGGAAATTAGAAATACTGTGTTATCCTGGTGATGTTGCCTTCTTCCATATAGGGGCATCTAGTTAGCTCTTAATTTCAGTTCAGGTCATGATCTCATGGTTTCTGAGTCTGAGCCCCATATGGGCTCTGTGTCAACAACACAGAGCCTGCTTGGGATTTTCTCTCTTTCTCTCTCTCTCTTCCCCCCTCTCTCTCTCTCAAAATAAATTTAAAAAAATTAAATGGGATATCTGCTCTTCAGTTTGCTATAGTCCCTACCGTTCCCAATTGTTTTCCAGTACTATGGCCAAATGTTGTCATTTATCAACTTCCACCTGGGTTGGCTTTACTAGTCTACATGATCCACCTGGCCCCTGTAGGCCTCTGAGGTTGAGATCTTTGGTGTATTCATTCTAGCTATTTCTGATGACCTATATGAGGCAGGTGGTGTGATTCAGGAAAGAGAATCGGCTCTGTCCTCAGAAACCATGCTCTTCGCAGCAGTGGCAAAGGTTTGTTCATTTGTAAAGTGGAAACATGGCTACCACCCTTAAGATTGCCTTTAGGGGTGCCTGGATGGCTCAGTTGGTTAAGTGTCCAACTTCGGCTCAGGTCAGGATCTCACAGTTTGTGAGTTCAAGCCCTGCATCAGGCTCTGTGCTGACAGCTCGGAGCCAGGAGCCTGCTTCAGATTCTGTGTCTCCCTCTCTCTGCCCCTCCCCTGCTCATGCTCTGTCTCAAAAATAAATTAAAAAAAAAAATTTAAAAAAAGATTGCATTTAAAAATTTGGAGATAAAATGCCATTATTTTCCAAGTCAGCAGTCAGCAAACTTTTCCTGTAGAGAGCCAGAGAGTAAATATTTTACAATTTGCAGGCAACTCTTTCTACAGCAACTCAGCTCCCCAGTTGTGGATGCAAGCAGCCATAGACAATACATGGATGGGCATGGCCGTGTTCCAATTACAAAAACAGGTGCCTGACATGTCACAGTTTGCACACTTTGTCCTAAGTGATTGTCTCCTTCCCTCTGCTGGTCTTCTCTAGCCCCCACCACATATTTCAGGTTACAAGAGTTCTTTCCAAAAGCATGGGGGAGGCTTAACAACAAATAAATACTAAGAGTTTGCAGTCTGCCTTTCTGTCTCAACTTCTAAGTGGGGAGTCAGCTCTAATGAGTGTTCGCTGTGTGATTTTGAACTAAGGGACAGAGAAGGAAAACATAAAGCTCAGGACTCCTGACTGACCAAGAGGCTGTGCAGGATAAAGATGAAAAGGTGGGAGTGAGGCACAGAAAACTGGAAGGGACCACAAGACTCAGTGAAGAGTTTTGAGAGAGTGAAGTGGGGAGGGAGCTCCTGGACAGATGGACAAGTGCAGGGAAGACTAGCAAGCTGGCTGCAAGTGGGCTGGGAGGGAGGAGGCTCTGGGTCCTTTGCAGACCCCAGGCAGGATCCAAGCTACACTTCAGTTTTCTTGGTTGATGGAATGTAGACAGGGTGCTAGGGCCAAGTGAGCTTTCTGAGTGTTGTATGTATGTTGGATCATGGCGCTCCCTTCCTCAAAACCCTTCATGATGTCCAACGCTGTTAAGAATGGAATGCCAACTCCTCACCCAGCCAGCACTCCAGTCCTTCCCAATCATCCACACAGGCAGCCCTGCCCCTCCTCCCCATCCTTCAAGCTCAGATTTCTCTAACTATGATCTTGTTCCCCTCCTCACCGCACACAGAGTGCCCAGGACTGGCCCTGCCACTGTAGGTGCTGAAATAATACAGGTTGAATAAATGACAATACATATATAATACACACATACATGCATTACACATATTTTTCATGCATTCAGCATGTTTACTGAATGCCTACTATTAAACACCAGGCACTGAACCAGTCCCAAATTCAGGACAGCAGGTGCTAAATACACAGGCACACACTTTTCTTGCTTTTATTTCCTTTAGCTCTGGAAGGCATGCCTCAGAGACAGTTAAGGGGACCTCAGAAATGGGTTGTTTCCTAGTTTACATTGCACACCAGGATTTCTCAGCCTCAGCATGATGGCAGTTTGGGGTCAGATAATTCTTTGTTGTGGGGGAAGCCTGTGCATTGTAGGAAGCTAGCCAGTCACACCTCCACCCATGTAGTGTAACAACCAAAACTATTTCCAGAGAACCAGTGGCCTAGACTGAACTGGCTGTCCTGGACCAGAACCCCAAGTGACTTGCATCTTTGAGACATTAGCATCTCGAGAGACTCTGAAACAAGCCCAGAATCTGAAAGTGGATTGTGAAAGTAAGCAATGCTTCTGGCTTGTTCCCAAGTGAGCATCAATAATGTACACAGAATGTCAACACATGAATTCAACAAGGCCACTAGTCACCAGGACTGAAACAAGGCAGAATCCAAGGTGCCCAAACCACAAAAATGACTAAACAGCCCCCTCTTCCAACACTGAGTGTCAGCTGCTTTACTATAGCTATCTTGGGCTCCCATTCTTCCTCCTGCCTTCTAGATAAAAATTATTTAGATACCCAGTCACTGAATTGCCCTAAATTCCTGATAACACTCAAATCCTCCTTCAGGGTGGCCAAATAAAACAGAGTGTCCAGTTAAATTTCAATTTTAGATAAACAATGAATATTTTTTTAGCATAAGTATGTCCCCAATATTGCATAGAATGCATTGTATATATAATATATATATATATATGCTGTATCTGAAATTCAAATTCAGCTGCTTGTCCTGTATTTTTTGTCCCTAAATCTGCAACCCTTCCTTTCTTAGAATTAGCCAACAGAGGCCCAAATCCTATAATAAGCCCCTCCCAAGTCCCTCCTACTGAGACATCCTCCCACCCCCAGGCTTCTTCTAGTGTGTTCTCTCTGGCTTCAGCAAGTTAGTAAACCCAATTCTGATGTATTTGGGGTGGTCTTTGAGAAGAACAATGGCCACTTTCTGAGGCAGGAAACTCTGACTGACGGCTATCTGAAAGGGACAGGTGTGGGTGCTGAGCAGGGAAAGCAGAGTGAGCCTCACATCTCCATGAATAAGCCTCCAACACAAGGACAATGACACGGGAAGTGGGGGGAGGAGGAGAATCCATTTCTCATTTAAGAGGTGGCCAAGCACAGACTCGGCATTTTAAAGCTCCAAGAAATTTCCAAGAATTTCTATGAAATTCTTCCAAGTTAAAGCACAATCACCATGGAACCACTACAGAATCCACAAACTGTGTGGCCCTGGGCAAGTATCATAAGCTCTCAATGTCTCAGTTTTCTCTTCTGTAAAATAGGCATAATGATAGCATGAGGATTAAATAAGTAAGTGGGTTTAAAGCGGTTGGTACAATGTCTGGAATACTGTCTCTGAAATTAAACATAAACTTTAAAAAGTCATTGAGTAAGCAGAAAGGTTGGGCTACGCTTAAGGAGTGGCACCAAAACAGTAGTTTTCACCAAAATGCCAGGCATTTAGTAAAGGACATGTAGCTTCTGCTTGTTCTTCTGTTTCTCAGGTAAATGGCTGTGCATACCAACAACAGAGTTCAAATTCATTTTTCCCAAGTTTTTGCTGAGGAGGGAGGAGCCCGCATCTCTGAATCTTAGCACAGAGAAAGGGAGAGAATCTGTGGGTAAGTGGTGACATCAGGTGTTGAGGGCTCAGTAGGGCAATTTTGCTTCTGTCCATTACAAAGCTCTGGGCAGCAGAGTTATCTTGCCTCTGAGGGTCTCCACTAGTGCGCCTGTGTGTAGCTGCTCTTGAGAGAGCAAATAAAACGTGGAGATGTCTTGAGGAAGCAGACAGAAAACAAAACAGAACATCCTCTCAGACAGTGGCAATCACACCCACACCTACAAAGGAGGTAATGACCGAGAGAATCAAAATACTACATCTGAACTGATTGATGCTCACAACCCAGCTGGGAAGGTGATAAAATCCATTTCCAGGCAGGAACATGAAATCAGCTTGAGAATGCAGACATTTTTATGCTTTTTGTACCATCGTCTCTACTCATTCAAATATAGAGTATGGCAATTCCCAAACTTGAATCACCTGGTGGTCTTGTTAAAACACAGATGGCTGGATGCCACCCTCTGTCTGAATCACAAAGTCTGGGGTGGAATCCAACAATCTACATTTCTAAGAAGTTTCCAGGTGAGGCTGATGCTGGAAGCTGACACCACACCTTGAGAACTAGTAGTTGAGACTGCCTTGCTAACAAACGCTGAGCCATGCCAATGCTATCCATCCAGGGAACATATTTAGAGTATCAACTGCTCCCTAATACACGTGCTATTAAAATGAAAACCACAGATCCAAAATGGAGTCATTTATGTTAAGGGCCCCATATGAGTAAAACAAAGACTTAATACCTAACCTAAGTTCAGTTTCAGCAACCCTTACCCTTACCTCTGGTGGAATGTAACCTTCAACTAGTCAACACGGAATTTTTCCTGGTCAGCACTAAAAAATTCACTGATGGATCCCCTGTGTTCCCCTTAGGAGGGCAACTTTGCCTGAAACAATGAATTATTTGCTACTAACTTCCTTTTCACTCCCTCTACCTTTCAAAACCTTTCCTTTGCTGCAACTCTACAGGACTCCTTTCTATTTGCTAGATGGGATGCTGCCCAATTCATGAGTCATTCAATACAGCCAATTTGATCTTTTAGATTACTCAGTTGAATTTTTATTGCTTAACATATTTGGTGACAGATACGGGATCAGAAAGGAATGCCCTGAGGCATTCAGGGACAACAATAAACGTAGATGTGGTACCCCTGACCTGTGAGTTCATGGTCTCTCTCACGACTTCCAAAGAACACCATGCCTAAGTTCCTCCTCTCTTTTTGTGTAGAGGTCCTGATACAATACAGGGCAGATCAGTTTGAACTGGTGGAAGCTTCTGCCCAGAGCCAAGCCCCTAGCTTTTCAGACAGCCATTCACAGGTTTTAGAGTGGAAAACACCATCCCTTTCTACTTTGGGAACTGGTGGTGGTTACCAGCAGGACGTGAACTGGGTCTAATTAATTTTTTTTTTTAATTTTTTTTTTAATGTTTTATTTATTTCTGAGAGAGAGAGAGAGAGAGACAGCATGAGCAGGGGAGGGTCAGAGAGAGAGGGAGTCACAGACTGAAACAGGCTCCAGGCTCTGAGCTGGCAGTCAGCACAGAGCCCGACACGAAGCTCGAACCCACGAACCGTGAGATCATGACCTAAGCGAAAGTCGGACGCTTAACCGACTAAGCCACCCAGGCGCCCCGAACTGGGTCTAATTTAAAAACTGAACTGGGTCCAGGATCTGGCTAGTTCTGATTTGATCTGGACTGGGTCCTGCTGAAGTCATGAGGTCAATAAAATTTGCTTACATGAGATCCTTTAAAATCCAAAGAGTTATGTGTCCCACCTTCCAGCATACCTGCTGATTTTATATCTAAGAACTATAGCCCTGGAAGCTATAAATATCTACAAAATGGCAAAATCTTACTAAGCTTGTTCTGTGTCCTAATGAACTTGGATTGATAACTGTCAGATTGGGAACTCCAAAATACAGCTGGACAGAAATGTGAATTGCACTCCCATTTGAGGTTAGATTTAGCTGGACAGAAATGTGGATTAAACCCCATTTGTAGCTAGGGTCCTACCAAACTGCTGCCAGCCCAGGGGAATTACAACCTAGGATTACAGTGGCCATAATGGGAAAAATTCCAATTAGACCAGATCATTTAAGAAGTGCACTTAAAGCTAAAGCTTCAAAATTCAAAAAACTAGCTTCATTGAGTTGTTGCAAAATGCTGATAAAATTTAAAAAGACACAATAGGCACCTAATACAAAAAGACGGTAAGACTGACTTAATTCTTACTGCTTCTCTATATCCTCCTTTATTTGAACAATCATTCCAGCTATCTTCTGTGTGAATTGCCTTTACAGGATCATAAACAAAAGTCCACCAACGTAATGACCATATAGATACCCCCATATCTACCTTTGAAGGAGGGGCCTCTTTGAGCCCCTCCCAGAGTTGGTATGACTCAGATTTACTGAGAAACAGCTACATTTTCTCCTTAGCCAAGGGAAAACTAAAACCAAAACCAAAACCAAATGATAAAATATTCTAATATAGGTAGATGGGTATCACAGTCCTTAACATCCAAGCTACAACCCAGTTCTCTGAGGAATTAAAAGCACTGTCCTTATCTCACAAACCTTTACAAAACTAGAAATGCAGCTTTAGAGGTAATTCAAGGTTCACCTATTCCTTTTACCAATTCCAAAACTCTCCCCTTTTTATCTCAAAGTGCTTGTAAATTATTGACCTTAGGATACTCACGTTCTTCTTCTTGGAGGAACCTGAATTTTCCCTCTGACTTTGAGATGAAAATATTAAAAGCATAACCCTCAGTGAAGTAATTCTTATCAGAAGTGAAAGAAAAGGGGGAAAAGTCATTTAAAATTTAGATAGATGAAAAATCCCATGTCTTCTCCATAAAAGCAAAACAAAACAAAACAAAGCAAAAAACAAAAACAAAAAAAAAAGAAAAGAAAACAAAACAAAACAAATGCCAAAAAAACAAAATTTAGCCATCTGGGCAGGTAACTTTAGCTTACTGCACTGACCAGAAGACAGTTTGGATCCAACTGTTCTTTTATAAACTAGTGAGTTTTTATTATCATAACCTGTTTCATGTCTAAACATGTTTGTATGTTTAGGTATGTCTATTGTAGATATGTGACATTTTTTACCCCTGAATGGCATTGCTAAAATTAATTTGTAAATGACTCTATTTAATTCACTTAAACACAGGCACTTATAAATAAAGCATTTCTAAATCCCAAAAATACAATAGAAACTAATACAAATGTTTTCAAGTTCATATGATTTAGGATAATTTTTGGTAAATAAAAGCTAGTTTAACTTTATTAATTAATAAAGACATGTCTTAGAGTTATTGATGTTGAATATAACAAAGCTTTTATCTCACCTAGGTTTCCTAAGTTTGTGTTATCCTGTTACAAAATTTGCCAGCAAAAAATAACTTGAAATAATGTTTCATGAAAGGTTTTGAGGGTAATCTGAACATAATTGTTAAGAACAAGTAAATTGAATAGGTGTAAATAAGACGAAGTTTTAGGTAAACTTTTAAAGTAGTTTCCCCAAATCTTTTTGGTAACCTGGAATCTTAGTTTGGCTATGTTAAGTGATGAGTTAAGTTAAATTCATTGAATATATAGATCATTCCCAAGTAAGATAAAATAATGAAACACTAATACCAAACAGAAGCTTATCTACTTTTGGCTTCCTTAATATAGAGAAATTAAAAGATAAATTTGGATCATTAGTAAACATATTTCATGCTTTAAAAAAAATTGTACCATAAAAAGCACATATTTTGAAAAATAATGAAAAGTATGTATTAATTTGCCAACTTATAAAATGCTAGTTTAAAAGGCAGTTTGCAATAATTTACTTCTTAGTTCAGGCTCCTAAGAGTTAAGAAATTCTAATTGATAGATGCAGTTAAAGCTACTAAAAGTAAAGGAAACATCTCTATATGCAAGAAAAATAGGATGTGTGCTTTCAGTAAAAGAAGGTATGAGGAAAAAACAGACAATCTAATTGAAAATGGGCAGACATGTCTCCAAAGAAGACATATTGATGGCCAACAGACACATGAAAAGATGCTCAACATCACTTATCATCAGGAAAACGCAAATCAAAACCACACTTAGATATCACCTCATACCTGTCAGAATAGCTAAAATTAAAAACACTATAAATAACAAGTGTTGGCAAGAATGCAAAGAAAAAGGAAGCCTTATGCACTACTAGCGGGAATGTAAATCGGTGCAATCACTGTGGAAAACAGTATGGAGTTTCCCCCCAAAATTAAAAATAGAAATGCCAGATGATGCAGTAATTCCACTATCGGGTACTTACCTGCCCAAAAAAACCAAAACCAGTAATTTAAGAAAGATATATGCACTTTTATGTTTATTGCAGCATTATTAACAATAGCCAAGATATGGAAGTAACCCAAGTGTCTATCTGCAAATGAACAGATAAAGATGTGGTTTGTGTGTGCGTGTGTGTGTGTGTGTGTGTGTGTGTGTGTGTGAAAAAAGTAATTTTGTCCTAAAGTTAGGCTTGTTATTTACATAAGGAAAACTTGGGACAACTGAATATAGAAAAAAAAAATAGTTATAAAAATTTTGTGGAAAAAGGCTCCTGGGTGGCTCAGTCAGTTAAGCATCTAACTTTGGTTCAGGTCATGATCTCACCATTTGTGGGTTCAGGCCCTGCACTGGGCTCTGTGCTGACAGCTCAGAGCCTGGAGCCTGCTTCAGATTCTGTGCCTCCCTCTCTCTGCTCCTCCCTAGTGCTCTGTCTCTCAAAAATAAGTAAACATTAAAAAGAAAAAACTTAAAAAAGTTTGGTGGGAAAGGAATTTTAATATGTGGTCAAGCTGGTTAAGGTTAAATATATCTGGGGCGCCTGGGTGGCTCAGTCGGTTGAGCGTCCGACTTCAGCTCAGGTCATGATCTCACGGTTCGTGGGTTCGAGCCCCGCATCGGGCTCTGTGCTGACAGCTAACTCAGAGCCTGGAGCCTGCTTCAGATTCTGTGTCTCCCTCTCTCTCTGATCCTCCCCTGCTCATGCTGTCTCTATCTCTCTCTCAAAAGTAAATAAAATATTAAAATATATATATATATATATATCTAACAGTAAGCTTTAATATCAAAAGTACTCTGGTACTAAACTAGAATTTGGTCTTTCTGTTAAAGGGATATAGTTTTCTTAGATTGTTGCTCTGCTTTTAATAAGGAATTCTAAACAAAGGTTTTCTTTACCTTTAATATAATCTGCTAGAAAAACAAAGATTCTGTTGTGTCTTTATCAGGTCTTTGATTACTTAGAGAAAAACCTGAGTCTTTCAATATCAAATAAGCTAAGGCTTTTTATGACTATTTAACTTTCTGTATTTGCCTGTGAAGTCTTTAATTGTCACTATGGTTAAATGGATAACTACGTATTGTTTCATGGTGACCCACGATCCTATTTGGCCAAGTGTCCAAACCTTTTAATATTTTTGAAAAACTTCTCCAAAGTCAAATTATAAATGGAGTCTTTTGAAAAAGAATTTTTTAATGTTTTATTTATTTCTGAAAGAGAGAGACAACGTGAGCAGGGGAAGGTCAGAGAGAGAGGGAGACACAGAATCTGAAGCAGGCTCCAGGCTCTGAGCTAGCTGTCAGCACAAAGCCCAATGTGGGACTCAAACCCAAGAACTGTGAGATCATGACCTAAGCCAAAACTGGATGCTTAATTGACTGAGCCACCCAGGCACCCCTGAAGTCTCTTTGACCTTGAATTAACTTTGAAAATTTCCAGAGGGCAATTAGAATACTTCAGAGGATTTGTTCTCTCTCCTTACAAAAAGAGATGTTAAGCTAATTAGGTTTATCTCATGTGTTAAATTACAAGGGATGCATTGTCAAATAAGTAATGATAAACCTTCTTAGGTCACATTGTATGGGTAAATGTTATTAAAATGAACGTTCCAAAAAACTGATATGTCCTCATATGATATCTCTTGTCATTTATTATTTTAAGATGTGAGATGTCACAGAAATAATCAAATTTCCTTGTCAATTCCATTATAACGAACTCTCATGAGATCTTTAATAACAGCATGTTTAAGTCTTTTGTCATTTGCAGTTATTGTTATAGTCAGAGGTTTTTACAAAATTCTTGCAAATGTGTTTCATCTTCAGAGAAAATCATGGAAAGGAATCTGCCATATACTCTAGAATACAGGATAACTTTTAGATCACACAACTAAACTGGGTAAAAATTTCCAGAATTAGTGAAAATACTGAATTCAAGCAGAACAAGAAATAAACCGAGGACAATGATTATAATGTTTTTATGACTTCTTGTTTAAAATACCACTGGTTTTCTATTGTTTTGCTTTTCCAGATTTTAGGAAATCCCTTTTTCTTTTCTCTTAAGCTATTAACAATTTCTTGAGATATACCTTTGTGAACAAAGATGAAACATTTACTTTTTCTCCCTACCTGACGTCCCAGAATTCAAAAACTCGAGCATTCTTTTTATGACAAAGTAATTATTTATGTAAGTTCAATGAGAACCTGTTCTCGTAAAAGAACACAGTTGGAAATATTGGCTCTACTACCAAGGCTTTGACTGGATTATCACATTTGAGACAGATGTAAAACGCCTCCTTGGTAACTTGTCTACAAGGTTCCAGCAAAGCAGTCTTTAAAAAAAAAAAAACTTTCTCAATCACTATTCTTTGCTACACTTAAATAAATAATCAGGTAAAGTTGAATGCAACAAATTACTTTTACTATTAAAAATGCAGGTAATTGCAGAAAAAATAAATTATGTTTACACCATTATTTATATTAGATTCCAATCCTGTTAATTTTCTTTGAGGCTCTGTTATAGACCAATAATTTGGACTGGATCCTGATTTCTTTTAGATTCCTCGAAAATCTGGTTACAACTCTCCAAACTAATGTTTCTAGTTTTCTCCCACTCTTCTGATTAAGAATCAGTAAAAACAGAGACTGCCCTTGAATCTCCTTGGAACGTACAACACCAGGCCCTCCTCACTACTCAGATGGCAGCCAAACTTCAGGAACTTAAACCTTGTATATGCATCTTAGAGCCTGTTCTACACAGATGATGCAAATCTCCAAGTCAGACTGACAAGGAAGAGAAGCAGCTGACATTGAGGTAGACTCTTCCTCCTAAGACATCAGAGCAAGACCTCTTATTTTAACTAAACAATAAACACTTTATTCTTCACTTTCTTCCCTTTAACACTGGCTTGGGAAGATAATGTCAGCATTGGTATCTCCCAGGACGTTGCTAACAAGGTTGGACTTTGCCTTTCAGACTGCTGGGTTTGTCATCTAAAACTCCTATCTGTCCATTAATGGTGCCACCTGCAGGGGAATGGTTTGTGCTTATAGGGTTTGTCTTTGTCTCTGATGGTTCTTATTCTCCTTGGGGCTCCTGACACAAAGCCCAAAGCCCTTGCAATTTCCTAAATGACGAAGTGATAGAAGCATCTTTTGTTATTCACTGCAAACTCTTTCGGTTCATACATGAGTTTATGGTAATGAGATGACTGGTGGCAGGTAGCCCCTGGATAGCTTCAGAATGGGGGCTGGTGGCCAGGGTAAACAACCCTGTGATTAGAGAGCTGGAATTATCAGTCCCACCCCTGACCCCACCACTAGGGAAGAAAGTGGGGCTGGGAATAGAGCTTATCACTAATGGCTCATGATTTAACAACTGTACCTACATAATGAGTCTCCATAAAAACTATAAATGCAGGGGTTTGGAGAGCTTCTGATTGGTGAATCCAAGAGAGGCACATCCCAAGCTCTATGGGGACAAATGCTCAAGGCCTTCCAGAATCTACTCTATGTATCTCTTCATCCAGTTGTTCATCTGTATCCTTTATAATAGACTGGATACAGTAAGTGACTCATTTCCCTGAGTTCTGGGAGCCATGATAGGGAATTACTGTACCTAAAGAGGGGTTGTGGGAGCCACTAATTTGTTGCCAGGTTGGACAGAAGTGTAGATAATCTGGGAACTCACTGCTTGCAATTGGTATCTGAAGTGGGAGCAGTCTTCTGGGGATGAACCCTTAACCTGTGACGTGTGGGCTAATTCTGGTTATTTAGTGTTAGCCTTGAATACCCAGCTGGTGTCCACAGGGAATTGGGGAACTAACTGGTTGGGGTGGGAAAAGCTCACACATTTGGTGTCAGTGTGTTGTGAATAGAGACACTTTTATTTTGCTGGCAAAAGATGTGTCCTAAATAAAGGGTTCATGTAGAACCACTCAGCCTACAGGTTCAGGGCAATGGTGTTTGGAGACTGTCCAAAAGATATGATTATCTGTATCTTCACCTACTACTTACTTCCTGACATCCTCTCTACTCTGGGTGACTGGTTCCCATGCTGCCTGACCAACCCACAGTGGGTCCCTGAGGCCCATCCTTCCCCTCAGAAATCCCAATTTGCCTTAACCCACCTTCATCTCCTTAGTGCACATGAACTCAAATTTCTTCCCTAGGCTGATGTCAATTAGTGGTTCCATAAAGCCCTACTTTATACTAAGTTGTTAATGACTCACACTATCACCTGACATTCTGCCATTTAAGTGCTACTTATTAACTCACAATGAGTTTCCAGTTAGAACTACAGGAAGGAAGGAGGGATATTTTTGGCAAGCCATTTTCCTTTTTTAGAAGATAAGACAAAGGAGAAAGAAGACTCTGTATCCCAAACTAGTTCCTCCTTTGACACCTTTAACATCTGGGATAGTGGACTCTTGGTGCCCCAACAGCTAAAGATGGGAGGAGAAGTTTCTATAACTTAGGATCCCTATATACCTTGGTAACCATGGGCTGACCCAAGGCACTGTCTTAGGCCTGGAGAAACATGCTGCCCCTTTGACTATGTTTCCCTCAGTCCATCCATGGATGATCCTCTGTATCTCAGGGTTCAGCTAGAACTCATTGGCTCTGTCACTGCTGCATGTAAGGCTCCTGAGAGAAACAGCAGCTGGGGCCTCGACATCCCTTGCACACCCCCCGAGCCTCCTGGTGGGTCAGCAGTGTTAGGAGACTGAACTTTCCACATGCCTGATCCCTCTCCCAGCTAACTAAGCAGGAGTTCAAACTGACAGTCCCCATGCCAGAGGCTGCCCTCTGAAGCATTTTCTTCCAACCTCACTGTACTTTTAAAGGTGGGGTTCCTGGGGCACCTGGCTGGTTCAGTCATAGAGCTTGAGGCTCCTGATCTCAGGGTTGTGAGTTTGAGCCCATGCTGAGTGTACAGATTACTTTAAAAAATAAATTTTTTAAAAACTTAAAACAAATTGGGTTTCTCTTACATAAAAATCTAGATTTCTGGACTCTCTTGAAAAATATCAGAAGACCCAGATTCCCTTCTTATGTGACAGCATCTGGCTGGAACTGAATTAGCAGCATCCCCTTCTCAATAGGGTCTGGTGCCCTCTAGCCAGTTGAGTTCCCACCAAAACTACCTGCCCAACATGAGAGAGGCCCACTTATTCATTTCACTCCCATCATTCTGTCTGGCCCTGTAGGTTTTTGACTTTGTAACTAAACTGTTTCCCTATGTCTTTGTCTCTATGATAGCTAGTCAACTCTACACACCCTGGTATTCACACCTTTGAGTGATACCCCCTTGAGTGAGGGCTGGACCACCTGAGTGACTTCTAATTAACAGAACATGGCAGAAGTGATGGGGCATTACTCCCAAGATCAGGTTATAAACAGACTCTAGCTTTCATCTCCCTTGTTTTCTCCTGTATCACTCATTTTGGGAGGAAGCCAGCTGCCTCGTCCTAAGGCCAGCCTTGTGGAGAGGGACAGAGACCTGCCAACTGAGTTTGAAGTAGGCGTTCCATTTGAGTCACCTGATGAGAATGCAGCCCAGCCAGAAACTTGGCTGTGATCTCATAGTGACCCAGCACCAGAGGCGCTCCATAAAACAAGCCTAGGCTTCTGACCTCCAGAAACAAGTAAACTTGTTGGTTTATGTCACTAAGGTTTAGGGCAATTAGTTACATAGCAATAGATAATATAGCTTCAAATTTGTTGTGAAAATGGTTTTCTGCTTACCATGTAAAGATGCTTGAAAGAACATCTATCCTAGGAAATTAGCCTCCATACTTTGGTGCCTCAGTCTGGGAAACTTAACATGCAAGGATTTTATCAGCCTCTGGTATTTGACTTTAGGCATCAGAGCAATATCCGAAATATCATCATGAGGCTTTTCCATTATGAAAAAGAGCCCAGAAATTAATGCTATTAATACATCCTTAATTTCTCAGTGTACAGGAAGTTTCTCCTCTAAGGTATTTAAATCAAAATTAGAACAAGATTTCCCATAGTTCTATAACCTTACTGAAGAAATTCACTTTTTAAAGACACAGTCCTTGGTTGGAGAAGGCTGGGGACAAGAGAAGGGGAGGTTGTAGAAGAGGTGGGGAATAAGCCATTGCAGTGTTAATAAGAAACACTATTTAAAATTTGAAAACAAGGCCAAAAGATGGGTAGGACATGTCCATGTTTAATGCTATGAACTTTCCTCTGACCTCTGTTTTAAATATATGCCATGGATTCTAATAGGCAGTATTTTAATTACTTTTTATTTGTATTTTATTTCATTTTTAAATAGTTTATTGTCAAGTTGGTTTCCATATAACACCCAGTGCTCATCCCCACAAGTGCCCTCCTCCATGCCCATCCCCCCCCCTCCCCACTCCCCCCATACCCATCAGTCCTCAATTTGTTCTCAACATTCAAGAGTCTCTCATGGTGTGCCTCCCTCCCTCTCTCCCCAATTTCCCCCCCTTCTCCTCCCCCACGGTCCTCCATTAAGTTCCTCCTAATCTTCCTATACGTGCAAACATATGGTATCTGTCCTTCTCTGCCTGACTTATTTCACTCAGAATAACACCCTCAAGGTCCATCCATGTTGCTACACATGGCCAGATTTCATTCTTTCTCATTGCCATGTAGTATTCCATCGTATAGATAAACCACATCTTCTTGATCCATTCGTCTGTTGATGGACACTTAGGCTCTTTCCATGTTTTGGCTATTGTGGAGAGTGCTGCTATGAACATTGGGGTCCATGTGTCCCTATGCATCAGCACTCCTGTATCCCTTGGGTAAATTCCTAGCAGTGCTATTGCTGGGTCATAGGGGAGTTAATTTTTTTTGTGGAACCTCCACACTGTTTTCCAGAGTGGCTACACCAGTTTACATTCCCACCAACAGTGTAGGAGGGTGCCCGTTTCTCCACATCCTTGCCAGCATCTAGAGTCCTCTGATTTGCTCATTTTAGCCACTCTGACCGGCATGAGGTGGTATCTCAGTGTGTTTTAATTACTTTTTAGAAACTCTGTACTTCCATTTTGCATTTCCCCTTACACCCAAGAGTTGCTTATTAGAAGGTTTTTAAATTTCCAAGTAGAAGAGCGCTTTTGTTTTTAAGCATTATGCTTGGGCATTATTTAACAAAAGATTATTTAATTATCTAGGGTGATATACCTGTGTTTGACTTTGCTATGTGCAAATAATGAATGGCTTGGGTACTAGATGGTTACATGTCAGCCTGGAGATTTGTTAAAAAAAAAAAAAAAGAATATCCCACAGGTTAGAGTTCTATTGCCTGTAGGACTTTAAACAGTTTTGATTTCAGCTTGGTAAACTTATTACAGAAGGACTTTTTAACAGATACACATTACAGATCAAACACTTGTCAAAGTGTTCTTTGAACCAGATTTATGCTGGTTTCCTGGTTTCATGCACAGGGTGAATAAGACTTTGGCAGATGTTCATTCCACATTGTATGAGAGTTATGTTTTAACTTTTTGAAAATTATATATTGACATAATAGTCCTTCAAATCTCTATCTCCCTCCTTGGTATTCCCCTGATAATGAAAACTCAGAGTTACAAGTAAGCCTAGAGAAATATGTGGTTGAGGGGAACCAAGGAAATCTATTTCACTTTTGATTTTGTTTTTTAAAAAAACAAAGTTCCTTAAAGCAAGTGAGAATGTGTTATAGCCCAAAAGGCAATATTTAATATCAGAAATGAATGGCCAGTGACACCTGGGTGGCTCAGTTGGTTGAGCATCCAGCTTCAGCTCAGGTCATGATCTCATGATCTCACAGTTCATGAATTCGAGCCCTACATTGGGCTCGCTGCACTCAGTGCAGAGCCCACTACAAATCTTATGCCTTGCTCCCTCTCTGCCCCTCTCCCACTCACATGTCTGTGTGCTCTTTCTTTCTCTCTCAAAAATAAAATAAACATTTAAAAAATCCAAAAAAAAAGAAATTAATGGCCAAAATGTGCTAGAAAAGCCACCCAATAAAACCATGAAATCCACTGCTTTTTGAAAACACAAATGGGAACTGCTATCGAATAAGTTCATGGCATTCCTAGAAAGTCATGCTTGAGGGACAGATCTGTGTCCTGGAGGAATCTGGAGCAGATGGTGAGAGAGGAGCATGTGCATTCTTCCAAAGAGAAGTCACTGTCCCCATGACCTCTCTGGATGGAGTTTCCTGAGAAATCCCACTGGAACAAAGGGAAAGGATCAGAGTGGACCATTTGTGTGGGCTACATAGGGTGGGGTGCCTCAGGAGAAAGACAGGCCAGGTCCAATTCCCATCAGTCCTATAGAGTAACCAGTCTTGGCACTTCAGTTTACCTTGGGCCTCAGTTTACCCATCTGTAACAAAAGGCAGTTCAGACAATATTAAAAGTGACCATCCAGCTATCCAAAATGGCAGCCACCAGCCACATGTGGTGACCGAACACTTGAAATGTGGCTAGTCTGAATTGAGATGTGCTCAGTGTAAAGTACATACCAGATTTAAGAGGTATGGTACCAAAAAAGTATGCAAAATATCTGATTAATACTTTTATATCGATTATACATTTACATGATAATATTTTAGGTGTACTAAGTTAAATAAAACATATTATCAAAATCAATTTCACTTTTTTTTAACGTGGCTACTAGAACATTTAAAATGACCCTTATAGCTGACTTTGTATTTTTATGGGACAGCACTGCTCTAAGCCTTCTCCAGGTTTAAGCTTCTGGGAAGAATTTATTTATGGAAAACAAAAGATACACCAAATAGTGATGTTAGCTATGCTTTGCAATATTATTATGAATCATTATCAATATGGTACCTGCTCTGACCAAACCTGTAATCTCTATTTTGTTTTTGCTGCAGGATACTTAGTCCTTTCTTGGTTATAGACTGGTGCATGGTGCCTCCCTGGATATCTGGCACATGAGGCGATGTCTATTCAGTGTCCAGGTGACATGCTAGGAGATCAAGAGTGCGGTGCTCATACCTTTGGCTTTTAAGTGTCCACATATCAACATAAGGATTTGTCCAATGAAATTACTGACTAAAATGTGATTTTGGTTCCATTCCATTATTTTTCAAGCCCCTGCCATCTCTGTCCACTGTCACACAACAGTGAATTGTTATCCTGGACTGTGCCTGAAATATATGAGTCCCCATACCAAGAATAGTCTGGGAATCACCCAAGGTGTGTGACTGCACCACTTCTGGATGATTGAATATCTGCCTGCACACAGAATAACTTTTCAAATGCTGAGGAGAGACTGATAGTTAAGGGAAGGCAGTCGGGGTGCAGTGAATCATCACCCCTGGTTTATCTATTTTGTAGAGTCACATTTTAGCAATCAGGCTTTTTCAAAACTAGTCACACTCTATTCTTTATGGTGCCAAGAGAGCTCTATTCTATGGCTTCTCTGAAAGGTCTGAAAGACAAACACGATGCATCTGTTATCCAAACCATTCAAAATGACCAAAAAGGGATTTCTCAAACTTAGCCTCTGCTGCTGAGCTGTGCCCTCAAACCCTGAGGTTGGTTTGTGAGCCCACACTCAGAGCATCTCTCTGCAGAGGGAGCAGTTGGGAAACACAGGAGGGCAGGACCCCTAGAGTCAAAACATACTTTCTTCCTGGTCAGTTAAGACCAACTGTTCTCCTGCCCTGGAGGCAAAGGGAGGCTGGGAAGCAGTTCCTGAGAAACAGAACTCTACCAACTTGTAGGGGGCCCAGGACAGGCTCACCCAGGTACTCCTGGAAGAAATTAGAGTGTTGAGTGGGCGATACACACCGGTCATCTTCTGGAATTGTTCTCCGCCGTAAGAGGCTCCCCTCGGGGACAGGGACACAGCGAGACAAGGACAGAGCAAATCCCTCATGGCAGAGCTCAAGTTATGAATTGAAGTTTACTTCCTGGTACTATGCTGGAGCCACAGCGAGGCCATCTACCACAATTTTATCTTCAGACAAAAATAAAGGTAGATACTAGCTCAGACCATGTGAGTTCTCTTGTCAATGGATACAGTGCATCTATGTCAGCCTGGAAGGGTAGTTGGGAGCCTGGTGGAGAGCGGTGGAAGGTGAGAGGGAGGAGGAGGAATGGGCCAAGCCTGGAATCTGGGCACTGGCAGGTTGGGACCACAGCAGCAGGCCCAGGAGGGCACAGTGGCAGGACCGATGGAGAAAGATGCGGGGAAGGAGCGCCAGAAGACCTTGACTGTCAAGGTAAAGAGTGCAGACCAATCCTGGGCCCAGTGTAGAGCCAGAGTCTGCAAGCAGGCAAAGTGGATGATGGGATGGTTTGGAAACAAACAAATACGTTTGGTGGTGGTGCAGACACATCACGGGCATCATCTGTAGTGCCCAGAAATGAAAGAATGAGAACAAAAATGGGGAGGTGGATGTAGGGGAAGGAGGATGGTGAGGATTTGGGTGACTTGAGAGGAATCTGCCAGCACTGGGCACATGGATGGGGTGGGGAGTGGCACCCGGTGGGGATGGGAGTGGCTTGGAAGAAACTGTGGGATCAGGAAAGGAGGGATCAAAGCTCACTTTGAGTTTGTCTGCTAGTGCAGAACCACCTAGAGCTTTTCTAGCCTAGATGATGTCTTTCTTACACAAGCTCTTTTACACAACACATCCTGAAATGTGATAGCAACAGGTGTCCCCTTCTATACTGACACGCAGATAACTCTGGCTGCAATGTCCAGGGCATCACCCGCTTCATCGTATATGTTTTAATGGACACCTTGTAGACCAGGTATTTCTGGGGAAAATTTATGATAGTGCTTCATGATGGGAAGGACTATGGAAAATGTGTTTGTCCAGCATAGGATGTGATGTCACATAACATGTGATTCCACATGAATAATAACCACGAGGCACTGTCAACCACCTCAGAATGCTCAGATAATCTTCAGTAGCCAATCAAATATTCACAATACTAAACACATTACAAGTCATAAAAGAAAATAATGTTTCATGTGAGAAGTAAATGGGGCTCTGAGAATATATACCCCAACGTGGTGTTCCAGGGAAATCTTCCCTGAAGAAGTGGCCTTTGAGAGCTGAGGTTGACTCCATATACCTAGGGAGGTGGGGTAGGGATAAATTTTGGAATGACTTTTATTGCCATGGTGTTCTTTCCATACATAAGTGATGCCCTATACCTGGAAAGGACAATTTCATGAAGTATAAGAATACTTGGTTACATTCTTGGCTCACAGCTGAATTCTACATGCATTTCTCAGTTATTAGGGTTCATGTGATTTTGTGTAAAGTGTAGATAATTGAAAGACAATCACCAGTCCTCTTTTTCATCATTATCTTCCCTTATCCAATTTGTATTTTAAAATCAGAATTGTTAACCAACTGGTAAGCTTTGATTTCTGGTTTTCCATCTGTCCTGGCTCATGAAAATGACTCATATAAGTTGCAAGACACAAAGGTGCCTTAACCCACCTGACCTGTGTCCAAAGGGCAGTTGACTTCATCCTTACAGATAACTACATGCCTAAATTATGAAATCATTAATAATAACTAGCAATCGTACTTATTTACCTAATATTATAATAACAAATACTATTCCATCCTTGATTATGGAATAGCCATTATAAAGAATAATATTATCCATAAAGAAGAGAAAAGAAAGAAAAGAAGTATAAAGTATATAATTAACATGGAGTATGTAACTTAAACAACTTAAGCTCTGGGGAAGAAAAGAAGAAGAAGAAAAATTAAAGACAATATCAAGTTAAACAGTGCAGACCTCTCTGCCAACATTTTCCTCCAGGACATCTGACTCAGGAGAGATGAAGCAGGACATGTCCTCAATGGGGTCAGGCAGGCCTCTTACTTTTTGCCTGATTAATTTTTTCATAGGACATAGCCCAGAAATACAAGTTGACTGCCTTACCTGCTGTCCAATTGAAAAAAAAATCCCCTCCCCCCCCCACCCCAGGACTTCAGGGCACACTGGCTACCATGAAATTAATAGGTAGTATTGAGTCCAATATGGACCCTCCCTCAGGAATTTTCAAAGGCAATTTTAATCATGCTCGATTTTCTCCTTTTGCTTTGACTATAAAATCTAACTGCTATGTAAGATTCAATCCCCCTGCACTTCCTGAGCATAAGGTGGTAATTATGAACTAACCAATAGTTAGGTTGATGTAGCCAGTGCCTTGGGTTAAGGAGCAGGGTTGGTTTATCCCCTCTACCAGAATGTAATAAATATCTCCACATAAGACAGGATCCAGGAACTGGAGATGAGTCAGGAGCCTGGTGGGTTAGTGCCTGGTCTACAAGAGACTTGAAAAGCCCCTCGTCTGGCTCAAGTGGGTGGATGTTGTACAGCTTTATTCCAAGTTGAGTAAACGGATGAAGAACAGAGCCGGCTACGTCCACATCCCATAACTATGAGGATGGAGAATCGAGACCATCTGTGTCAACATAACTATTTCTTCCAGGATATTCATACCCAGGATGTTAAGGCTTTAAACCAACAAATCACTTTGCTATTTGCTGCAGGAAATTCCTACAAGACAATTTGTCCTGGCAAACAGTTTGCTCACCTGGGAAAAGCTTGCTCATCAAACAATACTTAACTTGCCAAGATTCTATTCCAGACCATTGTCTTGCTGAATCTACCAATCTGGAACTATTAATCCACAAACTCTGCTGAAATACAATCAATTCTCTGTCTTGGAAAATACAGCTTGAAGGACGCAAGCCCAAACCTCTGAACCTTATAAAGATGCCTCCCCGCCTCCTGCTTGTACACCAGTGGGACTGTGTCCTGGTGATGTCTTTCCTTACTGTGGTTGGCTTGTTGAACTTAGCTTTGCTGTATCAACAAGGCTCTTCTGATGGACTTTGATGGAGTCCAAAATTGACACAATAAATCAGGTTTAGTCTTTTGCACATGGGAAGCATATACATGCAAGTTAATAAATACATATTTGCAATCCATCAAGATGGGAGAGTTAGTAAACATTGTCCATTTCCCTCAGTAATTAGGAGGCCTTTATGTTATTCCTCCTTTGAGGAAAAAGATATGATGTTTGAACACCAGCCTATGATAGATTTCAAATGCACATTTTACCTCTGTTTTTCTACTCCTTTACATGATTCTGTGTTTTATACAAAGCAAAAGCCATAAGGACATGAATTCCCAAGTGCAAATTTGAAATGACTGCCAAGTCTTAATTTACAACATACACACAGAGTATATTAAATGCCCATTTAGAATCTTATCTCATTTAGCTAGCAAGGTAATTTTAACCCATTAACATCCATATGCATATGGAGAGTGGTACAGTTTTAATCATGTTGCCTTGGTTCTCTCTTGCCTGATAATAAGAGGCCTCTAGGTATTTGATAAAATACACCAGCAAATAACAATCAGGATAGGGTGCGACCCAGGGATCCGGTACTTTTGTTGTTGCTGTTGTTGTTGTTGTTCTTAAGGAGGACCTATGTTATTCATATAGTCAAGCAAAGTGCAAAACACACTCGCCTACAACATCGATTCACTGGAATGCAAAATCCAGCTTCTATCATAAAAGTATCCAGCTGAAAAAGGAACAGCTGAACAGTTGACAAATAAAGATTAACTCAATTGTTTTATACAGGGTGGCATCTTGCAGGTCCTGGATCCTGGGCCTGTCTGGAAGCACTAAGTCACAAAAACTCCAACCTACTGTAAACCCGGTAACAGCTCGCAGCTGGGTTCAGGCGAGCTCCCCCCCCTCCAGAGCTGGCTCAGAACAGGCTTCGCTCTGCAGCTCCCCAAGCAGCCCGGCAAAGTGAACAAGCCTGCCCATTAGAAATACCAATCAAGGCTTCCTTTTACCTTAAAGAAACTTCCTCGCTTGTCCAGACCGCGGGCGCCCATGGTCCAAGCTGACATCTCCCCCAGCGATGCTCTACTGCACACCCGGGACTCCTGAAGGTAGAGACATTTTTAATGGTTAGTCCAGCCTGTAGGAAATTCCTTTCTAAGCCACAGAACACTCACAACAACAGCCCTGCCAAGATCTTTTTCCGTCAACAACACAGTGCCATTTATTTCCCACCAAAGCCCTTCCATCCCCTTTCAGGCTGATTTCCTGCCCCAGACAGCACAGTTCCTAGTCTGTGCCCCACCTCACTGCCCCACCTCCTGCTTCTCCAGCTGACGCAGAAGGTCTCTGCGACTGCGGAAAGTATAATGATTGCTTTGTATGTTTGCTTGACCTCACGCTCAAGTCCTAAAGGGACCGATATTAGATGTCACCGTAATCTGCTCTGAAGCTTATGGACTTAATGTGGCTGAACACAGAGGGACAGCAGAAAAATGAGGCCCTGCATGTCCCAGGAAATCCTGCCGGAATGGGATGAGGTCATCATCAGCTCTGCTAGCCCTCTCCCCCAGGCAAGGTCAACACAAGGGCACTGGGAATAAATCCCTTTATTTTCTCCTTAGAAATCAAAGATTGGGATGAAATCCTAAGTCCCTGTTTACAGAGATTAGTTTGTATAAGAAATGGCACGGAAACAGCTCCATGATAACCCAAGGGGAGGGAGGGCAGTGTGCTTTGGAATGTAGAGAAAAATGTAAAGGCATGATATGACTCTGAATCATAACTGTGGTCATTTCATCTTGGAATTTCCCTCACTTGAGCATCAAAACTCATAAGCTTCCGTATTGGCTACAAAGCCTCCAGTGTCCACTCCTAAGTAAAACACATGCACACCCAGGCAGCTGGCCTTGCACCAACAAGCGTACAGTGCAGACCTGGTGGGGAGGGGCGGCATCCCTAAACCTTCCTTACCCAGGGAGGCTGGACCAGGAGCAAGTATAAAACTGTTCTTCTGTTCACAATCTCTTCTGCTTGTTATAACATGTCCAAGACAAAGCTCTTCCTGACCATGACCAACATGGTATAAGAACAATAAAGTAAAAACAGGTCACACCATATTAAGGAATATTAAAAGGGGGTTCAGCTACAGAGTTGGGGTCAGGAGGCACCAAAGCTGCAGTAGCTGCTGCCAGTTTGCTAAATCTATTTTATTATTGCTGGGGGACAGAGAGCCAACAGCACCAAAGGGACATTTCAACAAGTGGAAAAGTGTAATTACTTAGCCGAGAACTACATGGTACATTAGCAAAGAACACTCTTTGGCAAGAGGCTAATTTTGGCCCCAAGATTTGCCTCTCTGTTCACATTCATAGAGGGCTCCATTGATCTGTGGAATTCCATCTATAGGAAGACAGAAATGCAGTGCACACCCATCCCTCCTTCTGGAACCTTTCCCTATTTTGGTCCTTTTTCCATGGCTCCCTTTCTTGAAAGGTTCGGAGGTGTCTTCCCTGGGTTGCTTTACACTTAAAGTCCCTCTGGGATAGAGGCCAACGTTCCAAAACCTTCTGAGAACACGGGAGCTCTCCTTTGCAATTCTGCTGACTCCAGAGCTTCAGGTTCCCGGACTCAGCAGCTGAATGGAGCCCCAGCTCCAAGGCCTTTGAAGTTCATCAGTTATTAGCAAAATCCACAGATTGGAGCAACTCCAGAATGAAAACATAGGGCTGTGTTCAGAGCTAAGAGGAGAGGGGAAGCCACACTGTAACCTTGGGGAGCACATGATTAACTGTTTCCATGCAGAAGCACATACATAAAGAAAGAACATTCTTGAAGCCAAGCCTAATGTGCAATTCTTTTCCTTTCAGACATTTTCTCAGCGAGGCATTTGACATCGTGCAGCAGTTAAGGGGCTGCCGGCGAGAGCCAGGACTTCATTCCTCATCCAGATCGAAGTCTCTTTGTTCTGTTCCTAAGTTTTCTTTCCATAGACAAACCCCTTCTGATGAGCCATGACAGGCAAGGCGTTTTGCCTATAGCAACAGAGCAGTTTGGATTCTGAAGTTTACTTGTTTAATTAGCTGCCTGAAAATTGCATACACGTACTCCAACCTCAAGTAGTCCTCAGGGAGACATCCAGTGTGGATTCCGTGCGTGCCGGGCAAGCAGACCTATCACATTTCTTCAGGAAAATGCAGGTTGCCTCTCTCCTTCTTCAAAAGGCTGCTCCAGGAGGAAGATGACACCAAGCGATAAGAGCAGGCTGTCAAGGGTGAAAGCGGGTCCTTTCCGGTTGAATGAAATCCAAGTGGACAGCACATCATAGATTATTCTTATTAAAAAGTACATATAGTTCTTAAGAGCCCCCGCCAAAAAGTTCTGGTTTAAGGTCTTTCCCATTGTAGCAAGTTTCCTTCCCAAACCATAACCTTTAACACTCTAACTCAATATGGACAGATTATAATCTAATTTAAAGGGATAACTTCTTTCATTTATGGCTCCCCACCCCTCGCTGCCCCAAGGGGTTACACTAGCCATTATGTCCTAAAACCACTCCAGTAACAGGCTGAACTGAAACAAACAAACAAAACGGTGCAGTAGTTTAAGAGGTTGTAAAATTCCTCCATATTTATACATTGGGAACTTGCTTTTTTCTTGATTTCCCTGAAAGGTAAAGCGGATTCTTGAAAACTGAGCCCATTGCATCCAGTGGATCTTTCCAGATGCTAGCTAAAAAAGGCTAGAAAAAAATTAAATAAACAAAAATAGTGGGGGTGGGTGGGGAAAAGCCCTAATGGGATATTTTGGAGCTGCCAAGCCTTTTCAATAACATCACTGAAGGAATGTAAACGAAGCTGGTTGCTCCCATCAGCTAAAGGACAAAGGCAGGAAGTGAGTATTCCTTTCTTGAAGAAACACCAGGCTCTGCCCCTGGAGAGTATATCTAGGGGTGGCTTTTCATGTGTCCCCAAGAGCCACTGCTGAGGCGAAGGTCTTTTCTCAATTTTCAGTGTAAAGGACTCACTGAATGGTCAGTCCAGGCTCCAGGCTCGCTGTCCAGCCTGTTCTCCTGAGAGCCACTGAGGACAGGCACTCAGGCACCACCGCCCGGGCCCCTGGCTGCAGGCTGGCTGCAGGGAAAGGGACACCGAGTGCCCAGCTTCCAGTTCACTGATCAGTGGGGCTCAGCTGAGCCACGGGCACTCTCACAGCTTTTGCTCTACTTGGCCACAGGCCAGATCTTGGCAAGATGAAGGGTCCGAAATGTAGCCTCCTTCCTCCCCTTTCCCCTCCCCCCATCCCCCCTCCATTTATTTAGTCACACTACCCTTCCTATTTGTTTGCATCAGGTCACAAGTGCAGACCCACAGGAGAAGCAGAGGGACACTCACACGAACACCCACTACTCACAAGTCCAATTTACAAGCGACTTCGTTTATTCAAGGCATGGGTTCTCAACGCCGAGCGGCTACGACAGTTCACCACAAAAGCCTTCTGATCACTACAGCTCCTCTCCTTTCCAGCAACTGAATGAGACGAGGCGAAGTGGACTTCAGCTCTTAGTAAACAAGATCTCGTTATTATAATTATTTTACAGCCAAACTGACTGAAGAAGGAGAAAGTGACTCACCCCTGGGGATCTGTCAGGTCAAGGCCAATCCTGAGAAATGCACGTCACCTTTTTGCCTAGTCCTTTAAGTGGCTCTGATGACGGCAGGTCTGTCTTTTGAATGCTTTTCCTCATTACTAAGAGGTAAAAGCCAGTGGGGCGGCTCTGCGTCTAGATCCAGGGAAAGTCTCTGAATATTTCCATAATTATCTTTGTATTACCAGGGATTTTACAAGCTGGACAGAAAAACTCGATTCCAGGCTCTGGCTTGACAATTCAAATTACATGAATTTTTAAAATATTTTTTCTTTAAGCATTTTGTATCACTGTCTAGCACTGATTTTCTCTGCATTGATGGTCAAACTTTTTTTTCTCTTAAGTTTTAAGATTATGCAATTTTTTCACTGAAAAGAGAAACTAGTTTATTGGAAGAAATCAGAAGCAAAGAACTGTATTCCCAGTCCTCTTACTAATAACTGTTTTTAAATAGAACTGGAAACAACATTCAGTATCTCAATTTTAGTATCTCAATTTTCCCAGGAGTAATGAAGGATCATCAAATAATTTTTCTTTTCTTTTTTTTTTTTAAGCAAGGTGCATTTCTGCTACTCCTAGGACAGGCCTGACAATGGGGCTAATTCCACGGGAGGTCTACCCCTTCCATCCTTGGAAAACCGGTGCCTCCCAGACACTCTCGCCATATCCACACTGCATTAGCTTTGCTGGTGCCCCCATGGCCAAGGTGTGGACACTTCCACCACGGGCTATGCATACCACCTTGGGCAACAGGTGGGAAGCTCCGCTGACAAGAAATTCCTCTTTTTCTTGGATGGGAAACTGCCTCTCTCACCTCCCACCCAATGCCCTCATCTTACCCCTTGGACCATTCAAGAATTAGATTCTTGCTTCTCTGGCTTGCGTGTCCCTGCAAACATCCCTATTTCTCCCCTAAGTAACTGCTTCTCCTCTGAAGCATGGTTCAGTCCTCAAGGCTAGTGCACTCTGCCCACCTGGAGATGGGCTGTGAAGGGAGAGGGTGTGGCTATCTCCCTGGCCACTTTCTTTGGGCATTTCAAAGGTATGTGTCTAAGGGTGCCTGGACAGTTCAGTCAGGTTAAGCGTCTGACTTTGGCTCAGGTCATGATCTCACCATTCATGGGCTCAAGCCCCACATCGGGCTTGTGCTGACAGCTCAGAGCTTAGAGCCTGTTTCAGATTCTATGTCTCCCTCTCTGTCTATCCCTTTCCCCCTTGTGCTCTCTCTCTCTCTCTCTCTCTCAAAAATAAACATGAAAACAAATTTTTTTAAATGTGTATGTCTTCTCAACCTCCTCACTTGAAAAGCTCCACATGGTAAGAGGTAACATCCTCATTTATGTGCAGTGATTTCACACCTATAACAAGGAAGCCTCATAAGCTGCACTGGCTCTTAACCCAAAGGAGGACATGGACAGGGAGCCATATACTCCAGGTCTTCCTCAGGGTTTACCTGTCAACCTGTGAGCACCTGAGCTTAGATCTTTCTTTTCCAAGCCTCTCTGTCCACGATGCTAAAAAGTATATGGTGGTTAATTTTGTGTAGATGGTTAATTTTAATTTAATAACCTGGCAGCTTTTAAATTGAATTTTGAATTGCAGTCAACACTGCAGATACAATAGATTAAGTGATATAGTTTTTAAAAAATTTTAAATTAACTGTCTCCAGAGATCCCGAGTCAAGAATCCATGTCCAAGTAATTTATTACAGGTGCCTTCAAGAAACGCTGGTTGGGGAGGGGAAGAAGGGGAGCCAATACAAAGTGCATGACCAACCACTGGGCAACTGGACTTCAATCCTTTTGGGGAACTCTGGATGTTAGTATAGATCATGCCTCAGAGTATCCCAATGGAGGGACAAGGGAGCTGGAGAAATCTCCAACTGCCCGCAGGAAGCCTTAAATTCACCAGCATTTCCAACATGCTGCTAGTGTGGGTAGAATAGGCTCCAGTGGCCAAAGAGAGCCTTAGGCAAAGTTGGCAGTTGGAAATCAGGCCAGTGCTCATGGAAATGTTAAATATCCAAGGGATATGGGAAGGGCTTGACAGTGGCTACTACACTGGCAACTTTTTAAAACTCAGGACATTTTGCATAAAATGTAGATATGTAGCTTCTCTGGTCACACTGAGCTATCATTCCAGCATGGCCAAAACTGGTTGACCCTGAGTGTTCTCTGTAGATGGGATATAAGCTCTTCCAGTTCACCAGTCTGGATTCGCCATGGATCTGCTCCCAGCATTCAAATACCCTGCCTGAGCCACCCACACCCCTTGTAGAACACCTGCTCTCCCCACCTTGTGCCTGATACGCAACGTGAGTGATTCTGTCCATGCCATCCCCTCAGCTGATTGGACCAGCAACATTACAATTGACCCAAGCAAGTATTTCATTGACCATTCTCAGATCAAGCAAAATCCTCTACTTCAAGAGTTTGAGCTGAGAGTCACAAGGTAGGTGCTTATGCCTGAGAGCTGGATTTGGAGCTGTAGGCCAGCTCAATTTATGGGAAGCTTATATCCTGAGTGAGCAGATACGAGGGGCTACTGGTATATAGGAGGCCAGGAGGGGAGAATGAACATGTGTAAATGAGTACCCTGGGTCTTGGCCTCAGACTGCTGGCCTTATAGTTCCCACCAGGTCTGGAAGTGCCAAGGTTCAACACATCTTATATTCTGATAATAAATCTCCCCCCCCTTTTTTTGTAGTAGTTTGAGTGGATTTATGTTCCTTTCCATCAAATACATTTTGACCAGAATGCTTCAGAACCACGTCATGAGTTCTCAGACTCATGTAGTTTTAAAATAGTTCTCATCATCTTATCAAATGTTTAATTCAAAAATCTTGGAATAAAGTACATACTGATTAAGAAAAAGTCCTGTCAAACCAGAGCAGAACTTAACGATGTCACATCTGATGGAGATTAATTTTTTTAATGTTTATTTTTTTATTTTTTGAGAGAGAAAGAGAGACAGAGCATGAGTGAAGCAGGGGCAGAGAGAGGGGAAGACCCCGAATATAAAGCAGCCTCTAGGCTCTGATCTGTCAGCACAGAGCCCATCATGGGGCTCAAACCCACGAACTGCAAGATCATGACCTTTGCCAAAGTGAGACACTTAACCAACTAAGCTACCCAGGGGCCCTGATGGGAATTTTTTTGATGAATACAGAAGAGGGAGACCTTTGGGCCATCTAAAGGAAGAGCTTCAATTTCAGGGTGAAAAGGACAAACAACAGGTACATTTCTACTTCTATCAACACTGCAAAGTTGCATGGAGGGTTTGCTGGGTGTTTACTTCTCTTTTTTAAAAGATTCATGTTCCTCAGTTGAATAAAATGGAAAGGATCCAGCTTTCTGATCATGAGACAGTTGTGGATTGTTGTAAAGATGCTTTTATGTTGTTATTTTAATCTGGTCTTTGTGTCTTCAAGGAACTTTTAACTCAATGCTTAACACACAGCAGTTTTTCCATTGGAATTATACCAATATTGATCATTTTCATGGAGAAAATATTTTCTGGAGCACACTTCATTAAGCCATCTTAAGTCCTTGGTCAGTTTCTTTACATAGTGCAGTAAAACTGTTTTAAAGCTTTCTTTGGTTCTTTTTAAGTTTGTACCTTTCTTTTTTTCTGATATAAGAATTTAAAGCTAGTAAATATTCTATATTTTGTTCCAAAGATTTATGGTCTTAGTTTTTATGCACAGATCTATGATCCATATCAAATTAATTTTTGTTATGGTTTGAGGTAAGGGATTAGCAGTAGCAGTTTTTATTTCTCCATACAGATATGCATTTCATTCTAATTTTAAAGAAAACAGTTATTAGGGATGAATTCTGCTTTTTGTAAACTCTACATCTTGAACAAACAGCATTTTATCTTCATGAAACACTACTGTGTAACATTCCTGCCCTGTAAGGTGGTGGTAATTGTTTTTATTATTTCTATCAACTTCCAAATTTCCTGCATTGAATTTTAAAGATGCATTCTGCAAGATTACTCGATGAGTCTGCACATTTTTAGACAATAACAAACATGACTGTGTACAGTTTGAGCTCTTATAAGGTTCTCTTCTGCCAATGTAATTGTTCTCAGACCAAGGTTTTCTCCACTTTCAAAAATTCCAAATGAATGTGATTCACCAGTCAGGTTTGGATTTATCACAAATGATGTTCAGTGAGGTCTCACCTATTTCACTATAAATTGGCTACAATACTGGTATTTCGTATTTCTTAGATAATCAGCAAGAAAAGTGGAAGCAATAATCCTCAGGGACTCATGGAATACTCTGTTGCTCGGCAATAGACTATTGTCTTTCCATACTCAATGTTCTTTATTCTTCTACTATGTTTTGTTTACTAACAGCTTCTGTTGTTAGTGGACCAAAGAGTGAAGAACATACACACAGTCTAAATGGTTACATAATGTCCTCTTTAAGAAAGTAGTCTCAGGGTGCCTGGGTGGTCAGTTGGTTAAGCATCTGGCTTCAGCTCAGGTCATGATCTTACAGTTCATGGGTTCAAGCTCTGCGTTGGGCTCTGTGCTGACAGCTCAGAGCCTGGGGCCTGCTTTGGATTCTGTATCTCCCGCTCTCTCTTTGCCCCTCCTCTGCTCATGTGCGAGCACTCTCTCTCTCTCTCTCAAAAACAAACATTAAAAAAATTTTTTTAAGAAAATAGCTCTCATGTTAAGTGTTCTTGTCGCAATAAAATCTAATAGTCCTAGATTAAACTGTCATGACAACCACCTCTGAAGCACAAAAAGCAGGACACCTTCCCTACAGAGATTAAACTAGTCCCTAGAGCATAATTGCCTAGAATTTCATGTACCAATTTGCTTCTTTTCTCTTCATTTTGATCCTGTATATGTTGATGTCTTTCCAAACTTCCCACTTCACCATTAGGATATCTACCTTCCCCTTTAAACAGGGATGTGCTAGAAATGCTTAACAACTTGCTTTCTGAGGAATAAAAGCCCCAAATCTTAGCAGTTGCCTATTCTGTGGAATAAATACTCTTATCATGGCTAATTTCAGGCTACCAATGGGACATCAACAAACTTGCAAAATTCATGAAAATCTAATGATCAGCTCTACTAGCAAGGGGAAGAGTGACTCCAGTTCACCCCTGCATTTAACCCACCCATTCAAAACCCAAACGTCTCTGCAGAGGTTGCTTTTATTTTATTCTTTTTACACCAACATAATACAAGACAGCAAGTAAGAAACTAGATCTCTAGACTGAAACCAATGCTTTATCCATGAAACCACATTATTTGTTCCTAGTAAGAGCTGAAATATGTCTGGCTATCGTGTCAACCATGTGGAGTGATTCCCTCAGGAAAACCTGAAGGAAGCCATATGGTCAGTCTATCATTTTAGACTCAGTAGGTTCTATTTCCTTATAGGCCAAAGAGGAGGAGAAGAAAAGATCTTCCTTTTGCCATTCAGACACTGGGGACCCCATCTGCCTTATTCAGAGGAGTATCTCCAATCCTTGACACAATGCCTGGCACATTTGTGCTCAGTAAGTGTCTCTTGGATAAGTAAGCCCATGAGATTTTACAGAGAAGGCATCAAGGCTGAAAGAAAAGGTTTTTAAGGAATGGCTTCATCAAAAGCATAAGATAATAGGAAGAACTATAACTTCAAGAATGACAAGGTAGCATGCTGTCAACCCACATAACATGCTGGGAAAAAACATTCTTTATACCACTTTGAAACACAAGGAGTTTCATCCGCATGTTCTTTTCTGTTGTTGGATTTCTCCATAGGGTCTATGATCTGGAGGCCTTTCCTCTCTATCATATACAAATCCACTTTGTTCTCTGCAATTCCCTAGCCAATCATGTTTCTTGGCTCTTTCAATTTTCATGCAAATCAGAATTCTAGAGGTCTCCAGGTACCTATACCTGTGTGTCCACACCATTGCATCTTCATTGGAGACCACAAAACAAACAAAAAATCCACCAGAACAGATGCAAAACTCCCAATGAAATATAACTGGTTAAGCAAATGGAGTATTCTGTGTGTTTGTGCATGTACCTGCATCTGTGTGTTATGAGGATTAGAGCCTTAAAATTCCCATCCTCATTTTTAAGTGGGTCGGAGAATAGTGGAGCCTCCTCTGGAGAATATTCTCCTTCTATGCCTGCAGATTCCATGTGGGATGGTCAGCAGAAGCACAGTAACCAATATCAAAATAACAAAATACCACTCTATACATTGTGAATGCCCAATTACCATTTGTGAATACCATCTTACAGCCAGAATCCAGAAATTATCAAGGATAATGCATGAAGAAACAGCTGCTCTCCAAAATAATTAATATATTATGTGTCTACAAAAGAGTTATGGAAACTCATATAATCTCTCATAGAAGGGCTTTCAATGATACCTGTTGCCCTGATGGTTTTGTGTACGAAATTGTTCCTTGGAAGTTCAGGCATGTTTTATTTATTGATTAAAAAAAATTTTTTTTTGCTTATTTCTTTTTGAGATAGAGAGAGACAGAGCACAAGCAGGGGAGGGGCAGAGAGAGAGGGAGACACAGAATCTGAAACAGGCTCCAGGCTCTGAGCTGTTAGCACAGAACTTGATGCGGGGCTCGAACTCACGAACCACGAGATCATGACCTGAGCTAAAGCCAGACACTTAATTGACTGAGCCACCCAGGCACCTCAGTTCAGGCATGTTTTAGTCTCTCTTGACTGATCAAAAGCATTCATGTCTTTTGCTGGGAGAGACAAGTACACATGATTGGAGCATTTCACAAATTCAATTTCATATAACTACCAAACTACCAAGTAGTTTCTGCTAGGTTCTGCAGGCTCCTTTTGAAGCACAGGGTTTCTCTTGCTATTGTCTACCCAAATCCTATACTCTTGTACAGGTGTTCGACCGATATTTACAGCAGGCATGGGGGCCAAGGGGGAGGGGAAGTGGCTGGATTACCCCTTTTCTATTGGGGATATTTGAGGGTGAGTAAAAATTCACATCTGAGGGAGACTGCTTTGGGTCATAATGATGATAGTCTTGGAGTCAGACTTCTAGAAAAAGAAGATCAAAGAATGCAGGGCCAAATATGCCCATGGATGATGGCCTTAGTGGACAGCGGAGGCACTGAGTCATTGACTTTGTCTGGGCTCTCATGTCTCCCAAGGTGATGCTAGGTAGGCATGAATATTTTTAGGGCCTGGGGCAAGAAGACAAATGGAGGCTCACATTCTTTACGTCTGAATTTTTTAAGATTATAAATCAATACTACAAACTGTGTTCTACTCTCCTACCAAGACAAACTGTGTTCTATTCTCCTTCCAAGGACTTGGAAAGCCAGGTTTCCATTTAAAATTTTCAGACTCTTGGGGCATCTGGGTGGCTCAGTTGGTTAAGCATCCGACATTGGCTCAAGTCATGATCTCACGCCCTGTGGGTTTGAGCCCCACGTTGGGCTCTGTGCTGACAGCTCAGAGCCTAGAGCCTGCTTAGGATTCTGTGTCTTCCTCTCTCTCTGCCTTTCCCCTGCTCATGCTCTGTCTCTCTCTTGCTCTCTCAAAAATAAACAAACATTTAAAAAATTTAAAAAATTTCAGACTCTTCAGTATTCTGTGCTAAATGGGGCACATGGGGCATCCAGATCCTACCCCATGACTTGTGACCCTTCTCTTCTCTCTTGCTCTAGGACACCCCAGCCTTCCTGTACAATTGTCATCTTGAATTCCTTCCATGAAAACGTGAGGGCTATGCCACCAGGCTTGGGGCATGTGTGCAGGGATTCCAGAGTGCTGTGCATCTGGAACAAGAAAGGAAGGGAAATGCAGGGTCCAGGTTGGCATAACTCTTGCCTCCATGGACCCCTCCTTCCATGGAGAGTGATGAGGCTGAGTGGGATGAAGTGCCTAGCCCAGGGCAGGGGCCTCTCTTGCCTAGGTCTTAGAACAGGTTGGGTCATATTAGGGCCCATGAAAGAATAGACAAAGTTTCCACTACTGGTTTGATTTTCTTCGATCCTCACCTGGATTTGGTATGCAGAGGTGTAAGGTTCAGTCCCAAGTGGCCCTAGTTACACTACTGGGGAAGAGAGACAGGCTTGGATTCAATAGCCCGAAGGCATTCTAATTCCTCTCTAGCTCTTAATTCCAGTTTAAGAGGTCTTACTCTCTCCTTAAAAGTATTCTGGCTATTGTACTCCTTCCTCCACCATCTCTTCTCCTTCAGCTCTTCTAAAACACTATAGCCCCTAACTCTGCATCGGCCATGTTGCACTCCTCCTCTGATCCTGTGTCAATCCTAAGCCAACTGCCTTTCCCCTGACAGCATCATCATCTTTGAGGTCAAAACACACCAAGTAAGCATTGAAAAACACTTCATCCCTGTGTCTGAGATCAAGCCCCCAAATGCACACTTATTTTGGGCCTGGGGATATATTGTGACCTTCTCCAATCAACTTCCACTGAAATTGAGTTAATGCAGATAATAGGACACTGGAGAGGGGCGCCTGGGTGGCTTAGTCAGTTAAGCGTCCGACTTTAACTTAGGTCATGATCTCGCAGTTCGTGGGTTCGAGCCCCACGTCAGGCTCTGTGCTGACTGCCAGCTCAGAGCCTGGAGCCTATTTCAGAGTCTGTATCTCCCTCTCTCTCTGACCCTCCCCTGCTCACGCTGTCTCTCTCTCTCTCTCTCTCCTAGAAATAAATAAAAATATTTAAAAAAAAAATAGGACACTGGAGAACATGCCTTAGAATCACCCCAAAGCTGATTATCTTGGCAAAACAAGGTCTCCATCTCTTTGGGTGTCTGTAATAGGTCTCCAGCAAAAAAGAAGACTAGAGGTTAACCCTTTTATCTCCCTGAAAACCTTATCCTCTTGCTTATTACTCTAGAAGACTAAAACATGTTTTTGTGAAAACCAGGAAAGATAGTTTATGTCTGCTTCAATGCTGGGCCAAACCATCCTTCTCATAGTCTCCACTGGCCTAACCCAAATGGTAGGGTCCAAATATAACAGAGCTAATGCTCCATTACTGTGGGTGATCCAGTTGGCATATGGCACTTGGATTTTCAAAGGGCTTTTACCCGTATATCCCCATTTTATCTGCCTGTTAGGGCATCTTACGTTACAGGGAACTTCTTTATTTAAAAAAATTTTTTGAAGTTTTTATCATCTATCTATCTATCTATCTATCTATCTATCTATCTATCTATTTTTTGAGAGAAAGAGACAGAGAGAGAGAGAGAGAGAGAGATCGATCAGGGGAGAGGCAGAGAGAGAATCCTAAGCAGGCTCCACACTGTCAGTACAGAGCTGGATACAGGGCTCAAACTCACACACCATCAGACCATGACCTGAGCGGAAAACAAGAGTCAGATGCTTAACTGACTGAGCCATCCAGGCACCCCAAATGGCACTTCTATGTACAAATGTGAGACTCCCCTACAGCTGGAAGCTTCTGTTTTTTTTTTTTTTTTAATGTTTATTTATTTTTGAGAGATAAAGGTAGAGAGCAAGCAGGGAAGGGGCAGAGAGAAAAGGAGGCAGAATCCCAAGCAGGGTCTGTGCTGCCAGCACAGAACCTAATGTGGGGCTTGAGCTCACAAACCATAAGATCATGACCTGAACCAAAATCAAGAGAAGATGCTTAACCAACAATGCTTAACTGACGCTTAACCCAGTGCCCTGATTCTTCTTTTTTTTTTTTTTAAGTTTATTTATTTATTTTGAGATAGAGAGGGAAAGAGAGAACATGTGTGAGTGGGTGAGGAGTGGAGAGAGAGGAAAAGAGAGAATCCCAAGCAGACTCCACACTGCAGAGCCCCATGAGGGGCTCAAATCCACAAATCTCAAGATCGTGACCTGAGCCAAAACCAAGGTTTTCTCCAGAAACCAAAGGCTTATTCTCAATTAGGGCTAGAGTGTTTCCTTTTCTTTCCTGCTCCCTGTTTCTGATTAATTTCTATCCCCTTTATTAGTTCACAGAGGTGTACAAAGAGCGCAGAGAGAAGTCAAATCATTCAGTTGGCAGACATGTGCATGATTTCTGGGTTGCACCTATGTATGTATTTTGTACAGCTCCAATTTAGAAACAAAGCAAAGCAAAGCAAAACCCAATCTTTGCAGACTCCTCTTCCTGCTTTCCTACCTGTTTTTCTGAACTCAGAAATACCTGTCTGCAAAAAAGTACAAAAAAGAAGCATTCATTCTTGGTTTCTTTCTCTGAAATGCAGCTCTGAATGTTGAATGCTGACTTTCCACTTAACATTCCGTTCCTCTGAAGTCCCTGCTCCCCTCTGCTAATGAAGGCACCAGGCTTGAAACCTTGCTTGACTCGGCACATCAATCACTGCACGGTTTTGCAGAGTCTTCTGGCTGAAAGGGCTGTCATCTCCCTTCCCATTCTCCACAACCACTCAGACCTTGGGCCGAGGCAGACTTAATGGTTTCAGCAGCTCCCTAATGTCTGTGCGCTCCCGCCGTCTGTGTCTGCTCCATTTCATGCGGCAGGAACATGCCACACCAAAGGGACTGTCTGCTTCCAGCTTTCTGCTTCCCTGCTCACAACAGTTTTTAGAATTGAATATCCATATTCCCTGGTTAGGTATTCAGGGTCCCTTTTTGATCTGTTTCCAACCCAATTTTCTAATCTCAGCAGTGACATGTGTGCTCCCTCCAGAGCACAGATCTCAGAGATTCCACCCTGAGGGGAGACAGAGAACATTCCTGACTAGCATCCCCCTACCCTGGGTATTTTTCCAGGCATGCTGTCACTCCCCACCACATTGCCCAACCTAGACCCGTGAGTTGAAAGTGGCCCAAATTGGCAATCCCAGGCAAGTGAGACTCTGAAGCCACATCAAGCACGGTGCACTGATACCAACAATAAGGATTTGCCTCACTTTGACCCCGCTCCCATATCTGTCAAGTGGGAGAACTCTGGCATGCTATCTCTACACTGTTTCCCAGGGCTATCTCTTGAGATTGGGCTTCAGGTACCCCAGTGGGAGCTGGCTTGGTAACAAACCAGTTAGTGGCTGTCTTTTCTTCTCACTTCCAAACTTACCAACAGCATCCCTCTTACCTACCAAAAAACTATTTGTACTTGAATCTTCATCTCAGGGTCTGGGTACCCACATCTGGTGTGGACACCAGGACAATCATGAACAATCATGGATGGATGCAAACATGAACACACACGCACACACATACATATACACATTTGTTAAATAACACACTTTAAGGATTGCTTTCCCTCCCCTCTCTCCTGTCCCTACTTTTCTACTGGTGTTCCCTGAGATCACCTCCTAGTAAATGGCCTGTCCTGAAATTCCTGTTTCTGAGGCTGGTTCCCTGCTTCTCTAGAGAATCCTGCTCAACTGGTACTGAATTTACAATTAATGGGAACATTTTTGTCAATATACAATCCAGGAAAAAAATTCATAAACATATTTTGAATAAACGTTGTGTGCCCCTGTTAACAACCACTATCCTTTGTGAGTATAACTAACATTATCCAGTTAAGAGTAATGAAAAAAAGGGGCATTTGGTTAAGCCACTGACTTTTCGGCTCAGGTCATGAGCTCACAGTTCATGAGACTGAGTTGGGATGGGGCTCTGTGCTGATAGCATGGAGCCTGCCTAGGATTCTATCTCTCTGCCCCTCCCCTGCTCATTCTCATTCTCTCTCTCTCTCTCTCTCTTTCTCTCTCTCTCTCTCTCTCAAAATAAATAAAACTTTAAAAAGAGTAATGAACAACTTATTTTTAAATTGCTGCAAAATTCCAACAATTGAAAGACTTGTTACAGGGGATATGATTTTTATTAATACAAAATCCTTCCTTCTTTTTTTCCAAAATAAATTCAAAGACTAAGAGGTGTCACCAAATTATTTATCCTCTCAAGATATCCACACACTTTGGTCTGGCTCTGCTACCATCTGACCACAATGAACGCTTTTAAGAAACTCCTATTCTTCTCATCATAATCCCTTGCGTTTTTCCCCATGGTCACTAGCCATTAACCGTGCAATATAAATGGGCCCTTGAATCAGTGAGGAGCTTTTATGTTATAAGTAACAGAAAATCCAATTCAAATTTATTTAAAAATAAACAGTAATATCTCCTTACAGATTACTCATTAGCTGCATAAGAAATGATAGTAACTGTACAGTGGAGAAACTACATAAGACCTCGACTTGGTGATCAAAGTTAAGATTCCCAGTGAGGGTGGACAAATGCTACATTCCTGATGACCTGATGCCCTGGGAATACAACAATCTCAGTTATAGCATATTCCAACAGAAGGTGTGGAATCGGAATCCAGTCATAAGGAACATCACATGCACCCCCAACTGAGGGATACTAGATAAAAACCCAGATTCTGTGCAAATATCAATGTCATGCAAGACAAAAAAAGGCTGAAAAGTCATTCCAGGTTAAAAAGACCTGAACCTCTGAAAAAAAAAACAAAAAAACCAAAACATGATCTTTGATTGGAGAAAGAAACAAGCAATAGAGGACATTATTGAGAACATTTAAAAATTAATATCTGTAGGGGTACCTAGGTGGCTCAGTTGGCTAAATGTCCAACTCTGGCTCTCGTCATGATCTTGGGGTTTGTGAGTTCGGGCCCTGTGTCGGGCTCCATGCTAAGTGTGGAGCCTGCTTGATTTCTGTCTCTCCCTCTCTCTCTGCCTCTCCTCAATCACACTTTCTCTCTCTCAAATAAATGGGAAAAAAATGAGTATCTGTAGTTTTGATCAATGACTAAGCCTCAGTCTTGGATGATAGGACTGTAGGAATGAAGAGAACACCCCTGTTACTAAAAAGGGCATACATAAGGGGCCCCTGAGTGGCTCAGTTGGTTAAGTGTCCGACTTCAGCTCGGGTCATGATCTCGGGGTTCATAAGTTTGACCCCCACATCAGGCTCTGTGCTGACAGCTTGGAGCCTGGAGCCTGCTTTAGATTCTGTGTCTCCCTTTCTCTCTGCCCCTCCTCTACTCATGCTTTGTCTTTCTCTCTCAAAAAAAAAATCTTTTTAAATTAAAAAATGGCATACATAAGTAGAAATGGTAAAGGTGTATCCAACCTGCCCTCAACTGGTATAGCCGAAGGGGCAAAAAGGTATAAATCAGTTAATCTGCATAAATGGTAAACAGGGGTCATCTGAACTCTCCTTGCAACTTTTTAGGAAGTTTGGCATCATTTCAAAATTTAAACATAAAAATCATTAGGTAGACCAAGTGATTAAGGGAGGACTGAAGTCCCACTTCCTGAGGTATAGGCCAGTCCAGTGGCTCCACGATTTCGATGAGGCCCTGTTTCCCTGGCTTTCTTCTGCCTCCAGGTTCTGGCTTCCTGGGGACAGTGCTGTCCATGCTCAGTGTGCCCCATGGTGAAAAGACAGTAGTAGCTCTTGTCTTCACAGTCCCACACCACATATCCAGAGATAGGTCAGCTCCCTCAGAAGGGTGAATGAGGGTCTTCTTTCCCCAAAATGCTTCTCTCAAGTTTGAGAAACACGGTTTGCTCTCACACAAAATCTAATTGGGATGAGACATCAACCCTGGCATTTAAGACATGAAGTACAATCTCTTTTTTTTTTTTTAAATGTTTTATTTATCTCTAGGAGAGAGAGAGAGAGAGACAGCGTGAGCAGGGGAGGGTCAGAGAGAGAGGGAGACACAGACTCTGAAATAGGCTCCAGGCTCTGAGCCGGCAGTCAGCACAGAGCCCGACGCGGGGCCCGAACCCACGAACCGCGAGACCACGACCTAAGCGAAAGCCGGACACCCAACCGACTAAGCCACCCAGGCGCCCCAAGTACAATCTCTTTGATGTAGCGTATACTACAAATTCTTCCCCAATCTGACTCAAACCTTTTACTCCCATTTCTGGCTCCTTCCATGAGCTCACCCTCAACTGCCACACCTTTGTATCTCTGTAACAGTCTCTCTGTTTAAAACACTCTCTACCACTCAAGACTCAACCCAAGGATCACCTCCTCCTGTGCAACCTTCCCTGGTGCCCCCCCATTAAGCCTTCCCTTCTCGGGGTGCCACAGCCTCCCATGACATTATAATTCTGTGTTTCTATTGGTCACCCACAGGGCCTTGCATGTTCTCTAACATTTAGAGTGTGCCTGGCATATCTATAAAACATGGTGAAGCACATACCATCTGCCCTGCTGACACCATGCTTCCTTGGCCCAGTGAAAATCTGTGGAATGAATTCCTGAGTGAATCTGTGATAGAACTTAAAATGGCACTAGACACTAAAGAAGTCACTAAAGTAAAATGTTATTCAATAAAATACATCTTAATTAGAATATTTTACTCTGTGAAAGAAAATTACCCTGTTATTTAAGCCACATGGAACCACTGAGAAACTCACAATTTAGCCAGTACGTGGAAAGTGCATATGTTCTAATTTCCTGTTTTTCTGTGAGAGGCCACTGTCCCAGCCTGGGTCAGGCAAAGCACAGTTTGTGGCCTGGCACTTCAGTAGCCCTGGCTCAGAGAAAAGACCATCTTTATTTTGCACGGGTAAGTGGGGAAACCTCAGAAAAGCCACACTGCATAAATATTACATCACCAAACAGGGGAACAACCACACTCAGCAACCATCCTGGAGGCCCAGCTTGGTGTAGGTTCCTGTCGTAAAACTTAGTTCAGCTCTTTGGGCACCAGTGTGCCTCATGCCAGACATGCAGACACTTCAGGCTGCTGATGCTGCCCTTTCCTGGGGCCACAAAAATGCTTCGCAGCTTAGAAAGCAGGCTGGCTCACCCAGCTGGCTGACATTTTCAGAACAATTCTGGACCTATGGTCCAGGAAGGTCTAAATAAGCCCCCCTGGATTCATCCCTCATTTTTAGTCAAATCATGGCTCTCAAAAATCTCCCACTACAAAGAAACCTGGAGGACACCACCTTAACCAGCCAGCAGAGTTACCTGCCATGTGTGCCTCCGGATATCAGGCACTGGGGAGGACACATTACTTCTGTAGCATTCCCACCAAAAGCACATGACCTGATTTCATCTGTGAGGAACATCAGACATGCTAGACTGAAGGTCATTGTACAAAAACAGCAGGCCTGAACTCTTCAAAAAAGTCAAAGACTTGAAAGACAAAGAAAGGCTGAGCATCCATTTCAGATTGAAAGATTCAAAAAAGAAATGACAGCTAAATGCAATGCACAATACTGGACTGGATGCTGAGTCTAAAAAATTAAAAATAAAACTACTGTAAATTGCATTCTTGAGATGATTGGGAAACTGCAATATAAACTGTAGATTAAAGTATTACATCAGTGCTAAATGTCCTGAATTTGACAACTGTACTGTGGTAACATAAGAAAATATCCTGGTTTTTAAGAAGTAAACACTGAAGTATTGGAGGACCTGGGTGGCTCAGTTTGTTAAGTGCCCGATTCTTGATCTCAGCTCAGGTCTTGATCTCATGGTCATGAGTTCAAGCCCCACATTGGGCTCCATGCTAGGCATGAAGCCTGCTGAAAACCAAACAAAACACACTGAAGCACTAAGAAATACTGAGACATGATGCATGTAGCTTCTTCTCAAAACATTTAAAAAAAGTTGTGTGTGTGTGTGTGTGTGTGTGTGTGTGTGTATGTGTAGGGCAAATGTGATAATATGTTACCAAATGAATGGCATACTTATTTTTTTTGAGTTTGCAACATTTTTTTAAGTTTACTTATTTTGAGAGAGAGAGAGATCATGTGAGTGTGAAGGCACAGAGAGAGAGGGAGACAGAGAATGCCAAGCAGGCTCCACATGGAGTCTGATGTGGGGCTCAAATCCACAAAACCATGAGATCATGACCTGAGCTGAAATCAAGAGTTGGATGCTTAACCGATTGAGCCACCCAGGTGCCCCTGCAACATTTATTAAGTATGAAATTGCTTCAAATTTTAAAAACAGACTTCACTGTCTCATTATACAAAATAAAATAAAACAAGATTCTCAGTGACAGTTTAATGTTTTTGCACATTAAAGATCTCTATGCAACATTGGGAAATGTGTAATTACACAGAGAAGTCAAGAGAAAACTTTATTCCATCACTTGTACAAAATAATTTTAGTCTGGCAGCAAATTTGACATTAGTGTTTTTAGAGGTTTGAGGTTTGATATAAAATGTATTTGTGGCTGTATGTCTTGTTAATTTGTTATGCAGTATTTAAGATCCACAACAAAGTGTTTTTTTTTTTTAATGTTTTATTTATTTCTGAGAGAGAGAGAGACAGCATGAGCAGGGGAGGGTCAGAGAGAGAGACACAGAATCTGAAGCAGGTTCCAGGCTCTGAGCTAGCTGTGAGCACAGAGCCCGATGTGGGGCTCGAACCCACAAACCATGAGATCATGACCTGAGCCGAAGTTGGACACTTAACCAACTGAGCCACCCAGGCACGCCCAAGGTTTAAAGATAGTACCACACACTTCTGTACTCACAACCCCTTTGAATTCCTCACTCATCATAGCCCCTTTTATACCTCAGGAGTTCCAAAAATTCTACACTCGGTGTTCATCAGTCCCACATATTTCTTTATATGTTTGCTACATGTGTATGTATGTGTATCCTTTCACTGCATTTTTTTAAATGTAGCTTTGGAAAAGACATTTATTTATTTTTTTTTTTGAGACAGGGAGAGGCAGAGGGAAAAAAGAGAATCTTTTCTTTTTAATGTTTATTTACTTTTGAGAGAGAGAGAGAGAGCACGCAGAGGAAGGGCAGAGAGAGAGAGAGGAAGACAGAGTCTGAAGCAGGCCCCTGGCTCTGAGCTATCAGCACAGAGCCTGATGCAGGGCTCAAACTCACGAACCACAAGATCATGACCTGAGCCAAAGTCAGATGCTTAACCGACAGAGCCATCCAAGCACCCCATAAAGAGAGAGAATCTTAAGCAGATTCCATGCTCAGCTCGGGTCAGCTCAAATAAGCACAGAGTCTGGGGCTGAATCCCACAACCCTGGGACCATGACCTGAACGGAAACCAAGAGTTGGATGCTCAACCAACTGAACCACTCAGGTGCCCTGAAAAAGAAATTTGAATGAAAGTTTGTGTAACCTGTGAAGCACCTTCAAGGAATATCAGGGCTCCAGGGATTATAGTTTCAGCTGATCTTTCAGTCTCTTCAGAGATACTTAGTAACCACAAGGCTAGATTCTTGGCATGTGATTTGAACACCATTACCACAATCCATAAAAGGTAGCAGCACACACTCAATGATGTTCTGGAACTAGATAATACTAGCTTACATAATGACTGTATGCATTTCTTCTCAACTTTGCCTTCAATGACATCACATTGATGTATGGAAATTCACCATAACTGGAGCATTTACACCATGGAAATAGGCAGATGTCTCGGCATATAAAGTCAAGCTTTGTTGTAAACACAGCAAACCGTTGAATGCACCTAGCTCCCAGATGTAAAAGGGACAAGTTAATTCAAGTTTTTCCAGTAGCCTTTCAGATACTCAAAAGGGAAGTAGAAGAACTTAAGTTTATTAAGATTTCGTAGACCATACAGACTGGTATAGAAAATGTCAAGGTGGATCTAGATGATAATTTAAGAAAAACTGCCCAAATATTCAGATAGAATAATGTAAATATAATTCAAAAGTTACATTTGCCCAGGGGCATTTGGGTGGCTTGGTTAAGTGTCCAACTTCAACCTAGGTCATGATCTCACTGTTCCTGAATTCAAGCCCCATATCAGGCTCTGTGCCAATAGCTCAGAGCCTGGAGCCTGCTTCAGATTCTGTGTCTCCCTCTCTCTTTCCCCCTCCTCACTCACACTCTGTCTCTCTCAAAAATAAACAAACATTAAAAATTTTTTAAAATAAAAAAATTACATTTGCCCAGTTGAGAATAACTCCAAAGATTATGGTTTGATTGCTCTCTGCAGTGTTAGTTTTGTACCTAGTTTGCACCTGAGTCAGATGAGCATATTTCAGCAGCCCTGCTGTGAACTAATCGTATATACATATTCATCTCCTGTAGCCTACTTTGAACTAGACTGACCATCCTTCTGATGCCTTCCTAATGAGTGAAAATAAACCTTTGAGCCAGGCTCATTATATGCCTGCAGGAGAGCTGTATTTTTAAAACCCTTTAATAATCATACTTTGGCAAAAGAAACGTGGGTGGGAATGAAGGAATTTGGTCCTTTTTTCTTCTTGCCAAATTCGGCGCTGTCAGCCAAGTGGAGAAGCTTTGGAGAAGTCAGAAGGAAAGATTCAAAGCACACCATGTTGGATGAACCAGTCATCATGTTTCTGAGAGCCAAGCCTCATGGTTCTCAAAAGTAACCAAGTCTGGTTGTAATAAGAACCAGGAAAATCTTAACCACAAACAGATGAATGTTTTGCCAAAAAGCCTGGTGCCTCCCTGGGCAAACGAAACTAAACAATTTTATTCAAGTTCAACTTTTAACTCCCCACTCCAGAAAAGAGGATGTGAACCCGGCACACTAAACAGTGCCACCCAGGATGGTCCAAAGCCAGGGTAATGTCAATAGTAACTTTTTTTGCCTATTATAAACCGGCATGGTTCTTGTCATCATTGCTCCCCTCCTGGAAGCTTTTTTCCGCATTTTTTCCTAATGACCCTGCCATTCAATTTTAATATTATAAATATACAGTATATTTGTTTATAGGTCACAGGCATCTGTAATTTAAATAGGAAGATTAAGATTTGCTGTCATTCCTCCACTCCCCTCCTCAAAGCAATTTTTGGCTCCTGGGGGCCATGAAAGCCCACACTAAAAATGCATGTTACAAACTGACCATCATTAAGTGGGCTCTCACAACCTCACAATGGCCACACAGGGCTTCTCCTTGCAGTGTGGAGAAGACTGCTTTCCCACCCAGGGGCATCTTTGCTTTCTACTGCTGAACAACTTAACTAATGGCAGAAATGATAGTTCTGAGCATTTGCTAAATGCTAGGCACTAAATCAAACAGAAAAAAAAAATTGCTGCTCACAGTTCTGGAGGCTGGAAGTGCTAGATCAGGCTGCCAGCATGGTTGGGCAAAGGACCTCTGGTTGCAGATTTCCTGTTGTATCCTCACATAGAGGAAGGGGTTAGAAAGCTCTGTGTGGTTTCTTTTATAAGAGCACTAATCCCAATTGTGCAGGTTCCAGTCTTGTGACCTAAGCAACTCCCAAGGGCCCCATCCCCTAATACCATCATCTTAAGCAAGAGGATTTCAACATATGATTTTTGAGGGGACACATTTCAGATCATAGCATATTGTCATAGCTTGGGCTCCCAAAGAAACAAACCCTGGGACAGGGATTCCAGAGCAGGTAATTTCTAGGATAGATGATGCCAGGAAATACTGGTAGGTGAATGGGGAGTGAGACACAGAAGAAGAGCATGGTTTTCAAGCCAATTTCACTGGAGTTTCATTTCATAGAGAAACTCTGGCAAACAGCATCAAACACAAGCCTTAGAGTGATCCCATCTGAAAAGGTGGGGGGAACTGGGGTATTTGTACACTAACACTCATCAGTCATTGGTTGAGGGCTACCTCCTGCTTTCTTTTGACAGAGAAATACAAATGCTAGGAGCCAGAGGTCAGGCTGGTATGAACTGAACAGATAAAGCCCAAGGTACCAGACTGGGCACCACATACACAGATTCATATAATTCTCATAGCATCCAGGAGAGGTTGGCATTTGAACCAGCCTGGAATGGGGTGCAAAGATGTAAAATAATGTTCTCCAAGTCAACAGGGAGTAAGTGGTAGAGATAAGAAAGGACTCCAAAGTCTACGTGCTTAAATCATGCTATATGGGCTGCTCTTCTTGTGGTTTTTCCTATTCAAATAGATTCAGCAAATTGATAAAGATTCATACGAGATAGAGCCCCTTCTACATGAAGCCACAGTTAGCAACAAAGGGAAGGATTTAGGGTAATGATAATGAGTTGGAGTTTGGAATTGTTGGGTGTGAGTAGCCAGGATCCAGGAAGAAAGATCAGGAGGAAGGTATATCAGTGGATCTGGCTTTTAAGAGTGGGCAGGAACATGCTGGAGAAACAAGTGGGGGAGTTGTCAACACACCCATGTGTTATGGTCTGAATTTTGTCCCTCCAGATTCATATATTGAAGCCCTAACCCCATACCTCAGAATGTGACTGTATTTAGAGACAGTAGCCTTTAAAGAGGCAATTGAGTTAAACTAAGGCTGTTAGGTTGGGCCCTAATCCATCTGGTCTGATAAGAAGGTCCGGATAGGAAGAGGAGATTAGAGACCCCAGGGATGCACACATACAGAGGAAAGACCATGTGAACAGGCAGCAAGAGGAAGGCCATCCGCAAACCCAGGAGAGAAGCTTCAGAAGAATCCAATCTTGCCAGAACCATGAACTCGGACTTCCAGCTTCCAGAACTGTAAGAAGATAAATTTACGTTGTTTAAACCACCCAGTCTGTGGTGTCTTGTTACAGCTCTAGCAGATTTATACAATATGGTAACTGTTGTCATGGAATGGGGCGGGGGGAGGGGTGTCCTACCTGGGAGCCAAGGGAAGGTTTATTTCAAAATATGTGACTGTTCAGTGCTGCTAACTGGGCAAGAAAGACAAGGACTGAAAGCTCTCCACTGGGTGGAGCATAGGAAAGAAATAGGAGGAAAATGAGAAAATTCACATTTTATACATACAATCCTAATTGATCCACTTGTTGGTCTTAGGGTGTAAGTATCATCTTGCCTAGTGTCCTACAGTTCATAGGTGGTAGAGCCAGTATTAGAACGAGGTATGTCTGACACTCAAGAGTCCACTCTTTCTACTACACCATGCATATCTACTCTGTTCTTGAGAGTGGATGGTCAAGCGTATCTCTGCAGCCTCATACAGCTCACCTTCTTGGATGTTGAGTGGCTACTGCCATCTTGTTCCTGCCAATTATTATCATTTAGGAAACTCAGCTCCATTTCTGTTGTCCCAACATTGGAAGGACAAAACACTTGGAATAGCCTGGCAGGGAGGTATCTTTTTACTGTACAGTTATTCTCCCTTCCCAGGAAATCTACACAGATACATGGCCTCCAGAGATCATCTCCTGAGCTGTCAGGTCTCAACTCAGCTGCTGCTACCTGATCCCAATCCTACTTTGTTTGGGACATAGGTTTCTGTCCCTCACAGACTTTACAGCTGCCCCACCTTCCTGTCCTGTGCTTCCTGCTAACTCCCACTTGGCACTGGTCCCCTCTGCCTGGGCAGTTCTGTCCAGGACCTGCCAGGGTCTCATTATGACAAGCAAACCCAAACATTTACCCAGGACTGTAGGAAAACAGATGAGATCATGGAATTATTGACATTGATCTTTTTTTTAGGAAAACTTACAAAAAATGGGGGGATGGTGAGAGGATTTGGGATGGATAAATGTTATTCTAAGTGGAGGTTTTACTCCTTAAATATGGCCAAGAAAGTATTATTAAGATAATGGGTTTTGAGCACTTAGAAGAAAAATAATGGCCACTAGACATTAACATGATGTCCCTAAAACATGAAATTTGTTAACTTTTCAATGTTTCTAGGCAATAAACCAGAAGCTGTGAACATCAAAGAGTTTAATTTTATGAATTAGAGTATTAATTTATGAATTGTATCTCAAAATACTCTAAGATACAATGTGGGCTGGACAACAATATAGTTAACTATCTGCTCACCCAATCACAAAGCTTCTAGAATTCCTCTTTCCTTGGACCAAAAACCTAACTGTGTCGGGCCTCTTTCTGCTTCAATCCATTCTGCATATCTGCTGATTTCACCTTCCTAACTTAACCTCTGGCACATTTTGGGCTTCACCCAGATTTATCCTGGCCTGATTTCTAGTCTCCTTATTCAAGAAAATACATTGATTCTGGCAGCAACTGAACTGGCATGAGAAACAGTTATCAGACCAGGGGACTAACAGGTAGGCAAAGACTTCTTAAATAGGACATGAAAAGCAAGAACCATCTCAACAACAACAACAGGAACGTGCAAAAGAGACAAATTACTTTTTTAACATTAAAAACTGTTCAACAAAACACATCATTAAAAGGTGAATGGATAAGTCCTAGGATTGGATAAGATATTCTAAATGCATACATCCAACAAAGAACCTATATCAGAATATATATTTTAAACCTGAAAACCAATAAGAAAAAGGCAAAAGAATTTTTTTAAAATTTTTAAATGTTTTATTTATTTCTGAGAGAGAGAGAGAGGGCGTGAGCAGGGGAGGGTCAGAGAGAGAGGGAGACACAGAATCCAAAGACAGGCTCCAGGCTCTAAGCTAGTTGTCAGCACAGAGCCCGATGCGGGGCTTGAACCCATGAGCTGTGAGATCACGACCTGAGCTAAAGTCGGATGCTTAACCGACTGAGCCACCCAGGTGCCCCAAAAGAATTTTTTAACAGGAGCAAAAGACATTAATGAGCTCTTCGCTGAAGAGAATGTACAAGTCTAAAGCATATGAAAAGGTGTTTGATATTGTTATTCATCAGGAAAATGTCAACTAAAACCATAATGAGATATATCCACATAACCGGTGTTGGCAAGGATGTGGGGCAACTGGAACTCTCACACACTTTTTCCAGAAGTAAAATTTGGTCCAACTACTCTGGAAAACTGGAATGTTTGCTAACATTCAGCCTACCCTGTCACAAGAAATGCTACTTCAGTGCATGTGTCTACAAAAAGACATAAGTCCAAGGATATTCATGGCGACTTAATTCCACAATAGCTCAAACTAGAAAGAACTTAAATATCCATTAACAGGAAAATTGATTAAAAAATTGTGCACATTCATAGAATGTATAAGTACCCAGGGATTAAAAGGAACAAATTATTGATATATATCCTAACATGGGTGAATCACAAAAACATGTTGAGCAAAAGGAGCCAGTCACAAAAGTACATGTATTCTATGGCATAGAGTAGCCAAAATGAATTGATGATGGTGGATGTCAGAATAATGGCTATTCTCATTTGGGAATGAAAATCACCTAGGGTGATTCAAATGCTTTCTAACTTGATCTGAGTGATAGTTACAGTGGTGATATTCTACAGAGCTCTGTCTGCATAAAGGTTATAGAGCTGTAGATCTAATATTTTTCGTTTACTGTATGAAAATTATACCACAACAACAAAAAAATTTTTTTTAATGAGGGTGGTTAGAAGCTAAAATACCCCAGTATATATAAAGGCTTTAAAAAGACAGAGTGGTTTGTCTTCCTTTTTCTTCATTACTAGCCACCTTGAAGGTCTAAAGATACTCCATTCGTGATTCTACCTTTTGATGACCAGTCAATAGAATGCTCCAGTGGAAAAATACTAAATTTGTGCTGACAGCTCAGAGCCTGAGGCCTGCTTCATATTCTGTGTCTCCTTCTCTCTCTCTGCCCTTCCCCTGTTCATGCTCTGTCTCTCTGTCTCTCAAAAATAAATAAACATTAAAAAAAAAGAAAAATACAAAATTTGACAGCATCTAAGTCACCAAGGATAGTAAGAACACCATTATTTTTACATACCATCTAGTAGGACAAACATTGCCAATTAGGGGTAGCTGGGTGGCACAGTCAGTTGAATGACTCTTGCTCTCAGCTCAGGTCATGATCTCACAGTTCATTAATTCAAGCCCCGCATTGGGCTCTATGCTCACGGTTTGGCTTAGAGACTCCTTGGGATTCTGTCTGTCCTTCTCTCTGCCCCTCTCCTACATTCTCCCTCTCCCTCTCTCTCTTTCAAAATAAATAAACTTACATAAAAGGTGGGGCACCTGGGTAGCTCATGTGGCTGAGTGTGTGACTTCAGCTCAGGCCATGATCTCACAGCTTGTGAGTTCAAGCCTGGTATTCGGCTCTCTGCTATCAGCGCAGAGCCCACTTTGTTCCTGTCTCCCTTTCTCTCTGCCCCTTCCTGGCTCCTGCCTTCTCTCTGTCTCAAAAATAAATAAAAGCTTCAAAAAAAAAAAAAAAGAGAACTTCCTGTAACTGGGCATACTGCACATTAGGCACATGTTGGATGATAAAATGTAGGTGGCAATTCCACTGAATTCAGGGTTCCCAGACCTCCTTTTGTAGCCTGAGCTGTTCTTTTCAGCTCTACTTATTCATGGGACTGCTACAAATAGAAAGTAAGGTGACCACCATGGCCAACTGGTTTATGAGAACTTTAGATCATGTCTCCCCTGAAGTGATTTATAATGTTGGCTTATGTCCCCTGTCTAGCATCCAGCCAGAGTCCACACCAGTGAGGGGGACACACTATCTCTCCTCACAAATGATCACTCTGAAGAGAGACAACCTCCACCAAGCCACCCCTGATGTGCCAAGACAGTGAGCAAACCCACCCCCTAGTCTCCTAGGGTCCTCACTATAACATGCTTTGGGCAAAAAAGAGGGCTGTGCAGGTGGGAAAGAAGTTGATCAGATAGGATTAACCAAATGTTAATGGCCTTTGTCCTCAAAGCACATTTTTGTAGAGCTTCCGGGCTGAAAGCTTGTCCAGTAGGAGGCTATGAACACAGCATAGACTTTTTCAGAGTACTCTTAAATTTACTTTAAGGAAACAGTCACTTGTATAAAACCAAAAATAAAGGTAGGAGAAGGTTCAGAAGGAAAGAACTTGCTTCTTTCCAAAAAATTACAAGGAACAAAGCAGAAAATTTTCTATCTTTAAAACTGTATTTTCTTGCCTCATATATTAAGCTGCACATTTTTTTAGAGGCTGCTGTTTTGAGGCATTAAGAGACTTGTATTTTAATATAAAACACACAAAACCCTTGCTTTTTTTCTGTGCTGTGCCATTATCTGACTCTTGGCAGACTTAAAATTCTTCCTTTTAAAACTATTTCCTTTTGGAGGTCAGCTGAAGGCCCAGTTCAAGCACCACATTGATAAAACTGAACACAGGACCACTCTTAAAAGCCAGCCATTATGGGTCCCAGTAGAAAAACACTCCATGGTGCCAGGCTTCCGAGACATCATGCCTCAAACGTGGCTTTGTGTCAACGCAGCTGTATCCACAGGCGAAAAGTTAAAAGATTTATTTAAAAATGTTTCCACTTCTGGAAGCTCTCTCTCTCTGCGACTTCGTTGAAGCACAGGAGCAAAGGGCTGGGGGTAGAAAGACGTTCTTTCCGCTACTGACCCTGGTTGTGTATTGAGTTCCTGTACAGATCTGAGCAGGCATGCACAAAAGCCTTGATCATTGGTCAGCATCAAGGCCCAGAAGGAAAAGTCATACTTTGCTGTCTATATTTAAATGATAAAATATTAAACCCATTTATTCATTCTGCAGACAGGATGAGCTCATAGGGAAACAGAAGTTGTTTTTTTTTAATTGGCAAAATCTGGTGGTTTAAGCATATGCAGCTCTAATACAGCTTAAGTTTTGCAATCCAGTGAATTGTTCCCTTATGCCTCCTCAAATGGCCAGGGTCTTGACTTTTGTCTCTGCACAATTCTCCCAAAGCAGTGAGTATGATATAGAATGAATGTTACAGTAAGACAGGAGTTACAGAAAGTTGGGGGGAAGCCAACTGCCAATTGGACAATGACAACTTAATGATTGACTACCAGTGGAGAACAGGAAAGATGGCGTCTGAAAGTAGGAACAGGACTGTCACTGATTGACAAGACAGATACATATCTCTGGCTCTTTTTAAGTCAACATTTTATTGAAGTATAATGTGCATATGGAAAAATAAACACATGACACATAAACAGCTTGATGAAATTTCAAAAGTTAGCATACCCACTTAACAAGCACCCAGACTGATATGGTTTGAAGTGGGGTTCGGAGCTGATGGCCAAGAAAGAATTCTTGGGACATCTTTGGTGCAAAAAGATGATTTTATTAAAGCATGGGGATGGGACCTATGGGCAGAAAGAGCTGCACTGGGGTTGTGAATAGTGACTGATGATATTCCTTCAGGTTGGGAGGGGGTTAGGTAGGAGGCTATGAACACTCTAAGTCTCTAAGGCATTTTGGAAACGAGGTTTACAGGACCTTGAAGGGATGCTATTGGAAAAAGATTATTTATTACTGTTTAGTAAAACCTCAGTCATAAGACACTTCAGCTATATATCAGGGGCCATAAGCTTAGAGTATGAATGCCAACATATATCTTGGAGGGGTAGAGATAAAGGAAGTTTCCAAAGGAATTTTTATATGTTAAAGTACACTTACAGGATCCTGGAGGTCGGGATTAAGCTAAGATTGCTTTTTGCTCTTAACAAAGTGACATCAGCCAGGGAGCTGAGCTCCCAGAGGAAGGTCACTCTGCCTGTCTCAAGGACTTATCAATGGGCTATAAACTATAAGGAAATTTAGTTTGTTCCTCTGCCTCTGTTTCCCACATCAAGACCAACAAGCAGAATGCCACCAGATCCTCAGAAGCAACCACATCTCCTCCTTCCCACTGGTCTTTATCTTCTCATCAAGCAGGAGTCAGCAAATCTATACATCTGCCTCCACCTGTTTTTATAAATTAAGCTTTATTGCAGTCCAGTCGTATGCATTCATTTACACACTGTCCGTGGTTGCTTCTGCGCTAGAATGGCAGAGTGGGTATTTACAACAAAAAACTTGTGGCCTGACAAACCTAAAATATTTACTATCTGGGTCTTTGCAGAAAAGGTTTCCAGACCCCTGTTCTACGGTACCACTACCCAGTAGAATATAACAAGCTTCACCAATGTAATTTAAAAGATTCTAGTAGCCAGAGTAAAAAATAAAAATCAACAAGTAAAATTAATTTTAACATTCTATTTGCCTAACAATTCTAAAATATTATCATTTTAACGTGTAATCAATATAAAGAATGAGATATATTCTCTTTTGTTCATGCTGCTTCCAAATCTGGTGTGCAACCCAATGTGGTGTGCAAGCTACACTCCAGGTGCTCAACAGTCCCATGTGGCCAGGGCTTACAGTGTGGACAGCACAGTTCTAGAACACCCGCAGGCTCTCCGGAGCTAGAGCTCCAACACTCCCACCCCTTTGCTGATCCTGCTGCTAGCATGGGCTCCTCCCCTTCAAATGCAAGGGCATTTTTTCTGCATCAGCTTCCCTGATTCTTTAACATATGAGATGAAAAATCACATTCAGAAATCATGCAACTATTGCTTGTAACTTATCCCTAGGACAAAGAGCGCCTAACTACCTAAACTCACAGCTTCACGAGAAAGAGCAGAATAAGTTGGCAGTTCCCTTTGGGTTTTGTGAGGGGGAAAAGTGACACTAACAAACAAGCAAAAACAAATGGCAAACAACGCTTTAGATGAAGGAGGAAAGAAAAAAAAAGAGGAATTGGCGAGCATCCCTTAAGAATATCTTGGGCAACTCAGCAATGTCATTATTCTAGTTAGCAAGCAAGAAGGTTGGCTGCAGGGCCAAATACTAATCCTGGTCTGCCCAGTGATACAAAAACAAAGAAACGAAAGAAAAATGGAATCATTTGCCAATGTTGAGAAATGAAGACATGACACTTAACAAATCTGAAATTCTGGTATCTTTTGAAAAATTACAAGGGCTGGGAACACAGGTCCTACACCCCCATGTGACAAACAGTCAGCTGGATGGAAAAGCAGACATCCCCTCCCCAATAGAAGGCGACAGAGTTCCCCAGTTGGCCAGTCTCTACCATTCCCAGTTGTCAGACACCAGGGAATGTTTACATGCCTACCTGGGTTTTGAGCTTGTGCCACCTGCAGTAGACATAACTTTAAGCCACCAAGATAACTGCAGAATTGTGACAGGCTAATGTTGAATGTCATAGTTACACATCATTGGCAATAGAAAAAGAATTTAGCAGAAGTAAAAACGATTACATTTCAGATTGTGTTCCAATGGTTTCAGTTCAATCGCGAGAGGCTTTGATCCTTTAGCATGTATCTTGGTAGAATAGTTGACCCCAGATTCAGAGGCAAGCGATGTTTTTTATCCTTTAAATATCTGAGACGATGAAGTGTTTAATGGGTAGCTCCCAAGAGTGCAGGACTGCAATTGCAAACTGTTTCCAGTCTTGCCAGCCAAACTGGAAAAATACTCCATCAACATCATTTCTGGAGTTATTCTCTCTTAAATTATTGTGGCATTGGAGTCTGACATACTTGAGGATTTAACTCTGATTGACAATCTGGAAACTAAGTTTATTGTTTCAGCATCCCCATTTAAGCTATCTGTATCCTGAATCTTGTAAATTTACCTGAACCATGTTGTACAGAAAGTTATAAATGAGCCATGCCACTCCATTGCAATGTTTTATGGCACTAAAAAATGTATTCTTTATAAAATCAACACCTAGTGTTTGAAAACATTTTGAAGACTGAAAATGATTTTGTCAGAATAACTTTCTACTTCTAACAAGACTAGCTCTTCTCAAAAGATACTCAAAGAAAGTGATTCTCTTCTTTAATGTTTCCTGCCATTTCATATTTTAACATGCTGGTGGGATGTGGTAGTATGAGATTCCTGGATCAGATGTAAGAGAAGCTGTCTTTGACTAGCTGGACAGTATAGGAGCTCTGTTAACCAAGAAGCTGTGTTTGTTTCACTGTATAATCTAGAAAGGAGTTGCTTCCCTCCTCTGAGCCTCAGTTTCCCTATATTTAAGGTATGATAAGTAGGCTGGCTTGGTGAATTCCACCCTTTTCATTTGCAGCTCCTCTCTTTTTTCAAGTGAAACTCAAGGTGGAAGTTCACCAGATATGGGCAAGCTGCCTTGGCTGAAGGGGATGAGTGTGAGGTACTCTCTGGGACACCCCCTCAGTCTATTCACATGGCAGCCCTGACTGATGTGAACACAACTGGCCAAGTGACACACTCAGTCTTTTTCCAGGTTGCAGAGTTTCTGAACCAATCATTAAAATTACCCTAGGGTACCCTGGAATGCCTTTCAGAATGATACAGACTGCTCACTCTCCTCACAAAAATGCTCTATACACCTCTGCCAGGAGCCTCCAAAGCCTTGGACTATGCTTTGTGCCATTCTCCCCAACTGCTTTCTGCTTTTCTGAACCTCACTCAGTCAAGAGACTTATCCAGCCTTGCCTCCCTCCAGAAAGCTTTCTCAAACACTGCCATTGGATCCTGCTTCTCCCAGTTCCCTTATCTCTTGTCAGCACTTACGTCACAGGGGCCTTGTTAGCGAATTGACAAACACTTCTGACAGGACCCTCCCTCGGTGGAGGGACAGAGGAGCTCCTGACACACACCAGCTGAGCTCCATGTGTTCCCATCATTCTGAGACCCCTGCTTTCCATGTGAGTTCCATGTGAGGTGCAGGGTATCCCCTAGATTTTCCAGTGTGGGAGGCTCCCAAATGTTCTGATCTTTCAATAGGTCATCTTCATCACACAATAAGCCCCTTCACCATGAGGATAACTCGATCAGCTTCCAAAATAAATATAAATACTTACTAGTAGAGAAAAAGAAATTCCACCTTTATGATTCAAATAAACATTTCATTTCCATACCTGAGCAAAGCCTATGGGACAACATGAGTGCCCTCAGATCCAGGTGAAGGGACAGAGTCAATTCATTTCAACAGAATTGAAAGAACAAAAGCCAACTCACGTTCGAGGCAACAATGCCAAAAAACCTAATAAGGTTCTTTTGGAAAAAGTCCTTGCTTGGTATGCATGAAAGCTTGAATATGGCCCACATGACCAAATACCCCAAAGAATAGAACTCTTAGGGAATGGGTGGAGCCAAAGGAGAAGAAAGTGGTACAAATGTCCGTGTGAAGGTGATGGGAACTCTCTTGATTCCGACTTACGTGTCAACTCTCAACAACAATAAAAGTACCTGAGCCACATTTTAAGATTTTAAATCTGTAAGTTCCTAGAAAAAAAAGGCATCTGCAGATGGATTGCTTTGGAAGATCCCAAGCACAGTGAAGTACCCTGAGGGGACCTTAAGAAACCTGAATGGAAGGGGTTCTGTTGGAGCCAGGGAATGCCACTGTATAGATATGAGGCTTGACCACTCACTAGCCATCCTGGATAGAGATGCACTCCCAGCAATTCAGGGTGTGACCAGATATGTAAAAACATCTCCTTAAATTTCATAAGATTTTTTGGGTTGGATTATGGGGCATGGCAACTTAGCCTTGAAAGGAACCTATGAATGGGCTGCATCAACCCAGAAAACATTCCCAGAGACTGTAGGTAAGGGCTCCCTATGGAAACGGAATGATGATGTGTCTTTGTATATTAAAAACCTAACAAATCAGGAGTGCTTCTTTGTTTCATTTTGTATTTCCCCAGACACTGCCTGCTCCCTGTCACATAGGGGAAACCCAGACACCTTATGAGGGATGGAGAAACAACCAACTCCAAACTCTTGCTCAGGTAAGCCCTGCCAAGCCTGATCACTCCCTTACCAGGGACTGCACCAGAGGAAGAGCCATGGGGATGAAAGCCATGAGATCTGGATTTGGTCAGTTCTATTGGTAACATATTGTGTGACTTTGGACCAGGCATGGTCTCTGAGTTTCAGTTTCTTTGTTTATGAAATTTAAGGTCTTGAAATTGATAGTCTCGAAATGTTAGCTTGCAGTATTTTTTCCCTCCCTTGATTATAGAAATAGTACACGTTCATTGTAATAACACATGATTCATTCAGAAGATGAGTGACAAAGGGGATGGGAGGGATGGGTGTCTGAAGCACGGGATGAAAGGCCTAGGAGAGAAGCCAGGGATGAGGGCTAAACTAGATCCTGCAGGAGCTGACTGGAAGGAAGAGACAGAACAGGGCCTCTTCAAACAATTGCTTATGGCACAGTAGACTCTGAGCAGGTCAACCAGAAGGACAGCATTAGGCCAAGAGCCAGGAGACATGTCCCACTCCTCTGCTGAACTGGTTTTGTGACTTTGGGCAGGTGACTGAACCTCCCTGAGTTTCCATTTCTTCATAGGTAACACGTAAACAAAGCAGGGTTGGGACAGTAAAAGGGATCATGAAGGCAGTAGGCAAGCTCAAAAGCATGTATAAAGGCCAGTTATTGTCAATGTCATAAGAAAGGAGGCCCATCCCCATCTTTGCCTTCATTGTATTTCCTTCACAAGTATTAGGCCAGTTATACACCAACCAAAGGGACTCTGTGGACAGCAGCTTTCCTCACCTGTTATCTTCCTCCCTTGAAAATTACGTAGTGGTGAGGCATAGGTTAAAGCAGACAAGGGCAAAAGAGCAAATGTCAAGTATGTCATGAGTACAGGCATGTACACCTGATCAGAATTGGGTCCATCCCACTGGGAAAACAATCTCATCCAACAGTTCCTACTTGAATCCTGCTCTTAATAAACAGGTTGGTCCACTCATGTCTACATCAAAAATGATGGTGGAGGCCTCACAGGCCCACCAAGCTGACCAGCTTTTGTTGTCAGGTCACTGAGTGGAGTTACAGGACAAGAGGAGAAGGTTTGGGTGAGATCCCCAGGGACCCAGTTTATGGAGTGGGTGGGGTGACACCCCCAGCATCAGCCCTGAGCCCAGAGCCATAGCCCACATTGGAAAAACGGATGCTGGAATGTGGGTGTGCCAAGACATGCTGGGCTATTCAATCCCCCAGGCCACAAACAGTGTCAAACCTGTCTGCAATGGACTTATCAAGGCCATCGCTCTACATTTTTCCATGTTTGGGAGTGTGATTTCCCCTAGTTATAAGGGGAAAGAGACCTGAATGGAAATAGCCAGCTCCAGGCTCCAGGATGATGCCCAATGGGGAAGGGGGTGGTTACAACCACAATCCTCCCCAAAGCGCTGTGAAATTCCCCTGCTCTTCACAACATCCACTGCCCCAAAGACCCCCACTCCATCTTCATATTCTGCCAGCACCAAATTTCCCGTTAAATATATTCCCTCCCCCAGTACTTATTTATTCATTTAATTTTTTTTTAAAAACAGAAACCCCTTTTATCTAATACACAATCATTGCAGGAAATTTTTTTCTAAACAGATAGACATAGTAACATTCCCCATCCTGTTTCCATCCATAATTCTACTTTTCCTGCCCCCTCACTATTTATAGTTTGGAATATATCTTTCCAGAATTATTTTTCCTCTGAATTTGGGGACTTGGTGTGACACATATGCACAGGTCTTAAGTGGACAGTTCTATAAATTTGTATACATGTCTACACCTGCACACCAAGATTTAAAAACTGCCTGCCTCTCAGAAGCCTCTATCTTGTCTTTTCCCAGTTACACCACCAAAGAGAACCACTATCCTGACTTTTATCATTATATTTAGTTTTACCTGTTTTGAACTTCATATAAATGCAACCCTACGATATGGACTCTTTGGTGCCCAACTTTTCCTTTCCTTCTCCTTCTTTCTTTCCTTCTCTTTCTTTCTCTCTCTTCTTTTTTTTCTTTCTTAAATATACTTAAAGAAGTAGACATTATCCTTTCTATTAATTTATCCCTCTTTGCAGGATCCTTAATATATAATTCTCTCTTTCTGTCCATCTCTGTCTCTGTCTCTGTCTTTTTGTCTCTGTCTCTGTCTCTCTAGTTGTATTTTTCCCCCAGTTGATTTACACACTCTTCCAGGACTCGGGGCTCCTCCAGGCATCTAAAGTTTGCGAGCAGCCCCAGACTCTTGTAGCTACTAAGGAATATGCCTTTTTTCTGTGAAAGGTGAAGAAATGAACCTATCTTGTCTGTTGACCTGAATATATGATCTCATCAGATGCCATGCAGGTCAGAAGGCAGTGGGATAACACAGTTAAAGTTCCAAAAGAAAAATGATGTCATCCAAGAATTCCATATCCAGTAACACTGTCCTTCAAGAATTAAGGAGGGGCGCCTGGGTGGCTTAGTCGGTTAAGCGTCCGACTTTTGCTTAGGTCGTGATCTCACGGTTCGTGGGTTCGGGCCCCGCGTCGGGCTCTGTGCTGACTGCCGGCTCAGAGCCTGGAGCCTGTTTCAGAGTCTGTATCTCCCTCTCTCTCTGACCCTCCCCTGCTCAAGCTGTCTCTCTCTCTCTCTCTTCTAGAAATAAATAAAAATATTTTTAAAAAAAAGAATTAAGGAGAAGTCAAAATATTTCCAGATAAATAAAAATTGAGAGAATTCATTGCTACCAAAACTGTCCTACAAAAAATACTAAGGGGAGTCCTTCTGGCTAAAATGAAAGGACACTAGATTGTCACCTGAATCCACATGAAGAAATAAAGAGCAGCAGTAGAGGTAACTACATACAAAAATATAAAGGGCCATACAAATAAATGTATTTTGTTTGAAATAGTTTTTTCTCCTATCTGATTTAAAAGACAATTGCATAAAACACTACTTGTAAAACTGTGTTGATGGGCTTATAGCATATAAAGATGTAATATGTCTGACAATATTAGCACAGAGAAGACAGAGCTATATAGAGGCAGTTTTTATATATTACTAAAATTAAGTTGGCATTAATCCAAACTAGACTATTATAAATTAATATTTTCATTGTAATTCTCAGGACAAACACTAAGAATATAACTAAAAAAGAGAAACAAGAAGGGAGTTAAACTGGTACACAAGAAAATATTGATGTAACACAAACAAAGGTAGTAATGGAGGAAGAGAGAAACAGAAAGGCACAAGACATGTAGAAAACAAACAGCAAAATGGCAGATGTAAATCCAGCCTTACCAGTAATTACATTAAATGTAAATGAACTAAACACTCCGATAAAATAGAGTGGTAGAAAAAATTCATAAATCCGAGTACAGTTGACCCTTGAACACCACAGAATTGGACTGTAAACGTATTTTCCCTTCCTTATGATTTTCTTAATAGCATTTTCTTTTCTCTAGCTTACTTTATTGTAAGAATGCAGTATCTAATACATACACAAAATATGTGTTAATTGATTATTTATGTTATCATTAAGGTCAACAGTAGTCTATTAGCAGTTAAGTTTTTGGAGAGTTAAAAGTTACACGCAGATTTTTCACTAGGTGAGGGGTCAGCCTCCTACTCTCATTTCATTTAAAGATCAACTATATATGTTCTCTACAATGATTAATTTTGTATGTAACTTGACTGGGCAAAGAAGTGCTCAGATAGCTGGCAAACTATTATTTATGGATGTGTCCATGTGGATATCTCCAGAAGAGATTAGCATTGGAACCAGAAGATTGAGTAAAGAAGATCACCTTCCCAGTGTGGGTGGGCATCATCCAATCCACTGAGGGCCTGAATAGAACAACAATGGAGGAAGAACAAATATGCTCTTCCAGTTTAAGTCAAAACATTCATCTTCTCCTGAGTTTAGACACTGGCACTCCTGATTCTTGGGCCTCCAGACTCAGACTGGGATTTAAACTGGTACCCCTATTCCTTGCCCCCAAGTTCTAGGGTCTTTGGACTTGATTTACATCATTGGCTCACCTGGTATTCAGGCCTTCAGACTGAGACTAAATGGCACCAACAGTTTTTCTGGTTTTCCACCTTGCATACAGCAGACTATGTGACCTTTTTTTTTTTTAATTTTAGTTTTAACATTTATTATTGAGAGACAGAGAGAGACAGAGCATGAGCATGGGAGCAGCAGACAGAGAGGGGAACACAGAATCTGAAGCAGGCTCCAGGCTCCAAGCTGTCACCACAGAGCCTGACGCGGGGCTTGAACTCACAAACCATGAGATCATGACCTGAGCTGAAATCAAGAGTTGGACGCCTAATCAAATGGGCCACACAAGCACCCTAAGAATTTTTTTAAATATCAATCTAAACCCAAAACAAGTGGAAGGAAAGAAATAAAGATTAGAATGGAAATAAATGAATTAGAGAACAGAAAAATTGAGAACAGTCAACAAAAATAAAAGTTGTTTCTTTAAGAAGATAAATAAAATTGACAAATCTTTAGTTAGAGTGAACTAGAAAAAAGAAAGAAATCTCAAATTACTAACATCAGGAATGAAAGAAGAGACATTACCATTCACTTTACAGAAATAAAAAGAATTATAAGAGAATACTATGAACATATACCAACAAATTAAATAATGTAGATGGAAGGGCAAACTCCCAGGAAGACAAAACTACTGAAACTGATTCAGGAAGAAATAGAAAATCTGAATAGACCTATAACAAATAAAGACACTGAATTAGAAAAACAAACAAACAAACAAACAAACCCCAAACTACCCACAATAAGCCTCGGACTTAATAACTTCACTAATGAATTCTACCAACTTTTTAAAGAGAAATTAACACCAATCCTTCACAAACTCTTCCAAAAAAGAGGCTAACTCATTCTATGAGGCTGCATTATGTGATATTAATACCAGATAAAGTTATCACAAGAAAACTATAGATCAATATCCTTTATGAATATACCTGTAAAAATCCTAAACAAAGTAACAGCAAATATATAACCATTTTATATTTAAAATTTTATATTTAAATCCAGCAACATATGAAAAGTTTTAAATACCATGACCAAGGGGGATTCATCTCCAGAATGCAAGGTTAGTTCAATGTACAAAAATCAAACAATGTACAAGTGTTGACAATGATGAGGGAGAAAAGGGAACCCTTGTGCATTGTTGATGGGAATGTAAATTGATGCAGTCACTATGGAAAACACTATGGATGTTAGTCAGAAAAGTAAAAAATAGAACTACCATATTATCCAGCAATCCAACTTTGGGGTATATATCCAAAGGAAATGAAAACAGGATATTAAAGAGATATCTGTACTCACTGCAGAATTATTCACAATAGCCAAGGCATAGAAACAACCTAAGTTCCATCTGTAGATGAATGGATAAAGATTTGGTATATTTATGAAATAAATACTCCATGACTGAGTAAAACAGGAAATTCTGTCACTTGCAACAGCATAGATGGACCTTGAGGTCATTACACTAAGTGAAATGAATGAGAAAAAGACAAATACTACATGATATCACTTATATGTGATTTCTTTTTTTAAAAAAAAAAGTCAAATTCATAGAAACAGAGAGTACAAAAGTGGTTGCCAGGGGCTGGGGATTGGAGAAATTAGGGAAAAGTTGGTAAGAGAGTATAAACTACCAGATCTGGTAAGATCTGAGCATCTTATATCATATAACATGATGACTATAGTTGAAAACACTGTGTTGATAGCTGAAATTTGCTAAGAGACAGAACTTAAGGTTGACTAACTTGAGGTTCTCACCTCAAGAAAGAGAAAAGGATAAATATGTAAGGTGATGGATGTATTAATTAAATGGGAGGAATCTTTTCAGATTGTATACATATATCCAATCATTGTTATGTATGCTTTAAATATCTTACTGTTTTACTTGTCAATTATAGCTCAATAAAGCTGAAAAACAATCAGTGTACTATATAAATGAAATAAATGACAAAAATACAAGATCATCTCAATAGATGTAGAAAAAGCAACTGACAAAATTTAATCCATGATAAAAATATTCAACAAACTGGTAACAAAAGGGGATTTCCTCAACCTCATAAAGAGCCCCCATAAAAAATCCACAGCTAACATCACACACTATAGTGAAAGACTAAAAGTTTTCCTCTTAAGACCAAAAACAAGACAAGGATGTCTGTTCTAGCAACTTCTACCCAACATTGTAGAAGAGGTTCTAGCAAGGACAATCGGGTAATAAAAAGAAATAAAAAGCATGCAGACTAGAAAGAAGTAAAACTATCTCTATTCCCAGATGACAACATCTTTTATACAAAAAAAGCTAATGAATCTACAAAACAAATCAGAACCAATAAAGAAGTTTAGCAAGGTTGCAGGATAGAGGATCAATACACAGAAATTTATTTTATTTTTATACATTAGCAATTAAAATGAAAGGAAGAAAACAAATCCACTTAGAATAGCATCAAAGAGAATAAACTACTTAGGAATAAACTGAGCAAAAGAAGTGTAAGACTCATGGTGAAAACTACAAAATATCCTTGAAGGAAATTCAGGAAGATGGAAACGAAAGGAAAGATAGTCCACGTTCATGGTGTAAGATGATGAGATAGCCCATACTCTCTAAATTGATCTATATATTCAACACAATCCCTTTCCTTTTTTTTTTTTAATTTATTTATTTTTGAGAGACAGAGAAAGACAGAGCACAAGTGGCAGAGGGGCAGAGAGAGAATGAGACACAGAATCCAAAGCAGAGTCCAGGCTCTGAGCTGTCAGCACAGAGCCCAACATGGGGCTCAAACTCACAAACCATGATATCACGACCTGAGCTGAAGCTGGGTGCTCAACCGACTGAGCTACCCAGGTACCCCGACATAATCTCTTTCAAAATGCTTTTTGCAGAAATTGCCAAAATGCAAGGGACGCAGAATAGCCAAAACAATCTTGAAAAAGAACAAAAATGGAGGGCTCAACTTTGAATTTGAAACTTCCTGATTTCAAAAATTACTACAAAGCTACAATACAAATCACATGTCTGATAACAGATTGTATCCAGAATTTGCTTAAAAGTTTGCACAACTTAACAATAAAAGGACAAATCAACCAATTTAAAAATGGGGAAAGGATGTGACTAGACCTTTCTCCAAAAAAGATATACAAATAGTTAATAAGTACATGAAAAGATGTTTGGTATCATTAGTCATTAGGGAAATGCGAATCCATACCACAATGAGATGCCACTTCACATCCTCCAGGATGGCCACAATAAAAATGAAGGATGAAAAGCGTGCTGAGGATCTGGAGAAACTGGACCCTTACACATTTCTGGTAGGATCATAAAATGCTAACCATTTTGGTAATTCCTCAAAAAATTAAACATAAAGTTCCCCTATTGATCCATCAGTTCCACCCAAGAGAAATGAAAACACATACCCACATAGAGGCTGGCACATGAATGCTGATACCAACATTATTCATAATAGTCAAAAAGAGGAAATAATCTGAATGCTCATCAGTTGATGAGTGGATAAATAAAATGGGGTACAGTAGCCACCCCACCTCATCCTTGGTTAATTTTCTGTGGTTTCAATTACCTTAAGTCTACCATGGTTTAGAGGCAGATGATCCTCCTTGTAACTTGCCATCAGGTCAATAGCAGCCTAATGCCATGACACAATGCCTACATCATTCACCTCATCCAGCTCATCACAAAGGCATATTATCATCATATATCATCACAAGAAGAGGGAGTACAGTACCATATTTTAAGAGAGAGACCGCATTCACATAACTTTTATTACAGTATGTTTCTAAAACTGTTCAATTTCATTGTTAATTATTGTCATTAATTTCTTATTGAGGCTAATTTATAAATTAAACTTTATCATAGGTATGTATATATAGAGAAAACATAGTACGTACAAAGTTCAAAACTATCCACAGTTTTAGGCATCCACTGGGGGTCTTGGAATGTATCATCCATAGATAAGAGGAGACTACTGTATATCTATACAATGAAATATTATTTAGCTATAAGAAAGAAGTACTAATATATGTTACAACATAGATGAACCCCCCAAAAATACTATGCTAAGCAAAAGAAGACAGGTACCAAAAGTCACATATTATATGATTCCATTTATATAAAATGTCCAGAATAGGTGAATCCACAGGAAAAAATAATAGATTAAAGAGGAATGGGAAGTGACTGCTAATGGTATGGGGTTTCTTTCTTGGGTGATGGAAGTGTTCTGTGATTAAACAGTGGTAATGGTTGCAAAACTTTGTGTATATACTGAAAACCACTAAATTGCTGCTTTCAAAGGGAGAATTTTATCCCATGTAGATCATATCTCAATTTTTCGGAAGTAAAAAAGTTATGGCCTTTACTAAAGTCACTGGACTTGACTGAGGAAACGATTTTACCTTGACTGAGTAAATTCATTAAGTAATCATAGCATCTATTTCCCCAGGGAATCCCTCTAGTCTTCAAAAGATAGAGCAAATGCAGCTCCATGTAGTAAGACTAAGACTGACAATGAAGAATCTGTTATTTTAAAAATAAGTTAGAAGGTAGCTAGCAAAAGTTACTTCATGCTAAAAGGAAAACATGGGGCACCTGGGTGGCTCAGTCGGTTAAGCGGCTGACTTCGGCACAGGTCATGATCTTCACAGTTCGTGGGTTCGAGCTCCTTGTTGGGCTCAGTTCTGACAGCTAGCTCAGGGCCTGGAGCCTGTCTTTGGATTCTGTATCTCTCTCTCTGACCCTCCCCTGCTTGCGCTGTCTCTCTCTGACTCTCAAAAATAAATAAAAAACGTTAAAATAATTTTTTAAATAAATAAAAGAAAAACAAAATGGCCTCCCAATGAGAGAAGGTGTGATTTACTTTTCTTCTTCTTTTTTTAATGTTTATTTTTGAGAGAGAGAGAGAGAGAGAGAGAGAGAGAAGGAACATAAGTAGGGAAGGGGCAAAGAGAGAAGGAGACACAGAATCTGAAGCAGGCTCAGTCAGTACAGAGCCTGACTGTGGGGCTTGAAATTAGGAACCATGAGATCATGACCTGAGCCAAAGATGGATGCTTAATCGACTGAGCCACCCAGGCACCTTGTTGTGTGATTTTATTTTCAAGCTAAAATCTCTGAAGGTTTTGTGGCAAAACAAAATCAAACCAAAACTTGATTTTTTGTAGTTACTGTTTCAATCTGCTGAATAAGGTCTTTCTTTTTCTTCTCCCCATTCAACTTGAAATACATTTCAGATATTACAGAATTAAATATATAAATAATTAAACAAGATAGTACAGGCATGTATCTCTCTCATCTCTAAATAGGGAAGAACATTGTCAGCATACACTCCCTTCCAGGAATAAAAAAAAGAATCTAAAGGAAAAGATTGATAAATTTAATTACTTTGAAAAATTAAGTATTTGTATATCAACATACATATAAACACAATTAAAAGGCAAAGTAAAAGGATGGTTTAACATTTGCTAGGAGCCTGACAAAAGATAATACAATTAACTTATAGTTCAGATAAATCAATAAAAAAATACTAAAATCCCAACAGTGAAATCTGCAGAAGTTATGAACAGGAACACACACACACACACACACACACACACACACACTCATTCACACAGGATAGAAAAGATATGTGGTTAATTTGAAACTGTTGAAATTTCCTACTAATAAAAATGCAAATTGAACTGACAATGAAAAGCTGTTTCTCACTTATGAAACTAACCAAGGTTAGGAAAGAGATAATGCTAAAATTATCTCAGGGCCTTTATTTTCCCCTGAGGCATTTTCATTTTCTTTGAATAGTTCTTCATGGTTTTTGAGTTAAACTCATTCTCAAGTATTTCCTTTTTTGCTGCTATTACATGTAAAGGCTTTGGACTCTGTTAGAAACCCCAGCTGGTTAAAATTCCAACTCTGTAATTTTCCGTGTGTGCATGTGTGTTTGTGTGTATATGTGTGCATACATAGGGTTTATGTTCAGTATTCCTTAACCTCTCTGAGGCTCAGTTTCCACATCTGTAAAATGGGGACAAATAAAGCTTTAAGAAAAATATCTGCATATGACAAGCAATGAATGATAGTAATAATAGTGGGGTGACCATGATGATGCCCAATATCTTCATATTCCTCTAAAACAAATAACTATTGTTTGCATCTCAGGTGGAGAGCAAAACCTGAAGCAGTCACAGTGGGGAGGACCCATACTTTTAGCAGGTATGTGACGTGGGTGGAGATAATAATATCTAGTTATTATTAAGTATAAACCCTAGATGCTACCTGTCCAACTCAGAACATTCAAGACCTGCCCTAGAGTATCATCTTCTTAGAAATAAATTATCCGAGACACAGGTCAGAATTCCACCTCAGCTGTGTGACCCTGTGCAAGTTACTTCCTTGTGCCTCAGTTTCTGTACCTGCAAAATGGAGATGATAATAGTACTGCTCATAGGACAGTATTGTATTAGTCTGGGGCCTCTGAGATTTAGACACCAAGATAGGATCAAATGTGTGAAGATTTTATTAGGGGATATGCCTGAGGAGGAGATGGGAAAGGAAGTTGGAGGAGGCTGGGAGAGCCATGGGGAAGGGTGGAGGAGCATCTTTGACCACCATGCAGTCTGTAGAGGTGGCCAGAGACTCATGGAGGCAGCGATGGCTGTCACAGCAGTTCTGTGTCTCTTAGGAATGGGCCTGCCTTAATATCCTTACGGGCGCAGTCCTAGCTAGGAAATTTAGGGATGTATTACGAAGTACAGCAGTTGGCTCCTTGGTCAATCATGCCCCCTTTAGTTGGAAGTCAGCCACACAAGCGTAAGGATGAAATGTATCAAAACATGTGAAGCCCCTGGAACATGGCCAGGCACAAAGTGAGCACAATGTAAGTGGCTGCTATTATTACCGTTACTAATTACTGGAAATGTTATAGTAGAACCAATAAGTACATTTTAAAAGTCTATGTTAAGAGTGATGTGGTATAAACTATTATTACTTAACATTTTGTATATATTTGTTTTATCTACTGTTACAAAACTGCAGAATAAACCTTTTATATTCCTCTATCCTTCCTGGAACATCTACTGTATATACATGCTCATAGTACATGTTCAATAAATGTCTGTTGAATAAATGATGGATTCAGTTATCAGGGAAATTACACTGATAGGATCCTTAGTGGTAGATAGGCTTAACCTTATCCTGGAAATAAATTCATAAAAGGTTCCTGGTCTACCCTTCCTAGGAAAACCATATCAATTTGTTTTTCCAATAATAAAAATTTTAAATAGAACAAAATAGATTTTTTCAGTGGACACCCACATCCACACCACCTAGATTTTACCATTAACATTTTACAGTAGCTGTTATATCACATATTTATCCATCTATCTACCTCTCAACTCAGCCATCAATCCATCTGATTTGGGTGCATTTCAATAAAACTACAGACACCTGTTCTTGTCCCTAAATATTTTAACATGTGTATCATTAACTAGTGCTCAAAAATTGTCCAGGGTTTTTTTTTTCTTTTAATATAAAATTTACACTGAGTTTTTGAATGAATGTTACCAGTTCTGAGCACCAGGACATCACCTGGTTGAGAGTGGTTCGCAGCTGCATATTTCTTGGGGGAACTGAATGTCTTTGGTGGGCGGCGCGTTTCCTTGGCACATGGCACTTTATGTGCTTCTTGCAGATGCTAATTATTGTAAGTTAGAGTCCCCAGGAAGCAGACTCGGAGACAGAGTGTGCAGGTTTATTAAGGAGCACTCATGAGACTAACGCTTGCGGAACAGAAGTGGAGGAAGCAGGAAAGGCAGACGGATTAGTGGAGTTGAGAGATAAATTCAGCCAGTCCCATAGGGAGCTAGAATACCGGTCAGAGTTGTCCCGAGTTGGGCTGAGCCTGAATAGATACCATCTTGTACACTCTCCCTTAAAAAAAAAAAATTAGTGCCTTCCTAAAGTGGATACCTGTCGTTTGGGTATGCCCCAAAACTTTTGGCCATACTCCCCACACTTTGATAATGTCTTACAGGTAACTCCCTCTTTTTATAACGTAGAATGTGAAGATAAAGCAAAATTTTCATTTCCTGGCCTCCTTGCGGCTGAGACGCAGTCACATGACTAGGTTCCACCATGCAGAAAGGCTCATGCGAAGCTTTGCTGGGAACTGAGTGAGGCAGGGACAGAGGCGGGGCCAGTGGCTATGGCAGAGCTAGTGTGGCTCTGAGACAGCTGGGGAGGGAATCTCCTGATTCACCGGCTGACTAATAATTGGCAGGATGACTCTGTTGTGTCACTCTGCAAGTCACTTGGGAAGCTCTGCCCAGTGCCCACTTCTCGAACCGTTTTATGGTTCTGAGAACTCTGTTCCTCAATATCTCTTCCTACATAAGCCAGCTAGAGGTGATTCAGCTGTATGTATCAAAATACCTTGAACAATATATTCCTATCACCACAACAGCGCTAATTGGAACTTTCTAAGTCAGAGCACACTTTCATCCAATACAATATTCTGTAGAAGTCCAGTAGGCAAAATAGACTATAAATGAAGTTGTGCTAACATAGCCTGGTCTTCTTGTCCCTCCCAATTCTAGAACTCTACGGATACAGTGAACTCAACTATAGGAGAAAGTACAATCTCCTTAGCAAAGTTATTCCAGAGGGTCCTGCATATACTGAACCCAACATATTTTCTTCTGTTTCATCTCTCATGACTGATGTCTTCTATTCTACAGTCCTACCTGATTAATCCCCATTTTCTCCATAACGATTCATCTACTTTTTCCTCTTCTGAGCATGTCTGTTGTGACTGCCCCCAAAACATCCAGGCACTCTTTAAGACCCAGATTAATCGTAACCTCCATGAACCTCTCACTAATGCTTCTTCTCATCCAACAATTGGTCATTTCAGTAGTCCTTACCATTCATGGGCCTACCATTTTCAGATGTAAGTATTCTCCAGTGATGACCCCAGGTAACCTGTAATTTTTACTGAAGCACAAATCTGAATCACTAATACACCAAGGTTGTCAAATTTCCCTGGCTTTTTCCTTCATTCCACCTTGCTGGCAGAAGCCAGTTAACAAGGAGGGGCTGAGAAAATAAAGCTGGATCAGTCCAGGTACAATAGCGGGCAGAGTCAGGGAGAAGCAAAACTGGATCTAGAGGGAAAAGAGGAAATGGCCAGCTCAACAGAACCTCACAGGATTCAGGAGTGGGACTCATTAGAATATGACAAAGGAAAGACATACTTTGTCATGTTTTGTTCATAAGAAATGGATTTTGTTTGTTTGTTTTGGAGAGTCAGTAAGCTGTGTCTATAAGTCAAGAGCAAATCGATGCAATCATGCATGAATTCTCATGCTGGGAAATAATAGAGATGAATGGAAAAAAAAAAGTGCTTCTGTAATGGTGGAATACCACAACCCTTGGTTGGCAAACACAGGAAATGAGGGACTCGTTCCTGTCACAGAAATCAGGAAGAAAAATCGAAGACCAAACTGATGGGAAATTCAACTGTGCACCCACATTCTCACAGTATCATCGTGGTAGAAATTGCATACGACATACCCCTGACCAGACTCAATGTTCAAAAGATTGAGCAAGCAGTGAGAGGAGGTACTGTTCTCATCTTATTCCCAATCAAAAGGAGGAATTGGTTAGAGAAGAGGCAGTGATGAGCACTAAGAGGGAGAATTCTCACATCATCCTTACATTTGTATCAGCTCAGAATGAGATACCTAGTCTGGCTGAGAATTCTGTAGTTACGAGCAGAGAGTTTTAAAAAAGTTTATAGGTGAGTTGGAGTTTATAAAAAAATGTCTTCCTTCTCATCAAGTGGGGTGGGACATTCTGGGCAATGGGGTTCTGACACCACAAACACAAGTATACAGCTAGGGGGAGAAGAATCACACCACACTGATGTGTTTGCAGACAGCTCCACAGTGAGCTCACAGCCAGAAAGGACAAAATATGGGTACAGGTCCCTGAGGCATGGCTGAGTCTCACCCACTGAGGTGGATCTATATGAATACTGTCTAGAAGCTTTAAAACCCAGGAAGGGATGCCTTTCAAATAAAACACAGCTAAATAAAACTGTAAAGGAACTTTTAAAAGGTATTTTTGGAACAAGATAAGGTTGACTGGCAGCAGAATAAAAGAGGAGCAAACGTACTCAATTCCTTTTCTACTGGAGTATTTAATACCTGTAAATATGAACAAATAAAGAAAGAAGTAAGATTGTAAGACTGGGGAGAGGAAGCCAGTATTAATATGCAGGTCCGAATACTCAAGGATCTGGATATTTCATAGGCATTTCCATTTCCCAATCTGGTGGGATCACATGCCAGGCTGCAGCTAAAAATAAAATGCATGTGAGATTATCTGTGGTCATCTTCACGCATTCATAGGAAATTGAAGAGTAGCTGGGTCAACCCTGATGGATAATATTGACCCCTGGCTTCAGAAAACAGAGAAGGCAGTGGACTCTTCCAGCTATGCAGCTGTGGGTTGGAGAGCCATCTTACTCATGACTATGGTTGGGATTATTGGCAAAATGGTTTGGCAAAAAGTGCTCATCCCCAGGGGTCAGCTTGGGTTTCCAAAGGCAAGCTGCGTCAGCTTAGCCACACTTGTTATGTTTTTGGCAGAACTATTAGACTAGGAAATTAGTAAGAACCTGTTACCCATGGGGCTGAATTTCATAAAAGGGGCTGAACTTCATAAAAGGAGCCTACAAATAATGACACCTTTTGAGTAAGATGGAAAATTGTGCATAAGAGGAGGACAGTATGATAGATAAATGCCCACACATATTGAGCCCTACTTGATGGATTGCAACCAAAGTGGAGCAGGCCCCTCTTTCCAGGCCTTTCCTATTCAGGATGTTTATTAACAAGCTGAACTAGGATAAGGGTTGAGTGAAGGTGAAGCTGACAAATGGGTTAAAGTATAGAGAAATGTCAAATCTTCTATGTCAGTGTTTCCTGAACATCAGTCATTCATGTACTGCTCTCATGGTTTCCATTACCATGTACCACATGGGCTTAAAGACTTGCTTTAAATTGACTCATTTTTAACTTAAATTTATATAAAAAGAAGCCATGTATTTGATGTGCTAATTATATTTTACAGTATAAACTAAGTTCAGACGAATTAAAAGAAAAAATGAAATAAAAGTGTAGAAAATGCTCATCTGAGTACCATCTAAGAATCTTCTGGGTTACCTCTAGCAGCATTTGTAACATGCCTTGGAAAAATGGGACCAGATGGCATGTTTGGGATACAAAATACAATTCAAGTGGCTGAGATAATAGGTCCACAAAATGAAATTTGGCAGAAGTAAATATGAAATCTTGTGAGTAGGGGTAAAAACACATTGCTGCAGCACATAACAGGGGAAGCTATGGTCTACCAAGAACACATGTGGAAGAAACTCTGGATCAAAGCTGAATGTTAGTGCCATGATGGACACTGACATTGCCTGAATCACTGATGCCTATCCTATGTGGGGCCATTGAAAGCAGTTTCTCCACTGAGGGAGGCCCTGCTGTGAGTCCTCAGCTCTCAGTGAGAATATGGCAGTTCAGTCCATAGGGCTCAGTTTTGGTGACCACCAACACTGGTACTCTGCCATGCTGGACTATGGTGAGAAGAGAAGCCAGGAAGTGAGGGAAGAACAGAAACCTGGCCACAAAAGGATTAGCTGAATGGCTTGGGAAAGCTCAGAGTAAAGAGAAGAGTGGGAAGGAGAGCTGTCTTCTAAAAACTAGGCTCAACCTGCTGGGCTCAGACTAAGACAGACCTATGATCAGAGTTGCCTACAAATGAGATGAATGTCCTGGAAAGCACAGAGCCCCTGTTTGCTGGGGAGAGCGAGGCATAGGCAGCACAAGCATTTGAAGGGGCTGTTGAGGAAGGTTTAGTCCTAGATCAGATTCCTCAAAAGCAGAGCCTGAAATGGAGATTCAGATGTACATAGCTCATTGGGAGTGTCTTGTCGGGGAGTGAGGAAAACAGAGTAGGGAAGGACAGAGGATTAAGCAAGTCTGTGTTCACAGGTGGTAAAGTCTAGCCCTAGTCTGACTCCACGGGGAGCTGTGGTCACATGAATTGAACCACACCTATCCCACTTGAGGCATGGTGCCTCCCTTTTACATCTATGTAAGCCAGTCAATGGCTTGGGCTGCCCTGCACCAAGACGCTCACAAGACCACTGCCAAAATTGAGATTCATGACCCGTGCAATAGAAACATGTCATAAGAAGTGTAAGTTCTTCCAAGGGAGACCAGAAGAACTTTACTAGGAAGGCAACCTCTGAGCTGAGTGTGGAAGGAGAAGTAGGCAGTGGAAAGGGTTGCAGGCAGAGAGAAAAGGATGAGAAATGCCATATAGAAGTGAGGGGTGATGTGCTTTGGAGAAACCACAAATCCAGTGTTGCTCACTATTGCTAGAGAGGGAGTATCCTGGGGAAGAGGAGTATCCTGGGGAAGGGGAATTGAGGTTGGACAGAACAGGTCATCTTGTAGGCCATGCAAACAAATTTAGGTTTGACCCTATGAGTGATGTTGAGGCACCCCTGAATATTTCTGAATAGGACAGTGACAATGTGGTGGACCAATCAGGTGGGGGGGGGGGCGGCTAGTACATATGTGAGATTAATATGAAGGGTGGAGGATATATACATGTGAGATCTATTTAAGGGGTACTAGATTTGATACATGTATGGGGTGGGGTAAGAAGAGGAAAAAATATCTAAGACAACATTCAGATTTCAGCTATAGGAAACTTGGGTAGAAGTGGTACAATTCACCAAAATAAAGCATCTAGAAAAACAGCAGGTGTAGTAGGAGAAACAAAATAGCTCACCTTTGAACCAGCTGCATTTGAGAAATGGGTCCCCAAAGCAGAGATGACCAAGAGAGAGTTAGAGATACGAGATGGGAGCTCAGACACACAGTCAATCGGTGGAGACACTGTAGTGAGTGCAGCATGGCCAATGGGTGAAATCTAAGGTATAAAGCCAGAAGATTCCTCTAGACAAGCACTGTCCATACCACCTGCAGCAATGTTCTGGGACCAGCTCACACCATGTCCAATTAGTCCCCTAAATTAAGTTCTAGGAAATGTCTAAAATGTGAAATAAATAAAAGGCTAGAGAGGACAAACATTATTTGATTCACATGGAAGCAAATTCTTCCTCATCGTCAGAGCCAGAAGTGGCAAGATAATTAAAACTCAACACTGCAGCAGGAATGGAAACAAACAAAAAGGCTTTATAAAAACCAGTTTATCAGAGTTGCCTTGGATTGCTTAGTTGTTCGTGGAAGGGGACACGTCAGGTCCCCAGTACCCCCAACTGCACAATGCTCATCCATGGGGATCACCACTGAGACCACTCAATTTCTTCCTAGCTCTAGGTTCATCAAAGGCACCTTTTGAAAAAGTAGTGTATTTTCCTTGCCTTTCAAATTCCAAAACAGCAGGGAGTATTCCAGTTTCCCCACCAGGCACTAGTTCCCAGGGTGGAGCAATATCCTGTACACAGGAAACCATGCTCTGAATCCAATTAGGAGAAACAACCTACGGCCTGGGCTTCCCCTTGTGGCTGCTTGAGTTTCTGTGCCTGTAAAGGTTTCTGAGCAATGTTCAGGCTAGCTAGTTTATCCATGACTTTAGTAACAAATATGGCCCTCTGGACCAACCAATATGGCCCTCTGGACTTGTCGTAAGTCAACATCTCAGAGTGCTGTTAGCATGAGGGAGAAGTGGAGAGATCACTGTGTGGATGGCACACAGAAGACTTCCTCTTCCTGACATCACAGACACTGTTGATCAGTTGTGGTGATATATCCCAATGGGGTACCTCAGAACCCTTTCCAACATGGCACTCTAAGCCTTCAGGTAGAGTTGACCCCAAACTGATTCTGTCAGTGAAAAAAGAGGCTCAAAGGCTAAGTAACCTCCCCAAGGTCTCACAGCTGGCCAGTGTCAGAGCTGGTGTCAAACATGGCTCTCCTTGACTGTCTCAACAGCAGGTCAACACTCACCTTCTAATTCCAAGTTGGAAGGTTACTATGTTCTGTATTCCCCCAGAGCTTCCAAATGATCAACATGACAGGCAAGAGTGGAATATCCAGGGGCACCTGGGTGGCTCAGTCGGTTAAGCGTCCAACTCCAGCTCAGGTCATCATCTCATGGCTCATGGGTTCGAGTGCTGCGTCGGGATCTGTGCTGACTGACAGCTCAGAGCCTGGAGCCTGTTTCAGATTCTGTGTCTCCCTCTCTCTCTGACCCTCCCCTGCTCACGCTGTCTCTCTCCCTCCCTCCCTCTCTCTCTCTCAGAAATAAATAAAACATTTTTAAAAATTTAAAAAAAAAAGAGTGGAATATCCAAACAAGAACTCTGTTGTCTCAGTGAGATAGAACTGGCAATACTTTTTTTATAGCAAAGGTTAAAGAGTTATATTTCTCTGTGTTCATCTAATATTTGGTCAGGATTTTTGTTTGTGTGACCCAGTTCTGACTACAAGTCAACCATGCCTAACCCTTGCATGGGAGCACTATTTTCTGTTGCATGTCCACCTCTAATTCTCCATGCTAACCAACTCATAAGAAGCTCAAGACCTAGTGAGGCAAAAGTAGTTTCCCAATGCCACCCAGGGCTCAGTCCAGAAATGGACTTTCTGACACCTTGTTCAGCCTATCTACCTGGTTAACCATGTGTCCCTTCTCTTCAAATGGTCTAGTTCCTTAAACCTGAAGAGGCTTTACTCTGACTTAAAAAAAAAATTAAAGAGTTCTTCTGACTGCATAGTTAGCAGGCTAAGCACCCTAAGGTCAGTTAGTATTCAGATGGCGATAAGATCACAACTGCATCCTGCAGACAGGTGGTCACAAGCTGTTGATCAGCAATGCTAAATGCAAGTTGAAACCTAAAGACAATATTGATATGATTAAGGTAGGACTTTAGAAATATCTTTGTAAGTCTGGCCTATGAAGAAAAATCCTTTGGCTTGAAACTTTCTGAAGTTAGACCCAAGTGGGTTAGACCAAGAATGTATTTGAGATAAATGAATTGGTTCCAACTCTTTCAAAACTGTATTAATATATTAAGATTCAACCCATCCACAAACATTATATTTGTCTCATGGAGCAAGGGGCTGTGACCAACTCTTAATGTCTGTTTTCTGAGACAGATGTGTGCCTGAAAATTTTCTGAAACTAATGAGGCATCTGTCTTTTATAATATCCAACTTGCTTGTATATAACATTGTACAGATGAATCCACAGACACCCAAACTGACGCCCTATTACTTCCCCAAAGGAAGATGCTACAGGGACTTTCATCGTCCTCCATATGACACAGTTGTTGGAGTAGATGCTGACCACGGGCACGCAAGGTGCCTTGCTGGGTGGTGACTAATCAATTTCCCAGAGGACTCTGTGGGGTAGCAAGCTCCTGAGGAAATAGATGGCAATGAATCACAGTGCTCAGGAGTGGAAAATATAATGTGATTCACATTAAAAGAAAAGGTTGAGGGAGAAAAAAACAACTAAAAATTAAAACCACACACATACACTCACACATCAGCAAATACCACGCTGAGCGTGTCAGTGTAACTTCTGCTTTTTCAAAGTCCAAAGAAGGCAGAAGAGGGCACATTTTCAAACCAAGGCCTAATAAATCTACTTGGGGAAAAATGGAACTAGTCTAGTGCATAAAGTAGTTACATAAAAAGAAATGGATCATTTTTAGTGAAGTTGGTATTTGTTATAAGAAAAAAGGAGCCAATAGGTTATTTTTTATTCCATCTCAAATAGCCTGTTAGACACCTTCTTTATTTTTTGTTGAATACTATCAAACTCTAAAATTAACTTTTGCTTACAGTATACTTTATCTCTGTAGATAAAATCCCTGCCTCATTACTATAATCATTCTCTGAAATAGCATCATTCAATTTTTCAGTAATGAGTTACCCAGGAATACAAAATAAGGGAGTAGAAGTTGAGGTCCTTAAGAATCCAATCAATAAGCAAGTAAAAAATAAACAAACAAAAAACAAGCCTCAGTGCTGTTGAGATCAATCACTTTGAAATGATGGAAATTATTAGAAACAATGAGTAGGGCCATCAGGCTTTGATTTAATGTTATAAGTCAACGAATAATCCAAGTAGGCACAAATTGTGAGTTTCTTTGCCGGTGCTTAAGTGGATAAGTATGCATCTGAATTATTTAGTTACAAGAAAACATGACCAAGTTTACAAAACATAAAATGAAGTTCATACTTGGATAGGATTTGGTTTATTCCAGCACCAGAGATGGCCAAATAGATTTTGAAATTGGTATGAGCTAGAAATTGAACAACTTGACAGTGTGGGACAGGAGGGAGGGTTTGGGGTGGGCATCTTGAATGGGGGTGTTATGTGACCACACTGGTTATTTGTTATAATCTAAGCAGTGGTGTTACAAAATAAAATGTCACCTCTTTTGGAAAGTGGCAGCAATCATGTCAGGCATGTGGAGCCCAGAGGTGGGAGAAGGGCAGAAGGAAGGAAGGATTACCCCCCACATACCAGACACACTGGCATCTGCAGAGCTGGGCCCCCAGCAAATAGCCTGGGTCAAGCTTCAAATGCTTTACTGTGGCCTGAATTTTCCAAGTATGGGAGTTTTCTTGGGCTGAGATAACTGACTGAAATCTCCACTTTTTGTTTTGTTGCATGAACTCCTAGACATACCTTTGTACTCCCATTTGCCAGTAAAAACAAAACAAAACAATGTCAGAAACTGCATTTTGGGCTCAGATGTTTTGGTCCCTGCATCTTTCATTTAATGTTACCATTGTTTATTTTGATCTAACTAGTAGCAAAATTTACAGTTTACCAAAACTCAACAGGATTATTCATCATTTCAAATTACCCATCAGTAATAAACATTCCTGGTTTTCTGTAGTTTGTTTATCTTATATTTCTAAATATCAAAATTCCTATCATATTCAGAAACCATGCCACCAGATAATAAAGACTATGTTTTATTTTCAACTTGATTTTTTTCAATATTTTTGGTTAAAAAAGTAGGGTACAGCAAGTGATCCAATTAACCAAGTAAGCATTCAAATCTAATGATTTCCTGTAAATTTAGAATAACCTTTTTATTACAAAAGCAATGCAAGTTCGTGATACAAAAATTCTAAAATGAATAAATAGATTTGGACAACTAGATCTATTAATACTCTGTAGTACATCCCTCCAGGTTTTTATGATCCCATCTGTCTCTACTTCCTCACTGTATTTCATTTCATTTTGTAATGTTTATTATGATCTAAAATATATTGTATATTTACTTGCTTGATTATGTATTGTCTAATTCTTCCAGGAGGATGAGAATCTCAGGGGAAAAGGCTTTGTCACATTGGCTCACTACCAACCTCCTCTAGCCTCACAATGTGTCTGATGCATTGTAGGATTTCCTAAAGATTCAATGAATGAATGAAAGAATGAATAATTGGCACACATTAAATAATTGAAAAACTGAAAGTCATTAAGTCAAGGGGATGGCATGTGGACTGGAGCATGTTTCTGTTCCATCTCATTTTTCTTTATACTCCATCTGCTATTAGGTAGCTAGCCTATTAGTTTCTGTTTGAACCCTGTAAATGTAACTACAGGCAGATATTTAGTTCATTTTCGTTATATGAGAAATTGTAGAAGAAGTAGTGGATTTGGTGGGAAATGAAAGAGAGGAAACTCCACGAAGTTGCAGATTTGGTGGGAAGTGAAAAAGAGGCAACTCCACAGATGCGTTGGCTGTGCACAATCAGCGTCAACGCAGAGGAGAAGATGTGAATGGGGGCACCACTGGGGAACACGCTAGTGCCCTTAAGCAAGCGCCTATGCCCGTGCTCGAACCAGCTCTGCTCACTCCTCTGCTCCCCAGGTCTGGTTCTACACTGGCAGGCAGGTCAGCAAGGGCCTGACCTTACCATATGCGGAGGGAAAAGGCTGAGGAAGATAACTTATGCAGTGACCAATGAAAGAAAGATCACAATGATCTCTTTCATGTTTTGCTTTATCCAACATCTGGACATTTTTTTAATCACCAATTTCCCATTCACAGAGAAAAAGTAGTTGAGGCAGTGTATCTTGATTTCATAAAGATCTGCTGTGTCCTTACCAGACAATGATACTTTTTGGCAAAAGATCGAAAATCTGATCTCGCCCTTCCTTTTATTTCTTTTACTGAGGATGAAACACTATGAAACAATTCCTGAGTGTACCATTCTGATGGGGCATGGGGACAGTGATGGGGGTAGGGATTTTTTTTTAACTTTCTCTTTGGAAATAATTTTGACCTTACAGAAAAAATTACAACAGTCCAGAACCCTTTTTAATCAATAAGAAAACAAATAAAAATGAGAAAAGATTTGAATAGACATTTCCACAGAGAAGATATATGAATGGCAAATAAGCACATGAAAAGATGCTAGACATTAGTCGTTAGAAAATGCTAAACCTGAAATAAGACCACTACACTTCTATCACAATGACTAACCTTGGGGCACCTGGGTGGCTCAGTTGCTCAAGCATCCAACTTCTACTCAGATCATGATCTCACAGTTTGTGAGTTCAATCCCCACATTGGGCTCTCTGCTGGCAGCACAGAGCCTGCTTCAGTCCTCTGCCCTCCTCAGTCTCTGCCCCTCCCTCAGACTCTCTCTCCCTCATTCTCAAAAATAAATAAACATTAAAAACTTTTTTTAATTAAAAACAAAAAAAGAATGACTAACCTCAGAAAGATTGACAATACCAGTTGTTGGTAAGGATATAGAAAAAAAGATCCCTCATACATTGTAGGAATGTAATAAAAGATACAGTCTCTTTGGAAAACAGTTTGGCAGTTTCTTAAAAACTAAACATATACATACCGTATAACTCAGAAATTTCACTGGTTTAAGTACCTACCCAAGAGAAATTAAAATATATGACACATAAAGACTGCACGTGGATGTTCATTACAGCATTATTCACAATATTAAACAAAAACCCCCAAATTTCTATCAACTATAGAAAAAAAGGTGATATATCCATACAATGAAATACTATTCCACAGTAAAAAAGGGAACAAACTATTGACATATGCTATGATGTGAATAATTTTAATAATTAATAATTATTAATTTAACTCATGCTAAGTGAAAGTAAGACACAAAATCCACATATTATATGATTCCCTTTACATGAAATTTCTAGGAAATTGTATATATTTACCCAAACACTCATATTTGTATACTTAAAATGGGTGAATTTTATGACATGTAAATTAAAAACCAATAAAAGTGTTTTCATGAAAGCATATTCTAGGGGCACCTGGGTGGCTCAGTCGATTAAGCATCCAACTCTTGACTTCAGCTCAGGTTATGATCTTGCAGTCGTAGGAATTAATCCCCACATCAGGCTCCGTGCTAAGCATGAAGCCTGCTTGGGATTCTCTCTCTCTCTCTCTCTCTCTCTCTCTCTCTCCTTCTGCCACTCTCCCCCACTCTTGCTTTCTCTCTCTCTCTCAAATTAAAAAAAGAAAAAGACAGCATATTCAACACATTTTTGTTCTGCACTGTGCTTTTTTTCAACCCAAAACTACAACTTAAACAGAGTTTTGTGTCAACACATTAGCTCTCCTTTTGTTGTTACTCGTTGTATAGTGTTTCTGTAGGGCTGTGCCAAAATGTAAATAAATTAACTAACCATCAAAAAAAATGCTCACCTTTCCTCATCCAGTCTAAAGGCCTTCGAGGTATTTAGCTTCTGCTGTGCTTAGTTTCAAAAGCTACAAATTCCTTCCTCCCATTCCCCCAAATCTCTGGAGTGCCCCTATAGGAGACACTAATAGTGCCCCACCATGTCCCGTCAGCACCTACCACCCCCACAGCTGTCTAGGGTTTCCACAGCAGTTCCGGTGGCACTCTTTCTGAAGACTCTGACAGCAGCAGACTTGACTCACTCACAAGTAGACCAGAAGAACAGGGACTTAGTGGCCCTTGAAATGGTTCTCACCAATGATGGATGGGAATTCGTGGATAAAACACCCCAGAGACCTCACTCCTTGGTAAAGCAACTCTGAGTTGAGGTCGAATCCTCTCCCAGAGCTCCCCGGCAGGATGGAGACCCATTTGCCCACAGTGGTAATCTGCCCATTAACACAACTGCTTTCCCTTCTCTGTCTCAATTACCCACCCCCACCATCCTTCCGACCAAGAAGTGACACTTAGTAATTGGCTCACACATCTGGCACTTTCTGCTCCACCCTTGTGCACTTATAAAGGCAGAAACAAACCACTAAGTTCACAGGCATTTTGATTTAGTATTAATGAAGCATATGATTTCATAATGGGTTAATTAGAATCCTCTATTGGGACAAATAAGGTGCCATCATTAAGACATTAGCATCAAGGTCTGTGTTTACTTGCTTGCCTGGCCACTCCATGGACACAGTATAAATAACTTATGAGTGTTTGCAAAGAGTTTAATCATTCAAGGCTTAGGTTTTTTTCTGCAGACCTCCTTTACAGGGCCAAGAACACAACAGTCAAGCCACCCTGAGCATATGCTTTATGACTTACAACTCACAAAAAGCATAAAACGGCAAGTCTTTTCCATGCTAACTTGGAAAAAGTCCTGCAAATTTATGGCTGCAAATTCCAAATGACATAAAAGCTCTGCCTACTCTCCTTCCAACCAAGTTGTAGTCATGCCAGATGAGAGAGCCAAGGCACTGGGAAGAGCAGAGAAATGAGATTTTTACGGGATTTGAGCCTTCTCCTGAAATGTAGCAGAATACACCCATCAATATAATTGACAATGTATTCATTCCACTTGCTGCTCTTATCTCATTCTGATGAGCTTGAGCAACTGGCAGGGGCATATGCCATTTAGGCAGCTGCCCAGGTGCTAACAAGTTGTCACTGTGGGACCACAGAGCCCAGCAACTCCAGACACTTTGTGAGACCACACTGAGCAGTCATCATAGGAGATAAGGTCTCCAGCTGAGACAGTCTCCAGCTGAGGTCTGAAACAGCAAAGAGGAACCCGAGGGTGTACAACTTTAAAGAACCATTTCATCTCCCATTAATAACAAATTAGAATATTTTTAAAGATTTGGGATTTTGCCCAAAGTGATAATGAAAACTGGCATTGGTAAAACTTTTTTTTTTTTGGCATTGGCAAAATTTTTAAATTTCACATTGTATTCACACAGTTTAGCAGCAGACAGAGGAAACGCAGTAGAGTGCCTTACTGATCCTAAGTCACGGCCAGCAGTAGAAACTTCCCCAGTAAAGGCAGAATATACCTCTCTGACTCTTACCTTGGGTTTGGCTGTGTGACTTCCTTTAGTGAATAAGGTAATATAGTACGGTCTATTAAGAGGCCTCTTGGGTTTCCACTTGCACCCTTATGCCTCTGTCATGGTCATGAGCAGAGCTTCCATTGAGTACTAGCTGCCCATAAGCCTGACTTAGAAGATACTCAGGTGGAGCAGGCCTAAGCCTAGACTTTGGCCAGGAGAGGCCAAGCCCAGCTGCACCTATGTCAGAGGCAGAGCCACCCAGCTGAGTTCAACCTAGATCAGCCAAACCCCAGCCAACTTTTAGTTGCATGAGCTAAATACATGCTTATTATTAATTTTCCACTGAGTGTGGGGGTGGTATCCTGCACTGTGATAGCTGATGCAGAGAACACACAGGAAGTACAGGAAGCCAAGGGAAATAATGCACAATGGCTTTTCCCAGTTTCCTTCCCTGGACAAATGGGCGGTAACACACAGGATACAGCGATAAAGTTCACAATTGCTTTAAAAAGATCCCCATGATTTCTCTAGGAATACCCCACTTCCATGTTCCTTGGTAGGATAATTTTGAAATGTATCCTACACTGTCTGTCATGGACCCCCAGTGGGATTGAGCCCTAGTTTCTCAGTGTCACCTACTCATGGTCCATCTTGATGACCTTCTTCCTTCTCAATCCCACTCCCTCTCCTTCCCTGTGTGTCTGAGCATCAATGTCCATATAAATATTTGCACATGAATTCTTTTTTATATGTAATTTTTCTAATGTTGATTTATTTTGGGGGGGAGGGGCAGAGAGAGAGGGAGAGAGAGAGAATCGGAAGCAGGCTCCAGGATCCAAGCTGTCAGCCCAAAGCCTGATGAGGGGTTCGAACTCACAAAACATGAGATCATGACCTGAGCCAAAGTCAGACGCTTAATAGACTGAGGCACCCTGGTGCCCCACCACATGAATCGTTGACTCAAGCTAAGACACAACTCATTTTTACAAATAAAAACTAACATTCATCAAACACTCAAATGTCCCAGATACCATGATACACAGATGACTTCACTGCTCTCAGTTTTCTCATTTGTAAAATGGGGACAAAAACAGTGCCTCTCTACCTCTCAGGACTGTGTGAGGAAAGAATGTCTTATGTGCCTAGAACAGGACCTGAATCACAGCAAGCCATAAAGAAATTTTACTATTTCCAAGCAAGACTTGCTTATCCTTATTATTATCAGGCTTCTAAGCTGCATCTGCATGTTGGAAAGAATCTGGAGAACTGAGGAAAATACCTAGGAAAAAAGAATGATGACAAGAGATAAATTCTTCACAAAGCCACTTTAAATTTCTCAGCCAGCTGATGGCAGCACGAGCCTTTAACTAAACAGTGAGCGGGGAGAGCAACAGGGAAAATGAAGCATTCTCCACTGATTATATGTAATTAGTTAGATTCTGCCACATGGAGGGAGGAGAAACCCAAAAATCAGAGAAGGTATGAGAGTCCAGTGGAAGACACCAGTGAGGCTGTACTCTTGTTGTGCATGGCTAAGGCATGGGAGACATTTCTAGAGGAAATTTAGGACAGACCAGTAGTAGCCTGAGGATTTTGCTCTGGTGAGCAGAGACCTAGGCTTGCTCTAGACCCTTCCAGAGCACCCCTTGGGTACCATGAAATAGGGGCTCAAACTCGGCCTCTGGGGCCTCAGAACTCAGCCGGAGGGGGAGAAGGAGATATATCACCCAGGTGGGATTGAAAATGACCCACCCCTGCTTACCCAGGGGAAAGTGGAGGTCTTCCCAAAGATAGCTGCTTACTTGCTCCTTGCCAAATTCTCCTCTGGTGATTCATCCCACCAGCCCTGCTCTTTTGTAGCATTGCTCTTCAGACCTGGATCCAAATGGAGGCCAGGGGAAGAAGAGGGAGTAAACCCCATGCATGTCCTCTGATTACACCTGCATGGGGGCCACTGTTTCTGTCAAATCCTCAGGCCATATTGGCATCACAGGGTTCAGTCAAGTAGGCTGTGGAAGCCATCACACAGCCCAGTTTCAAACCCCACCTTTGCCGCTGCCCAACTGTGATCAAGGGCAAGCTACTTGACCTCTTAGCACTCAGCACTCAGAGCACTTAGCACTCTATAGCACCATCTATAAAACAAGGATAATAATGATCCCACCCTCATAGGGCTACTGTGACAATGAAATATGACAATGAATGCTGTGCTAGTTTCAAGGGGCCAAGTGTTCATAAGCTGAAGCCTTCCTGAAATCCCATGGGAACAAAGCCATTTAGCAGACAGACCATTTGACCTTTCTCCTCCCTCTGGGGAGCTCTCCTGGCTTCCCCAAGTTAGACATGAGAGAATCACACCTTCATCACCTGCCACTCCCAGCTGGCAATGGGGGAGAAGAGAATAGCGGAAGAAAAGAAAGTCTTTACCACCAACTATTCCCCCTGTGCTCTGCCACACCCCTCCCATCTCAATCCCCCTTTTACAGAGTTAGGCAGGAGGGGAATAGAGCATGGCCCCTGGCTCTTCTATTCTCTCCCCATCTCGGCTTCTTCTTGCTGTCCTCTCTTCTCAGCCCAGTTCCGAGTTCATTTTTCTCGTAAATTATCAACCATGCACGTGGTTTCCTTTCTATCATTCTCTATTGTAATGTTGTTAATACCTGTGGTACAATATTAGCATTTCACGTGGTATTGTGGATTGCAAAGATGGCCACAGCTCTCCACCCTTCCTATCGGCCTGCCCTTTGCAAAACGGCTTTGCAGTTCCTCTCACCAATGGCTGTAGTCTAGTTCTCTTTTCTTAAATCTGGATTGGCCTGTGACCTGCTTTGGCCAAAAGAATCTGGAAGATGCACACTGTGTCATTTCAAGCTCAAGCCTCAAGAAGCCATGCATGCTCACTCTCTCAGAAACCTGACCTGCAGGAGGATGAGAGACACACAGAGCAGAGGGGAGCCATCCTAGGGGAGCCATCCTAAGGGAGGCCACCATCGCCAACCTGGCAGCTGACTGAAGATCCACGTGTCAGCCCAGCTGAGCCAGCCAGACCAGTAGAGCTGCATCTCAGCTGTCAACCTGCAGAATCCCAAACTAAAAAAATGGCTATTGTTTTAAGCTACTATGTCTGGGGTTGTTTTTCTAAAAATTTTTAAATGTTTATTTATTTTTGAGAGAGGGCACACAAGCTGGGGAGGAGCAGAGAGAGAGGAAGAAGAGGATCTGACATGGGGCTTGAACCCATGAACCGTGACATCATGACCTGAGATGAAACCAAGAGTCAGATGCTTAACCAACTGAGCCATGCAGGCGCCCCTCAGGGTGGTTTGTTTTTGTTTTTGTTTTTGTTTTTTTCCAGGATAAAAAAGCTAACAGATGGATAGGCAATAAAAAATACAATTAAAGAATTAAACTTGTCTAACATTTTATATGCATTTATTTATCCTTCATCATAATAAAAAAAACCTATTCTGGTCACACTACCACCTCCATTATTATTGGAGCTCTACACCTACTAAATAGTGTAAAATAGCGCACATTCTGGACAATGTAGAGATAAGATTTATTCATAGCTCCAAAGCAGCTGCAATGGCATAAGCATGACTAAATACGAGGTGAAAGACACAAGTGCCACCATTCCTATGAGCAAAGGCTGACCAGAGTGAATGCATAAGTTACGGTTCATATCTCAATATTCACACCAAAGTCAATTCTCCAATGTTGCACATCTGAAAATATTTTTCACTTGGATAACAGCCCAATGAAACAAGAGTATCTCAGAGCCCTACCCGTTCCTGCTATTGTTTAGTTGACTGCGACATTTCATTGAAGTTTTTTTTTTTATAAAAGTCAAATGTGAAGATGTTTTATCTAACGGGAAAGACAGAGGAAGTGAAAAAAGACTCTGACCTTAAAAGACAAATCTCTAGCACCAAGATAAGACGTCAGTATTTATATCTGGAATTTTGCACTTCTGTACCCTACTGTCATCATTCTCAAGGAAAATTCTCATGTGATGCTCTGTGGTATTTATTTCCCATGCCTTCATTCATTGTTTATTATGAATAAGAATCTGTGCAAGAAGAAATGAGGTGAGGATTCGTGAGACAGGCCGATCCCTGGTCTCATGGAGCCTGGAGTTAAACAAGAAATAGAAATGTGGATGGATGACATAGAAGTATCTGATCACACAAATGACTATTACTTTACATGATAAGGAAAAGTATCTCATGTGCAATGAGTAGATCTCACAGAATCTAGGCTCATGGAGGGAAGGTAGTTGCCTTCCTGAGAGGACTAGCAGCATTTATCTGGGGTTCAAATTAAGGAAATAGAGTCATAACAGACTACGTAAACCTAGTTCTGTTTTACAGTCTTGTCTTCTTATGTCAGGTGGGTTGACTTTCTCTGAGAGGTGCTGTGTCTTAAGAGCAGCAAAGGCCCCAGCTTTTGATCCAGAAGGAGGGGAGAGCTGGGCAGTGATGGATCTCACAAACATGGGTAGGGCAGACCTGGGTTCAAATCCTACCTCACAGTCTGGCACTGGGTGAGTCTCATTATCCTAATGGGTGCCTATTTTCTTACTTGTAAATGAGTATAATGTCATCTACCTTAAATGGTGTTAGAGTGGGTGTAAATGAGACAGCTCAAATTGTTAGTTTTGCTCATCAGTCTGCTATGGGGAGAGAGTTAAATGGGAACACTTCATCAGGGACAGCTTGTCTCTGCTCGGCATCAGTGGGGGCAGCTCCAAGGCTGGGGGCTGGAGCGACCCAAAGTCTTGCTCACATGTCAGTGGGGCTAAAGGTAGAGCTGGTTGCTGGAACCCCTACACATGGCCTTAGTATGGGGACTGGGCTTCCTCACAAAATGGTGATTGTTCTCAAAATAAGCATTCCTAGAAAATGAGCGAGGCAGGTACAAACCACATCATATTTGATGATCTGGCTTTGAAGTCACTCAGTGTCACTCCTGTCACCTTCTCTCTGTCACTGAGTTCCACTCAGACTCCAGAAGAGAGAAAGTAGACTTCCCTGCCTGAGGGATCATGGAAAGGTTCTAAGCAATACTGTTGTGGACATTTTGGGGAAATATGATCTGCCAGTGACACACACTGACATCACTCTGATACTAACTCTCTGTCACAGGGAGACCTATGATACTATGAAAAAAATAAATCAAAAACAGGGATAGGAAGAAAGGTTGTGGCAAATGTATGAGAAAAGAGGAAAGAGAGCAGGGTAAGGCTTTTATGTTGGGATGGAGCCCCCCCCCCCATCATGATATCCTCTCAGTGAGCAACCAGCTTCTTTTTGCTCCTGGTGGCCTCATTTCTAAAATGACAACAGCTGTACCTGCCTCATGGTGGTACTGTAAAAATTAAATGGATTAATCCATTAAAGTGATTAGAACCTTGCCTGGCATATAGTCTATGCTCCATAAATGTGAGTGGCTATAGTTTATGTTTTCCTCAACTGCCGTGGTGCTGGTTTGGCCCTGAGGCCAATACATCATTCACCGAATCCCTCAAATACCTGGAAACAGGTAAGCAGCTGCCCCTGCCAGAGAAGTCACACCCACAACAACATATCTGAGCTAGAGCACACAACCTCTCTGACCACATGGTAGGAACTGGAAATCAAGAAAAGTCCCTGGGGTGCTATGCAGAGGGTAATATAATCTCGATATTACATACCCTTCACACCTGCATGCCTCTGTCTCCCTCTTCAGTTCAGCCCCAGTCTCCTCAGCATCCTGAAGGGCTTACACATTTTATGTTTTCCAGTAGAGGTTCAGAAGTCTGGATCTCTTGTCTCCATCTACAACACACAGAACTAGCTATTTAGGGTTTTGAAAGCATTTTAAAAATACTGTGAAAAACTGCACAGAGGATTTCATTCACCTGGTTCTGAAAGGATGCAATGATAGCTGGGAGCATAGCGAATGGCCTTTCCTTCGTTTTCTGACCCTCATTCCTACCTCTGGGCCAGGTAACTAAAGATTTTCTGGGATACCTGGGTGGCTCAGTCAGTTAAGCATCAACTCTTGATTTCAGCTCAGGTCACAACCTCATGATTTGTAGGATCTGGGATTCTCTCTCTCCTTCTATCTCTGCCCCTCCCCTGCTCACATTCATTCTTTACCCCATCCTCACCCCCCATCCCTATGCCAATGCTAAAACTCCAAAATACTCTCACTTAAAAAAATGGAGCTAATTAGCAACCAAGCTGTCTTCTCTATCAATTAAGAGTCATTTTGTTTTCCATTACCCGTTGCATCATATCAGCTTATACAGAGTCATGCAATCTTCAGTTTGAACTTTGGAGATGTGAACAGCCTGAAAATGAAATTCCAAATTATCTCCCTATCTCATTTTTTGTATTAATGACCTTTCCAAAATTACCTAAGCACACAAATGTAGTCAAACTGCTCTCAAACAAACAGAAACAAAACACAAATATTAGATCAAAGCTCAAGTCCCCTTGACCATCACCACTAACAACTGGAGCCCACATCCTCAACAGAGGTAGACACTGTTATAGTTTGGGATTAAATCTTTTCAGATCACTTCTGTGCATTCAAAGATTCAATCTCTCTCTCTTTCTCTCTCTCTCCCACACACATACATACACATATATATTTCTTTTCTAAAAAAATGTCCATTGTGTGTCATCCTGCATCTCACTTATTCCTTGCTCAAGATGTCCTGTCAAACTCCCTATACCAGTATAAGAAGACTCTCTCTATCTCTTTGTTTTTTTATACTTTGATAATATTTCACAGTTTCAGCTTCTCCATCAGGCTGTATAACTGGACAGACTCCCTTGCCAATACATCCTCCAGTAAACTACTGTACAGAAGCCACATGCATGTCTTCATTCTCTGGATTTGAGTTAGGCCTCTGGCCTGAACAGCCTCCCCAACCCTCTCCTCACACTTGAGAAGATTCAGCTTTCAGACCTTGGGGCAAAACATTGATCTTGAATACCAGCTATCTCTATCAGACAAATCACTTAACATGAGTTCCTTCTATGTAAAGTGGGGTGACTGGAATAGCACCTACCTCAAAGGGGTATTCTTGGGGCCAAGTAAAATGATTCATGGAAAGCACTGGCCCATTGCAGGTTACTTAGTGAATGTTCAATAAGTGTTTGCTGCCACCATCACCAATGTCAGTGGTCGTTGTCGTCATCATCATCATCATCATCATCATCTTTTTTGGGTAATAATTTAAATCCCACTTTCTTTTTTCATTCAGATTTTCCTCTGACTCTTATTTCACAAATAGATAAGATTACTGATGAATAGTCCCAATAAGTTTTAATGGCCATTCACATCACATCACAATGACTCTTAATCTTTGCTAATGATATACAAGAAGTTGAGAATTAATTTACTGGCCCACTGTACTCACAGTGAACCACACAGTCACACATAGCAAAGGAAGCCAGTGAATTAAAAAAGGTTACCCTTATAAGGGACAGAAATTTGAATGCTTCCTCCATTATATTATTTATATTATAATATTAAGTAAGTATGAAAACATAAAATAACTAAGTATGAATACCTGATTATTATGATCCTACATAATTATAAAACCCATATACAATTATAAGCTATATAGGAACAAGAATGTAAACCAATACAATTAGAAGTAACAAGACTAATTTAAGGTTAATTTAATTTAGACAATGCTGTTTTGCTAAAACTCTCTCTTTGTAACATAGATACAGCAAAGATTCATCTTCTGTGAGGTAAAGATTAACATAAGAGAATAAAATCAAGAACTTGCCTTAAAATTTTAAAACAGAAACTGTAATAAGAGACAAACAAGTATACTATATAATCATAAAAAGGAACAACCCAACAAGAAGATATATCAATTGTAAATATGCACCCAACATGAAACCACTCAAATATAGAAAATAGTTAATAATAAACCAACAAAATAACAAAGGAAGTAATTAATAGTAATATAATAATAGTAAGGGACTTTAATAACCCACTTACATCAATGGATACATCATCCAAACAGAAAATCAACAAGGAAACAGGGGCTTTGAATGACACATTGGACCAAATGGATTTAACAGATATACGTAGAATATTCAATCCTACAACAGTAGTATATTCACATTCTTTTCAAGTAGGCATGGAGCATTCTCCAGTATAGATCACATATTAAGCCACAAAATAAGTCTCAACAAATTTTAAAAAATCAAAAGCATACCACGTACCTTTTCTGATCACAATGTTATGAAACTAGAAATTTTATATGAAACTATGAAAGAAAAAAATGGAAAAGAGACAAATGCATGGAGGTTAAATTTCATGCTACTAAACAATGAATGCATCAACCAAGAAATCAAAGAAGACACAAAACAATTCATGAAGACAAATGGAAGTGAAAACAAAATCATCCAAAATCTTTGGGGTGTAGCAAGAGCTGTTTGAAGAGGGAAATTTATAGCAATGCAGGCCTACCTCAAGAAGCAAGAGAGTCAACCCAACCTTACTTCTAAAGGAGCTAGAAAAAAAGAACAAACAAAACCCAAAACCAGCAGAAGGAAGGAAATAATAAAGAATAGAGCAGAGATACATGAAACAGAAACTTAAAAAAATCAATGAAACCAGAAACTTGTTTTTTGAAAAGATCAACAAAATTGGAAAAACTCTAGACACATTAATAAAAACAGAGAGAGAGAGAGAGAGAGAGAGGATTCAAATAATAAGGATTCAAATAAATAAAATTAGAAATGAAAGAGAGAAAGAACAACCAACACCACAGAAATGCAAAGGATTATAAGAGAACACTAGAAAAAAATTATATGCCAACAAATTGGACAGCCTGGAAGAAATGGATAAATTCCTAGAAACATATAACTTCCCAAAAGTGAATCAGGAAGAAATAGAAAATTTGAGCATACTGATTACCAGTAATGATAATAAATTAGTAATTAAGAAACTCAAACAAATCAAAGTCCAAGACCAGATGGCTTCATAGGGGAACCCAACATTTAACAAAGAGTTAATACCTATCCTTTTCAAACTATTTCAAAAAATAGAAAAGAAAGGAAAACTTCCAAATTCATTCTATGAGGCCAGCATTACGCTGATACCAAAAACAAATGAAGACACCACTAAAAAAAAGAACTACAAGCCAATACCCCTGATGAACATAGGTGCAAAAATTCTCAATAAAATACTAGCAAACTGAATCCAACACTGTATTTAAAAAATCATTCACCACAATCAAGTGGGATTTATTCTCAGTTGCAAAGATAGTTCAGTATTTGGAAATCAATCAAAGTGATACATTACATCAATAAGAGAAAGAATAAAAGTCATGTGATCATTTCAATAGATGTAGCAAAAGCATTTGACAAAGTACTACATCCATTCATGATAAAGACCCTCAACACTCAACAAAATAGATTTAGAGGGAACATACCTCAACATAATAAAGGCCATTTATGAGAAACCTATAGCTAACATCATACTCAATGGTGAAAAACAGATCTTTTCTCCAATAGTCAGGAACAACATAAAGATGTCCACTCCCACCGCTGTTATTCAACATAGTATTGAAAGTCCTAGCCACAGCAATCAGACAAGAAAAAGGAATAAAAGACATTCAACTGGTAAGGAAGAGGTAGTTTTCACTATTTGCAGGAAACATGACACTATATATAGAAAAGGCTGCAAACTCCACCAAAACACTACTAGAACTGATAAATGAATTCAATAAGGTTGCAGGATACAAATCAGTGTACATAAATCTGTCACATTTCTATTCCATTTATGATTAGACAAAAACAATAAAATACCTAGGAATAAACTTAATCAAGGAGAAGAAAGACTTGTACTCTGAAAACTATTAGAAAATGATGAAAGAAATTGAAGATAACACAAAGAAATGGAAAGATATTCCATGCTGATGGACTAGAAGAACAAATATTGTTCTAATACCCATACTACCCAAAACAATCTACAAATATAATGTAATCTGTATCAAAATACCAACAAAATTTTTCAAAAACTAGAAAAAGCAGTCCTAAAATTTGTATAGAACCACAAAAGACCCCAAATAGCCAAAGCAATCTTGAAAAAGAAAAATAAACCTGGATGTATCACAATTCCAGACTTCAAGCTATACTATAAAGCTGTGGTAATCAAAACAGTATGGTACTAGAGCAAAACCAGACACAAAAATCAATGGAATAGGATAGACATCCCAGAAACAAACCCACATATATATGGTCACTTAATCTTTGACCAAGGAGGCAAGAATATACAATAGAAAAAAGATAGTTACTTCAACAAATAGTGTTGAGAAAACTTGACAACTACATGCAAAAGAATGACACTGGACCGCTTTCTTACACCATACACAAAAATAATTTCAAAATGGGTTAAAGACCTAAGGGTGAGACTTGAAACCGTAAGTATCCTAGAAGAGAGCACAGGCAGCAATTTATCTGACATTGGCCATAGCAACCTTTTTTTCTCGATGTGTCTCCTGAGGCAAGGGAAACAAAAGTAAAAAGAAACAATTGGGATTACATCAAAATAAAAAGCTCTGCACAATAAAGGAAACAATCAAGAAAACTAAAAACAAAATAGGAGAAGATATTTGCAAATGACATATCTGATAAAGGGTTAGTACCCAAAATATATAAAGAACTTATAGAACTCAACAAAAAAAAAACAGTCCATTAAAAAGTGGGCAGAAGACATGAACAGATATTTTTCCAAAGAAGACATCGAGATGACCAATAGACATGTGAAAAGATGCTCAACATCATTGATCATCCGGGAAATGCAAATCAAAACCATAATGAGGTTTTACCTCACACCTGTAAAAAATGGCTAAAATAAAAAACACAAGAAACAAGTGTTGGTGAGGATGTAGAGAAAAGAGAACCCTTTACACTGTTGGTGGGAATGCAAACTGGTGCAGACACTGTGGAGAACACTATGGAGTTTCTTCAAAAAGTTAGAAATGGAACAGCTCTATAATCCAGGAATTGAACTACTAGGTAAATACCAAAAAAACCAAAAACCAAAAAACAAACAAACAAACAAAAAACACTAATTCAAAAGTATATATACACCAATATGTTTACAGCAGTGTTATTTATAATAGCCAAGTTATGAAAGCAGCCCAAGAGTCCATTGATAGATGAATGGATAAGATGTGAGATACACACACACACACACACACAGACGAATATTATTCAGCCATAAAAAGAATGAAATCTTGTCATTTGCAAGAAAATGGATGAATCTAGAGAATATAATACTAAGTGAAATAAGTCTGTCAGAGAAAAATACCATACGATTGTATTCATATGTGGAATTAAAAAAAAACGAAACAAAACACATAAGGAAAGAAAAAAGGAGGGAGGGAGGAAGGGGGGAGAGAGAGAGAGGGAGACCAAGAAATAACTCTTAACTAGAGAGAACAAACTGCTGGTTAGCAGAGGGGAGGTAGGAGAGGGGATGGGTGAAATAGGGAACAAGGATTAAAGAGTACATTTATCATGATGAGGACTGAGTAAAGTATAGAATTGTTGAATCATTATACTGTACACCTGAAAATACCACAGCACGGTATGTTAGCTATACTGGAATTAAAATAAAAAAATAAAAAGAGGGGTGCCTGGTTGGCTGAGTTGAGTAGAACACACAACTCGATCTCAGAGTCATGAGTTCAAGCCTCCCATTGGGCTTAGAGCTTACTTCAACAAGAAATAAAGAAAAAATTAAAAAAGGAAAAAGGAAAAGAATTACCCTTAAATGCAGTTTGCTGTGTGGAGAGGCTCGCAGTAGTGAGAGGCACCCTAAACAGACCACCTGGGGAAAGAGCAGACTCTGGGGTCCCGTATCATGCTGACTCTGGGCTGTTCACTCAGAGTGGAATGGTAAGTGGAACGCTCACACAGTTCAAAATTTTCCAGCCTCGTTTCCACTCTCTACATTCTCCCTCCACATTTCTCTGTCTTACCTACTGTGAAGATTTCTTTTTTTCTTTTTTTTCTCCCTCCACTAGATTGCCCTTGTCCTTCACTTGGGGCAGACATTATCTACATCGTAAGCCCTCTCTGCTCCTTTGTGGTATCCTGCCACAACTCCAATTTGTAGGACAGCTTTGTCCCAAGGCAAATTAAAGACATGCACACCCTAAGGCAGGCATTGAAATTATTTGGCAGGGCTCTTGTCCCCAGCTACACATCTACGAAGTTTCAAACATGCCTTGGTCACACCCCAAATCAATAACAGCAGAAAACCTGGGGGTAGGACCCATGCAGCCCTATTTTCAAAGTTCACTGGATAATTCCAAAGTGCAGCCAAGGTTAAGAACCAATGACAATGGATTTCAAACTCTTCCGACTTCTGTCCCCAGTGATAAATACATTTCGCATCATGACTTATACTGTACACATGCATACAAAACAGAAGCAAACATTTTATAAAACAATACTTAGCTCTTACATCCTGATGTTTTCTGTTCCACTCACTTGTATTTAAAACAAGGCTGGATGTGCCCCAACTTCCCACTTCACAATCCCTTAGGGGTCTGACCCACAGTTTGAAAAACACTGTCTTAGATAATCCAGAAGAGTTAATTAGTAAACACTATCCTCAAAATAAACATATATTTCAGAATTTCCCAAAGAGGATGTGTGAACCCCTAAGAATAAGTCCATATTTACAGATGCCCATTTTGAAATTTATATTTCAAATTATAATTTTGGATTTTATAATCCAAATCTTTCATTTGACAAAATAGACAATGCCACACTCACACAGACATTCCCTCCAGTATGCACATATGCCTGTGTACTCATCTATTTGAAAAATCTTTAAACAGTTGTATTGTGGGCCCCCAAATTTACAGCTCTTTGAGCTCAATTATTATGTTGTTTCAATATGTGTACTTCAGGGGTGCTGGTATTAATTCTTCCTTTGCTCATGCACCGTGGTGCATCACACAATATGGAGCCTGGCATTAATACTGTTGACAGAGTTCTAGTATTCTGCCATATATTTCTAATTTTGATTTAACAAAATAATACACCAGGGAGGCTGATAAACATACCTGGCCATCCGGAGAGGGGAATTTGCTGTTACTACAGTCTCTCAATAGTTATTGTGCTCCTAACATCAGACTAGAGTTTTAGGTAGCTGGTGTTCTTCTTCTTCTTTTTTTTTTTTTTTTAATTTTTTTAAAGATTTACTTATTTTTGAGAGAGAGAGAGAGAGCACAAGCAGGGGAGGGGAGAAAGAGGGAGACACATAATCCAAAGCAGGCTCTAGGTGCTAAGCTGTTAGCACAGAGCCTGGTGTGGGGCTCAGATTCACGAACTGTGAAATCATGACCTGACCTGAAGTCGGACACTCAACCAACTGAGACACTCAGGCTCCCCAGGTAGTTGGTGTTCTTACCACATGGGCAAAATGGAATTAAATGTTGCTGCTGATGCTGTTTTCACTAATGTTGCTGCTGCAGCAGCAGCCCTAAGTGCTTAAGACAATGTTTTTTGAGCCCCTTAGGGGAAAAAAACCAACCAGGCAAAATGCTATTAGCCAGCTTCCAAAGGGGTTTTGACTTAGAAAAATACAGTAACTTACCAAACCCAATTCTTGGAAGTATAAATATTAAACTGAGTTAACAGTGGACTTGTATGACATATGTTATTAAATCTTACATACAGAAACATAAAACACCAGCTACATAAAGATCATCTTTAGATAAGAAAAACAGAACTGTACATTAAAAAGAGCGGTAGACTGATTCAGGCTTCCCATCAGTCGGAGCGAAGTATCTGGAAGGGTCTGGGAAGCTGTCCCAGCATTACTGTGTTGGTATTACAGAGTGGGCACATAAGAGGCAGTTCCTTAGCAAAGGGCATCTGCTTTCACTTGGTTATTGAACTTCAACATGGTGGTGTTCTAAGACAAATGCAAATTCATTTCAAACTTGCATTACTTGCCTAGCAAATCAGACCCTCTCTAGGGAATATTAAAGTGTTTCTCACCTTGACAGCTTTAACTCATCTTAAGTTTTGTTTTTTTTTAAATCTCATTTCTCTGTGGAGAAAAGCTAAATTTGTGCGAAAGTATCTTGATCACAACTATTCATTAATTAAACAAATATAGATTAAGCATATATTAGGTATGATTGCACTGTGGGAAATACTCATCGGAAGCTCTAAAGCACTTATAAAATATTTAAAAACTGAAACCCTCAAGGTAAAAGCAGATTGAAGAAAACAGGCTGCCAATCAATGTTACCAAAGTTAGTAAGTGTTAAAAGAAAACATTATTCCATAATCCTAATGAATTGAGAAGTGTGGAGTTATGCAAAGTAAAACAGGTTTCTTTGTTACAAGGTTTCTGGAGCCTCTATGTGAATATGATCTGAAAGGGTTAAATTTATTCCAGTATCTCCCCAAATTCTTTAACAAAAGAGGTTTTATAAGTCAGTATCTCAGGATTAGGCCACCTGTGAAAGATGGTGACTGAGAGCATGTTTTCGCTCTCTCTCTTTTCCATTTCCTTTAAATTAACTGTGTCAGAGAAAGGCACTGCCATCTATCTCTTTAGAGGGGAGGACAGAAAGAAAGATACAGCGGCCACTAGCCCTACATGGCTATTGATCCCTTGAAATGTGGGGAGTCTGAATTGAGGTGTGCTATAAATAGAAAATACACACCAGGTTTTGGAGATTTAGTTTAAAAAATGTAAATCTCTACTTCATTAAAATTTTTTTACTTTGCTCACATGTGGGTTAAATACATACATCATTAAAATTAATTTTACCTATTTTTAAACATAACTACTAGAAAACCTAAAATGACATATGTGGTTCACATTATATTTCTAATAAACAGCATTTCCTTATGGAATAGCCCTTAAAGCCTTACTGGTCACCAACACCACACAGCTATCCTCTACCTCGTGTACAACACACACACACACACACACACACACACACACACACAGAGTGTCTGCTCAGCTTAAACACTGTACTCTCTGTTGCCACCTCTTGCTACAATCTTGCCCATCCTTTAAAATCCATCTCAAACTACAGCAGGCAACTCCTGACATTTATGAAGACTTGATTACATGCAAGGCATTGTGTTAAGTACATTTCATGGGACTCCCTAAGCCATTACAGCTGCTTTCCGAAGTGAGCAGCGTTTGATTCTCATTTTTTAGCTGGAAGACAAGCTCATGGTGCGCACCATCAGCGGGTCACTGGTAAAGCCCAGATTCATCTTTGCTTCATCAGTCACCACTGCCCCACCTAGTGGTCTTTGCTATCCATGCCCCAAGTCTGCTCTGAGTTTCTGAACACATGTATCCCTCACTCCCTGGAATCCTTACTGCACTTAGTTAATGCATCTTGATTTATGAACCTTTTTCACAGCATGGATTACTGCATTGTATTGTAATTCTTATTTGTCTTATTGTGTGTGATCCACACACTCTCTGAGACCAAGATGAATTTTGCTCATTTAAATCTTCATGGAAAACAATACTTTAAGATCTCAGTCAGTATTTGATTAATGTACAGTATATTATGTATTTAAACACATCATATACTCCTCTTACGCCTTTTACAAATGTAAATCTTGCTGTTGACATAAGAATTGGGTATATGGATGTGGAAGGCCATTACTGACAGGTGGAATTTAAAAGCAAAGCAAAAGAGAGCAGCTGGAAGTCTGGTCTCACTCTAGTGGAGGAGACCTCCGAAGACCTTCCCACAGTGGCTCCTCTATCTATGAAGAGTAGTAACTCTCTCTCTCTCAGCTCATACTGTCAAGCTAACCCTGATGTCTGCTCTGGCCTTGTCTCTAAAGGAGATCTTCCCCCACCTACCCCAACCATACAACAGTGCCTGAGAAAAAACTGATGGGGGCGGGAGAGAAGAAATTAAGGTAGTAATTAGGGGTAATTCCAAAACGTCAACATTTCTAGTTAAGTTTAGAAGACTCTTCATCATGTACCCATTTGTTGTCTGAAAAAGGCACAATAAAAGCAGACTATAAAGACCCTCAATTGCACTGATACATTCCAAATGCTGGTATTTGCATGAGAATAGTAACATTTCCCATCAAAACATCTCCTGGTGACAGTTCTAGGAATATCAGTATTCAAAGAAATATGTTTTGGTAATAGAAAAATATGTACCTGTGAAAAACAAGGATTTTTCATCCCTTCACAAAGGTTGTGTAATGGAGAACATTTAGGTAACCTCAGATCACTTCAAAATGGATGTACTCGTAATTTTCCCTAGCTCATGATCTAGACTTTTCTCTCAGAAGCCAGGTTTCCATGACTTTATGAAGTTTTCCTCACTTCAGTATACTCACATCCAAGTGTGGGGCATACCTTCTCACCAGGTTGACCATCTTTTTCTCTGGAATGTCTTCTTTCAAAGGACAAGCTATGAATTGTTGACCTTCAACAATCTAAACCTTATCCCGGGATCTCCAAATTGGATTCTTTGACCTTAGTTTACATACATTTGGTTAGGGGCACCTGGGTGGCTCAGCCAGTTAAGCGTCCAACTTCAGCTCAGGTCATAATCTCATGGTTCCTGAGTTCGAATCCCACATCAGGCTCTATGCTACAGCTCAGAGCCTGGGGCCTGCTTCAGATTCTGTGTCTCCTTCTCTCTCTGCCCCTCTCCCACCCCCACCCACACTCTGTCTCTGTCTCTCTCAAAAATAAATAAGCATTAAACAAAATTAAGTACATTTGATTAGACAAACCATAAGAAACTCTTAAATACAGAGAACTGGGGTTAATGGAGAGGGCTGGGGAGTGGTATAAATGGGTGATGGGCATTAAGGGAGCACTTGCTGGGATGAGCACTGGGCGTCGTATGTAAGAGATGAATCACTGAGTTCTACTTCTGAAACCAATAATACACTGTATGTTAACTTGGATTTAAATTTTAAAAAATAATAAATATTGATGAACATAAAATAGTGCTAAAATGAAAAATAAATACACTTATTTTGAATAATTTTCTCACAAATATGTTCACTATTTTGGAAATCCCTTATCTTCAGGAATGACTAGTATTTCTAGGAACGTATATGTATCTGTAGTGATTTTTCAACCACTTCTATTTCTGTTCTGCCAATTAAAGAAAGAAGCAAGCAATTCACGCATTTATTCAATTTTACAAACATTCACTGGATTTTGTCCCAGGTCTAAGATGGACACTGTAGGGACACAAACAGGGTCCTGGTTTTAGATGTAGGCATACGAAGGGGAGGCAAAGGTGGGTGCAGGTTCAACTGGGGGAGCACGACGCAAAGCATTTAGTTTAGACAGAACCACTTGGCTGAAAGTAGACACGCCAAGGCAGAGGCATGAGAATCCCGGCTGGCCTTGGGGGTACTAGAGGTTGGAGGGGAAAGGCGTGAACTCAGGTGAGGACTGCTATTGTACAATGGGAGCCACAGAAATCCCTGTCTGATGAAGGGGTGCTGGAGGTAGAAGGACAACTTAGGGAAGATAATCAAGAGCTGAGCTAGGGAACTATAACCTGGCTCAGAAAGAAGATGCCAGACACAAGAGCTCTTTACCAGATGCAGTGAGGAAGCATCCATTATAGACACCAAGAGGATCAGGAAGTCAGGAGAAGGGGCTGGTGCAGGCAGGTGGATGATTTTTCTACGTTTAGATAAGTTGAGTCTCAGTGGACAAGTCGAACACTAGTTGAAAAATGAATAGGACTAAATGCATAATCTCCATCAGGACAGACAGTCCACTCCCCCAACCTACATATGCAAACAGAGAATGTAAGGAAGTGGTATTACAGCTGCCCTTGTGATTGATAAAGCCAAGGGTCAAACTGTCTGTGTGAGAAGGAAGCAACCTGACTTGCTGGCCTTATCAAGATACAGGAATTACTGGGGTGCTTGGGTGGCTCAGTTGGTTAAGTGTCTGACTTTGGCTCAGGTCATGATCTCATGGTTTATGGGTTCGAGTCCCACATCGGGCTCTGTGCTGACAGCTAGCTCAGAGCCTGAAGCCTGTTTCAGATTCTGTATCTCCCTCTCTCTCTGACCCTCCCTTGATCATGCTCTCTCTCTCTCTCTCTCTCTGAAATAAATAAAACATCTAAATTTTTTTTAATTTAAAAAAAGATAGAGGAATTACTGCTGTGAGTAGGTGTATGATTATTTCATTTTTGGATGAGGTGAGTCTAAGGTTCTGTGGATGATCAAGATTGAGAAATCCAACAGGCAGTTACAGCATTAACACAGACAACTGGATAAGTCGATGTCCAGAAAAGAGTATCCACAATGAAGGAGGTGATGGTCTATAGAAGCCAGGTCTCCCTGAAGTCTTCTATTCAATTCTGGGTGCCACACTTTGGTGACAAAATTAGGGCTTGTCTAGAAGGGAAGAGAAATGAAATGTGTGGCCATGGTTTGGGGGAAAAGCTTGAAGGAGCTCTGAATGTGTGACAGAAGAAAAGGAAAAGCAGGGAAGCCTCTTTCAGTCATGTAAAAGAGGAATCAGATATGACCAATAATAGGAAAGAGGTAGACATAGGAATCAAAGGACAGATACTAGGGGAAAGCACATTCCAAGTCAAGGTAAGGACTCCCTGGCCAGCACTTTGGGATGTGGTAATTTCCTCTTCCTTAAGGAAACTGAAGCATACCTTGGACAACAGCCTCAGGGGATGCTAGCAAGGAGATTGAAGAATATGGTGGAAAGCTCAATAATAGAGGTCCCTGTCAGCCCTATGACCCCATGGCAGATTGGAGCAACAGATGCATGGGTAAGGGTCATTTACAGAGAGCAGACAGGTGAAGCTACAAGTAGGATGCCCAAGACACAGATTGCGGCTAGAGAAAATAAGTGAACTATGAAAGAATCTTATACCGAATGAGAGAAAAGAAGCTAGTGGGGATAGAAACATCTTAAAAGAGTAGGAAGAAATTCAAAGACTGTCACATAACAAAGACAAGGAAGAGGAAACATTATTGAGGTATAGCTTAAATATAGTAAAGTGTACAACTGTTAAGGATACAGCTTGATTATTTTTCACACCATTCCAAAAGGTTCCCTCAAGCCTTCCCTATTCAGTACCCCCAAAGAATAATCACTGTTTTGACTTGTGGCATAGATTAGATAAGCCTGTTTTTGGACATTATATAAACAGAAGCATGCAATATGTACTCTTTGATTTCTCTACATCAGTATTATGCCCATGAGATTCATCCATGTTGCTATTTGTGAGTAGCTCATCCTTTTCCATCATTATGTAGATAATGGAAATTTCCAGGTTTTGGCTATTCTGAATAAAGCTATTATAAACAGTCTTGTACATGTGAACATAAGCACTCTTCTGTTGGGTAATGTGAATGGTGTAATTTCTGTGTCATAGGGCAGATATATGTTCTGCTTTAATCAATACAGCCAATAAGTGAAATAAGTCAGGCAGAGAAGGACAGATACCATATGTTTGCATGTATAGGTGGATTAGGAGGAACTTAATGGAGGACCATAGGGGAGAAGAAGGGGAAAAATAGTTGGGGAGAGGGAGGGGGGCAAACCATGAGAGACTCTTGAATGCTGAGAACAAAGTGAGGGCTGATGGGGATGGGGAAGAGGGGAAGGGGGGTTATGGGCATGGAGGAGGGCACTTGTGGGGATGAGCACTGGGTGTGATTTGGAAACCAACTTGACAATAAACTATTTTAAAAATCAATGAAGCCAAACGTTTTTTCCAAAATCTTATGCCAATATGTATTTTTTCCAGCAGTGTCAGAGAATTACAATTTCTCTGTATCTTCATTAATACTCTGTATGTTGTCGGTCATTTTAATTTAATCATCTTGGTGAGGTGTGTCATGATATACTATTGTGCTATTAATTTTAATTTCTCTGATGAGAACAGCATTTGGTTGAGATGAGACCATCTGTGGTTGAACACCATTTTATCATGTATTTAGTAGCCATGCTGATGTCCTCCTTTATATAGTGTCTGCTTAAGCCTCTTGTCCATTCTTAAAGTGGGTTTCCTGATACATATATACACAAGGAATGTGAGTCCTTGGTTGGATGCATGCATTGCAAATATCTTTTCAAAGTTTGTGGCTTGCTTTTTTTTTTTAAATTCTTTTAAGGGTATCTCTGGATGAATACAATTCTTCATTTTTATTCAGTCAAATTTACCCAGGTTTTACATTTATTACCAGTTCTGTTTTTAAAATTTTTTGCATAAAATGTCCCAAAGACATTCTCACATTTTCTTCTAGAATATTAATAGTTTTAGTTTTAACATTTAAGTCATTCATCTTGAAATAATTTTTGTATATGGCACAGGGATAAAATTTAAAAATTTTCCTTACAAATATACAACTGACCTAGCATCAGCTATGGAAAAGACTCTCCTCTCTTCTACTTAATTGTAAATCAAGTGATGCATATAGGCCTGTCTCTCTGGATTTTCATTCCCGACCCATTGATCTAATAGGTTATCATTTTTCAATGCTACAATCTCAATTATTAAGCTTTAGAGCAAGTCTTAAAACTAGTATGAAACTTTCAGATTTGTTATTATTCTTAAATACTGCCTTGGATATTATAATTACTTTTCATTTCCATTTAAATTTTGTAATCACTTTGTCAACTTATACAGGAGAAAATGCCATTGGGACTCTAATTGGAATTTCAAAGAATCTATAAGTCATTTAAGGGACAACTGACATCTTTAAAATATTGAGTATTCCAATCCATGAACATGGTATATGCTTCTATTTTTTAAGATCTTAATTAATTTCTTCCAATGTTTTGTACTTTTTGGTGTGGCATTCTTGCACACCTGCTGTTAATTTTTTTCCTAGGTATTTTTTATGGTACTTTTTACACAGTAAACCAAAAATTTTTTACCTTTTCTAATTGTTACTAGTATATTAATCTCTAAATGAGACAGCTTTGTTATTTTCTACTTTTAATAATTTTCATTTCTTTTTCCTTGCCTTAGTGTCTAGTAAAATACCCAGGACAATGTGCAATAAGTGACAGGGTGACATGTGATGAAAGATGGGAGAGACTATGGGTGGTCAGGCATCCTTATCTTGTTTCTTATGCCAGAGTGAAAGCATCAGTATTTTACCATTAAATATGGCTGGTACATAACATATATCAGATTAAAGCAGTTGCCTTTAATCTTAGTTTGCTTTCAGTATTTTAAATTTAAGTGTTAAATTCTACAAAGGATCCTTGATAACTTATGTGGACATTTCAGGAAGAGAGCATAGTACTTTGTTGATTGAAGACTGTCCCTCTCTATTTGGGAAAGACAATCACCTTGGACAGCCACTAACCACACATCTGAGTCAGACACTTTAATCTGTGGATGTTTCTTAGTTCCTATGTTTTATCTTTCCTTTTACTAGCTCTAGGTCTCTGGATCTCGAGCTAAAATCCTGAAAGCACTGAATAATCTCTATATGTTTGACACTGTGTTAAGCCCATCCCAGGTATCACTTCACTCAATCTTGTGACAACTTTTGTAACAACAGATGAGGCAATGAGAGCATAGTGAAATGGATTTACTGATCCATGGTCACACCACCACTATGCAAGGGAGCCAGCAACCAAGCCAGGCAGTCTGACTCCGTAACATAGCCACTATGCCATTAGGAATCAAATCTTGCCCAACCCTTTGTTTGAGGTCACTTCTCTTAATTATGGCCTAGACCATTGGACAAGTTTGTTCACTATGTAGCCAACAGGGAAGCTACTGAACTTCACGGAGTTCATCAGAAGGCCTTGAAAATGGCAGCCATGTTCTAAGTTCCTGCATTTTTAAAGCTTTATCCCATTCAAGAACAAAGTAAACAGTTCTCCAGCATTCTGTCCCATCACTTACTTTTGACAAAAGCAAAAGATAAAGCTCTGCAGCTACAAAAGATAATTACCTGAAAATAAGTCAACTGCTTCTCAATGGAAACATTAGTTTATACGCTCAATCTAGAGAGGTACACAAGTCTTCTTTAAAGAGACATGTTCTATCAACTGTCTTTTTAAAAATTATCCAAAATAAAACTACTGCAAAGGGTATTAGGCATAGAAAGAGTCCTTATTCCTTATATCTTGTGGCTTCATTCATTCTAGTTTTCTATTGCATCATAGTAAATCACCATAAGACATAGTGACTTAAAATAACAATCATTTTATTATCTTTTTGGTTTCTGAGGGTCTGGAATTCAGGAAGGGTTTTGCTGGGTAGTTCGGCTAAGGGTCCTGAATATGGTTGCAGCCAGATGTTAGCTGGAGCTGGAACAAAGAGCAGTTGCGGGAGGGGAGGCACAGCTGGCACAGCTGGAGACTGCCAGGGCATCTTTCTCTAACTTCCTGTAGGTCCAGACCATTCGGTCTCTTCCCATAGGCTAGTTTCGGTTTTCTCACAGCATGGTGGCCTTGGTTAGGTGTAAGTGCTTATATGGCAGCTCAGGGCTCCAGCAAGAATGTTCCAGAAAGCAAAGTTAAAACTGTATTACCTCTTCAAAATTATCCTCAGAAGCGAGACAGTATTTTTTCTGCCACATTCTATTGGCACAAGCGAGACACAAACGTATCCAGATACATAGGGAAGGGATTAGATTTCTCTCTTGATGGCCTGCTAACACGTAGGTTTGGGCAATGATGTAGCCATCTTTGGAAAAATACAATCTGTCCCACAGTCTCAGGTTAGCCATGTACTGCAAATGTCACATATGAGGGAGCCCATGCCATTCTCATGTTTCAGATATGTAAACCAGGGGAAAGCATTTCTAAGCCGCTTCTGGTTACATAGAAGAGGGGAGGAAACTACCACATCCGTTTAAACATGCAACTTTAAAGATAAACATAATATATAGAAATTACTTTGTGAAGTATAAAATATGGCATATTTTATTGTGGTCATTCATTGCAACTTGGAAAGATCTCTGAAAAGCCTGTTATCTCTGAAAATCTGACATTTTATCAAGACAGATGAAGCTCTCCTTGGAAAGTTTTATTTACTTAACAAGTACCACTTGAATTGCCGTAGGAAAGTATTTGGGTATTTCCTAGAGTTGTACTTAATGGAGAACTTGGAAAATTAAAGCTCTCAACAAGATTGGCCTGACAAAATGTTTCCCATTGCAAAAGAGTACAGCTGTGGGCAAGGAATACTTGCTTTGGCCTGGAGCTCAGGAAAAGAAAGAATCAATGATGGAGAAGGCAACTTGCAAGAGTTGCCAGGTTATCAGTCAGTCTGCTGTCTAATTTGCATGTGCAAACTGAGATTCTTCATCCCCTCTCCCAAGTTCAGCCAACTCCCATGCCACATCTTTCAGGGTTTTGTCCATTTTAGTTCTGATGTTCTGAATTTTTGGTTTTGGATGTATACATATACACATATATGCATGTAAATATATATGTGTATATGTATTGCATGTGTATGTATGTGAAAATGCTTATATCAGTATAATTAATGTTGGAAAACTGTATTTTCTTCTGCTTTGGGGCAGGGTGTGTGTGTTTATGTATGTGTTTGTGCTTGGGGGTGGGGTGGTGGTAAGAACATTCATCCCCTGAAATGTTTTGATTCTCAAACTGTTTTCTTCTGACTGCAACTTTGTTTGCATGCTGTCTGCTGCTTTCTGCTCCTCCTACAATATTTTCTTTTCTGGGCCAGCAATGAGTTAGTTGATGCAGATAAGGGACAGGGCTTGTGGTGGCTAACTAGGTTTCTTGATTCAAACACGCCCTCTGCTGCTGACATAGTGAACTGCAGTCTCCTTGGTGACTAGTACTGCTTTTCAGAGGGGAGGTTGGGTCTTTTCTGACTCTGTGATTCTTTTCTCTCTGCAGGGTTCTTAATTTTATCCCTTTTGCTTTTCTTTCTCCACATCTCTCAGTCTCCAAGGGGTAAGTGCCTTTCCCAGGTCCCCCCTTCTGCCCTGAAGCCTCACCATTCCCAAGACTATCACTGCAAGTCCTACAGGCATTCTAATATTTCCACTTGGGATGGGGCTTGACTTTCTAGGGGTGATGTTGCCTGGGCTGCGTCACCCCAGGCTCCCCCAAGTCCTGTCCTCTTCCCCCCTTATTCTCCACTGTCTGCCCAGCACTCCTGACAGGGTGGGCTCCAGAGCAGCTTGGCTGAACCTGGTGCTAGTTGCTCCTTACAGGTAACTTGAAGTTTGTAGAATGTTTCCCAGTAATATTGAGGGCATGTGTAAATGATGCTTTTATTTGCTCTGTTTATTGATTTGAGTTATTTTGGGAAGAAGTTATTCGAAGAGATTTGGATCTAGGCAATCACCATTATTCTACTGCAACTCAGAGCTCTGTTTATTTTTTATTATTTTAATTTTTTTATGTTTATTTATTTTTGAGAGAGAGAGTACACACACACAAGTGGGGGAAGGGCAGAGAGAGAGGAAGACACAGAATCTGAAGCAGGCTCCAGGCTCTGAGCCGTCAGCACAGAGCCTGATGTGGGGCTCAAACCCATGAACTGTGAGATCATGACCAGAGCCGAAGTCAGACGCTCAACCACCTGAGCCACCCAGGAGCCCCTATTTGCTTAAACGAGAATGCCATTTACTGTCTTAAATATATCCATTTTACCCTAACCTGATTACTCTTCACAATACAGGAATGTCTCAGTACAGAGCCATATATAACTTTGTAAACAAGGAACTCTGTGATAACAAGCAAACAAAAAAATTCACACACAAAACCAATTGTTTAAAATACATTCTGACGACCTAATGCATACCCAAAGTGAATTCTTATTCTTATGTAATATCATCAGTCATTACCAAAGCAGCCAAACCTGCCCAACTATATCAGCAAACGGAAGAGCCCTTGACAGCATCTGCCATCCAAAACAAAATTGTAGGTAGTAGAAGTCACTGGAAAAGCTGCACTTGTGTTTTAAGTTGCCCTGAAACTTTTCCATTTGCAATTCAGGTAATTCGCTGCGTTCTAGCAGAACCAGCTCCAGGTGCCAGCTTTAGTCAGATACATCTGGCTTTTAACTCCAGGCCCCTGTGGTAGATAGTAGAGGCTGCCTGTGCCTGCTCTGCCTGCAGATTGCTCTGGCTATGGGAGCAGGCTCTTCCCAGAAGCAGAGCAAGCCTGAAGTGCTGGGAATTAATCCCTCCAACTCCCAATAGCTCTAATCTATGACTTTTGAGATCTGGCTAGGATACCCAGCTCCCTTCACCCCACCTAAAGGGCTGGATAACTGAGTCAGAGTTCATGATCTGGCAAGGTTAAGTTCTTATCCACAGGGCTGATTTGATTGATAATGCACCCTGGATCAGCTACCTCCCTCCCAACTCACCTCCCCACTCTCTTACCAGTGCTTCCCAGGGTCCCCCCCCCAAACAAACTACTTACATTCAAATCTTTGCTCACAGCCTGCTTCTAGGGGAAGCCAGACTGAGACAGCCCCCTAGCTTGGTCATCTTCTCCAGGCTCTCAGAGCCTCCATGTAGATGGTTCAGAGCCAGGAAGACAGCCCCAGACTCGGTCACTGATCCAAACAGGGTGAGAAGGAGAAGGGTCTTGGGTGTAAGGGACCAGGAATGCACAGAAGAAGGTCCTAATGGGACTGTGCAGGGCACAGACTGGAGTACTCCTCGTCCCCAGGACCACTGATGTGGCCATGGCAAGTATTTAAAGGGACAGAGATGAGGTGGCCCCTCCACATTCCATGGCCAAGGCTGTGTACATAGTAACTTCTCTGTAAATATTTGTGGATGACCGAACGAGTTGGAATTCAGTTTGAGAAAACCACATTAATGTAAACCCTGTTAAACAGGAAGGAAGTAGGGAGGTTTAATTCTTACTCTGTTATTAACTCTGCTATAACGTGTTGTTTCATGATGTGGTAGAGAAATGAGATTACCAGGATGAGTTGAATTCTACAGAATTCCACCCCCCCTTTTGACACTGTGGGGGCTCTAAACTATTGAACACTGAACCACCCCAGCCTCTTTGCTGTGAATTCTTTTTTCAATTTATTTATTTATGAAAGAGAGACTGAGAGAGCAAGCGGGGGAAGGGCAGAGAGAAGGAGAGACAGAATCCCAAGAGGCTCCATGCTGGCAGCACAGAGTCCAATGTAGGCCTCGATCCTACAGATTGGACTGTGAGATCATGACTTGAGCAGAGATCAAGAGTTGGGCACTTAAGCAACTGAGCCACCTAGGCGACCCCCTGCTGAGGATTCTGGGCAAGGTTGCACACAGAAGGAATGGTCATATATGGAAGGTGGTGGGAATGATTTAAGGTCATCTTCTCTTTCCCTTACCTTGTCACAAAGCTAGGGGGCACTCCAGGCTCCCCTACTGTGACAGCCCTGGGAGCTGCCGTCCCAGCATCCACACATGTGATGGGTCTAATGAAATACTTATTCAGTGGTCATGAAAGAAATGCACCTGTACACTGGCTGGGTCCCAACTTAATGATTAAGACAAGAGTGGCCAACCTGGGTCATGTTTTAGAAGAATCCAGGCAAAGCTCATCCCTACTGCAAACCAAGAAAGTATTTAGAATGCAGGAGAAAAAGATGAATATTTACAGTAGGATCACTGCTTTTTTGAATTCTTGGGGAGATCAGCTAACCAAAACAACAGCTATTTTTAAATTTCATTATTGTATAATGATCGCCATTTTAAAATACCCATTTCATGCCTGGCATTGGATTCGGTGCTGGGCCACGGCAAGGAACAGGCAGGCTCCATTGGGACCCTTCCTCAAGATGTTGACTGAGAAAGATGAGCCAATGTGGTGTGATCAACCCATGGGATATTTTATGAATAATTCTCCTGTACATATCTACTTTGTCTTATGTGGGCCTATGGTCTAGTCACATGCAGAGCCTAGATAAAGAATGGCTGACACTTCAAGTATTAAAACTTCAAATATTAAACAGGTTTTTTTTGCAGGACTTTATTTTTTAATGTTTTTTTTTTTTTTTTTGAGAAAGAGTGAGAGAGAGAGAGAGACATAGGAAGAGGGAGAGAGAGAATCCCAAGAAGGCTCCACACCCAGTTCGGAGCCTAATGCAGGACTCGATCCCATGACCTGAGCTGAAATCAAGAGACAACGTTTAACTGACTGAACTGCCCAGGTTCTCCTAGATCTTTATTTAAATGTGTTCTATCAGAGGATTCTGGTGGCTCAGTCAGCTAAGCATCTGACTCTTGGTTTCCACTCAGGTCATGATTTCACAGTTCGTGAGTTCAGGCCCTGCATTTGGTTCTGCACTGGTGGTGCAGAGCTTGCTTGGGATTCTCTCACTCCCTGTCTCTCAAAATAAATGGGTTAACTTAAAAAAAAAAAAAGTCTTCTATCACCCTACCTTAGAAACCGGCCTATCAGGAGAAATGTAACCTGTCTTTCATGATCTGGGTCAGCAGTGAATATGTTTTAGTTATAAGTAGCATCCTAAGTGCAAGCACAGGGTTAAGGAAGACTGGCTGCAGATGAGTACTTGGGAAAAACAAAACAAAAGAGCACATCATCTTCCTCTGTAGTCATCTGCCTCTGCTAAAAGCACAGTGAAGGCTATGGAGATAGATGTAAGATGTCCAGGGTGTTGTGACATTACTGCTGTTTAAACAGATCCCCAGGGGCGCCTGGGTGGCTCAGTCAGTTAAGTGTCCAACTTTGGCTCAGATCATGATCTTGTGGTTTGTGAGTTCAAGCCCCGTGTCGGGCTCTGTGCTGTCAGCTTGGAGCCTGGAGCCTGCTTCAGATTCTGGGTCTGCCTCTCTCTCTGTCCCTCCCCCACTCATGCTCTGTCTCTCAAAAATGAATAAATGTTTAAAAAATTAAAAACAAAAAACAAACAAAAAAGATCCGCAAAAGTCAGGATGCTATTTTTCCTAACCTCCAGAAAGTCACCTAATCAAAATCATGATCAGAGTTCTTTCTTTTGGCAATAATATAATAAGCAGTTTCTACATAACGACTCACAACATAGCAGCCCCTGTGGTAGAGGTCACCAAGTCTCCCTACGTGCCTTTTATTTCAGAGGTTCTTTCATTTGGGAAGCGCCCATGTAACTGGGTTCTGTCCAGCTACGTTTGGGTGGAAAGCTCTGTATGCCACCCTCTGACATGTCATTTAAAACCATCCCCTGCCATCCCTAGCCCCCTCTCCCCTTCTGCAATGACCTGTAAACTGTGCCTTCCAGATGACATGCTACAAGGTGGGAACAGGCTGGTTCCCTGTGTCACCACCTGGAGAAGAACCACCTGACCCACACTGGCCAGATATTTGTTTTCATGTTAAGATCTTGAACACTGGAGGTTTACTGGCTAGTCTCTCATAAGGCATGCAACCGTCTAACCAAGTTGCAGACATTCTTCCATCTCTATCAGGAGCAGACATGAAATAAAATGAACAAAGGCCCTGCCCTATTCAGGACCTCAATTATCATCCTAAATGCTTGGACAGCCCACGAGAACATGTCAAAGTGAAGTGTGACACATGTACAACTCTCTCAATACTCTCTTTTGTGGCAGGGGCTGCTCTTATCCCCACTTCATATGCAAAGAAACTGAGGCTTCAAGAGGTTAGTTAATTAATTTGCTGAGGGATCAGCAAGTAAGTGGAGGTACCACAGCTCTAGAACACATGCTAGTCACCACACCAAACTGCCTCTCCCATCGGCCTTTGGTCTCAGCACCCGCCATCCTATGAAGCACTCTGCAAACCTCACCTAACTGCACGTTGATTTGTGGAGGCCTCATAGTGACACCCCTCATTCGCACTGGGTCTGCTCTGCTGTGAGAGAGAGCACATGCAGAGTTCTGAGTCTGGCAGGGCATGCGACATTTCAGCAGAAAATGAAGCAGCATCTCCTCTTGTGAGTGTATTTTCAGGGAGGCAATGCTTCCTCAAAACCACAAATTGATGACCATTATGGGAAGCGGTCTCTGCCAAAGCTTTAGGTCATGATGACTGTGTCCGTGCTATTTTAATGCTTTCTTTTTAACAGAATTCTAGGCATATGTAGCTTTAAAGTCATATAGCCACCTGCATGATGGATGACATTTCTCAAGAAACATCTTTCCTATTAACAATTCATGCTCTGAATCACACTATACTCAGGCCCAAGGAATCAGTCAATGAGCTTCGGTGTTTTGTACTTTTGTCTTTGTATTTTTCTAAATTGTTCAAATTGTATACAAGTGAATACTACCTTTATGATCAGAAATAAAAGGTATTATCTACTAATGATACAATTACTAATATAGAAGCCTAACATTGCCTCTTTAGGACAAGCACCCTGGCTTCCACAATTGGGCTGGTTTTGCTATACTTCAGCAGACTTCAGATTTGGGACATTCTTTCCCTAAAGGCAGCATAACTTCATTTTTGGTACATTCTTTCCCTAGAGGCAGAAAATATGCTGGTACCAATAAAAAAAACAAAATCAATAGCATTCACTTGCGTTCTGTCTCTGATACTTTTGAGAGTATGTTATCACTGGATTATCTCACCAGCAAAGGTTTTATTTTAGAAAATCTCTAAATGTTTGGGTATGAAAAAATACTCATATTTCTAATGTTTGGGTCTGAGGACACTTCTGAGGCTCCCTGCTTGGCTACAATTTGACAAGCGTGACCCACAATGAATGGTTTTCATCCTGGGAGGTAACATGGGTCCTGGAATTTGGAATTACATTTCTTATTCAAATCCTGGCTTCTAAGTCTTTTAATCCTTGGATCCTGAGCAAGTTAACTATACTGGTCTGAGATTCAGCTCTATTGACCCGTGAACTATGGGCCAGGCTGTGCTCAGAAACAAATCTGAAAAAACAAACTGGAAGTTTCCTTGAACATTGCTCCTCAGCATCTGATTTTGCTGACTGTTTTCTCAAATCTATCACAATCCTTCGCAGTATAATAAGAAAAGCCCTTAGCTGCATGCCTGGTAATACTCTGTGTATGTTAACACTCAATAAAGATTAACTATTGTTACTTATAATTACTGTCACTATTATTATTTCCATCCGGGCTTTGGATGCCTGACACACAGGATGCAGCATTCGTTGAGTAGGACTGACTGAATTTTAGGGAGAAGTAAGCCAGAAATAAGACCCTCTCCAATCCTCGCTATAATGTCCTCCTGATCAAGACACTGTTTCTCTGGACCCAGAATTGCAAAAATAATGTCACCAGGTCTTCTTTTACAGCTTGGTGGTGATCCAAGGGGATAGATCCTCCGAAATATTCCCATTAGTACCCTCACCAGATCAGCTGTATGGCCTGGTTTTCTCTTGTAAGTTACTTAAAATTTTCTTCTGGCTGTTTCTACCTTCTGACTTTGTAATTTTCCCCCAATCCAAGATTCTCCACTGCTGTGGTCTTTGGCTGTAAAGAGAGGAGAAGGGAAACCCCAGGGGTCATAGAAAAGTCAGGAAGCCTGAGACACAATCTCAAGACACTAACAGGCAATGCCTGTGGCTTCTCTGGGCTTCAGTTTCCCTTGCACCCCAAGGGGTTCACTGAGGGACCAGCTCTCTGAACAGATGCCCTTCCTCTGAATGTCCACAGAACATACTGCATGCTTGCAGTGGCCCAAGCACTGGCCTCCAGGCTGAGTATCTCCTGGGTCTCTGGTCTCCCTGCCCAGCATCTGCCCTGTGTGGGATTTGTCCTGGAAAGTCCTGCTGAGCTTTACAATCTGCTGCTCCTGGATGCAAACCCTGGCTCTGGCACCACTTACTAATTCTACAACTTGGGACAAGTTCACTGAACTTCTCAGAGCCTTGGTTTACCTGGCTACAAAACGGAGATTGTGGCACTTAATTCACAAAACTGTGCAGGGACCCCAAATGGAATAAAATTGATGGAGTTCTCAACACAGTGGGAAACTTACTGGTGTTTTTTTTTTTTTTTAATCTATTTTTGAGAGAGAAAGGGAGACAGAGTGCAAGTGGGGGAGAAACAGAGAAAGAGGGAGATACAGAATCCAAAGCAGGCTCCAGGCTTTGAGCTATCAGCACAGAGCCCAATGCGGGGCCTAAACCCACAAACTATGAGACCATGACCTGAGCCAAAGTCAGATGCTCAATCGAATGAGCTACCCAGGAGCCCCAGGAACTTACTGTTTTAATCACAGAGTTTTCATGTTATTCTCATCAGAAGAGCTCTATTCAACTTAATTAGACCTTTTTAAAAAGCATGTATCACTCATAGGCATAAAAAGAAACACATAAACAGAAGCATACAGAAAGAAACATATAAGCCAAGTTAATTGTTTAAGGTCTTTAAAACTTTCTCATGAAGTTTCTGGAGCATTCTTCTACTAGGAGTGGTTTATGGCCAGGTTTTATTCATATAACATCATCCTCTGTGACATCAATTAGAAAAAAGAGCATATATGATGCTGGGGTTTTTTTTTCTTAAATTTTTACTTATTTCATTTGAAAAAATTAGAAAATCATCAGTTCAAAAGTGGACCAGCTAACACACTGGGGGCAGCAAATGTCTAAAAATAACTCAGTTATAAAAGTACAAGTATAGTTTATAATATCACGTATCTCAGAACAATAAATAAAAACACAAAATGTCTTTCCTTGTAGATCAGACTGGTTTCTTCTCAGAAAGAATACAAAAGGCAATTAATGATTTGAGATTAAAATCAAACATCCTGATATTCACCTCAGCAACATCTAAATAAATGACCCACACAGCACAGTGCCAACACATAGGTAACAGCCCCAAAATGTTAAGTGTACTAGTTACAAGAGCTTGGACACATATTTTAACTTTTCTAAGACTCCCCTTCTGTAAAGGCAAGTGGTAGGCTTCAATGAAGTTTAGGATGCTTCTGTTATCTAAAGCTCTTTGTCTATATAAATGCTCATGCAACTTTAATTCACCATCTTATTTGGTCACTGAATGCTGTCCCGTTTTTATAACATCTGGCACTGAAGCACATTCACGTAGACAATTTATAAATTTATAAATGCACAGGGGCAATGCCCTTTGCATTTCTGAAGTTAATCTCTTCTATATCAGGAGATTTTATATTTATTTCCCAATAAATGAAAATACATTCAGGTAGATCCCAAATCAGAGACATGACTTTTTTATTGTAAATATAACTTCTGTAGTATTATTTGCCTTTCTAAGAATTTCATTAGATTTAGAGGGAAATCACACCTTGTAGGACTCAATTTTAGCACGTATTAATTGTAATCACAGGTTTCAAGCCTCTCAACATCCAATTAAGATTGTGTTTCTAAAAGAGTGAAATTTTACTTAAAAAAGATAAGCAAAGTAAAAGCCCAAGGATGTCACAAAGTAGGCTGTGCTCTACCTGAACTCATGTGGAATGAAAACTGCACCAAAGAAATTAAAGATTTCACATGATCAGGAAAATCCTCCTTATGGTAAACAAGGTCAGCTCTCAGCCAGAAACTAATAAAGTTAGAGAAGAATATTGGTGAATGTTTCTGCTGTGAGTGAAGACAGCTCCAGTTTACTTGAGGTTTGGTTTTAAAGAGTCATTTCCTGGAACCTCTAGGCTACTGCGGTCAGATCCAATCAACAATTTATAAAAGCCTTGGGACTTCCTGATTTCAAAACTCACTACAAAGCTACAGTAATCAAAACAGTGTCGTACTGGCATAAAGGACAGAAATATAGACCCTCAAATAGAATAAAAAGCCCAGAAATGAACCCATTGGTAAACAGTGAAATGATTTTCAACAAGGGTGCCAAGACTATCCAATGGGCAAAGGATAGTCTTTTCAACAAATGATGTTAGGAAAACTGAATATCACACGCAAAAGAATGAGGTTGGTCCTTACCTTACAGCACATAACAAAAATTATCTCCAAGTGGATCAAAGACCTAAGTATAAGAGCTAAAATCAGAAAACTCCTCAAAGAAAATACAAATTGGATCTAGCAATGAGTTCTTGGATATAATGCCAAAAGCACAGGCAACAAAAGAAAAAAAATAAATTGGACTACATCAAAATTAAAAACACCTGTGCCTCAAAGGACACAAGCCATAGAGTAAAAAAGGCAACCTAGGGGCGCCTGGGTGGCTCAGTCAATTAAGTGTCAGACTTCGGCTTAGGTCATGATCTCACAGTTCATGGGTTTGAGTCCCATGTCAGGCCCTGTGCTGACAACTAGCTCAGAGCCTTGAACCTGTTTCAAATTCTGTTATCTCCCTCTCTCTCTGACCCTCCCCTGCTCATGCTCTCTCTCTCAGAAATAAATAAAACATTAAAATTTTTTTTAAAAGGCAACCCAGAGAATGGAGAAAATATTTCCAAATCATATATCTGATAAGGGATTAATATGTAAAACACAGAGAAAACTCCTACAGCCCAAAAGCAAAAACAAATAAACTGGATTTAAAAATGGGCAAAGAACTTGAATAAACATTTCTCCAAAGATACACAAATGGCCAACACACAGATGAAAAGATGCTCAACATCACTAATCACTAAGGAAATGCAAATCAAAACCACGAGGAGACACCACATCACACCCATTAGGATGACTCCTATTAAAAAACCAAAGTAAGGTGCCTGAATGGCTCAGTTGGCTAAGCATCTGACTTTAGCTCAGGTCATGATCTCATGGTTTGTGAGACCGAGCCCCACATCAGGCTCTGTGTGACAGCATGGAGCTCTTTGGAATTCTCTTTCTCTCTCTCTGCCCCTCCCTGCTCACTCTTTCCTCAAAAGAAAATACATAAATAAAAACCAAAATAACGAGTGTTAGTGAGGACATGGAGAAACTGAAGCCCCTGTAAACTGTTGGTAGAAATGTAAAATGACGCAAGCTTCTGTGGAAAACGGCACGTCAGTCCCCCAAAAGATTAAAAACAGAATCACCACATGATCCAGTAATTCCACTTCTGGGTCTGCTCTCCGAAGAAGTGAAAACAAGGTCTCAAAAAGATATCTGAATACTCAGGGTCACAGCAGCATTATTCACAACAGCCAAAAGGTAAAAGCAACCCAAGTGCCTATCAGTGGATGAATGGACAAATAAAATGTGGCAGACACAGATATAGATATAGATATAGATATAGATATAGACATAGACATAGATGTAGGTATACATATAAATTCAGATATATTAGAGTATTATTCAGTTTTAAAAAGAATGGATATTTTAACACCAGCTATAATATGGCTGAATCCTAAGGACATTATGCTAAGGGAAATAAGCCAGTCACAATGAGACAAACGAGACACTTAGATGTGGAACTGAGAGTAGCCTAATGCATAGCAACAGAAAGTGGGATGTGGTTTCAAGGAGCTGGGGAGTTAGTTCAAGGAATACAGAGTTTCAGTTTTAGAAGGTGAAGAGAGTTCTGTGGATGGATGGTTGTGATTGGTTGTAAAGCAATTTGAATGTTCTTTTTTTTTTTTTTTAAAGATCTTTTACTTTTTTAGTAATCTCTATACCCAATGTGGGGCTCGAACTCACAACCCCAAGATCAAGAGTCACGTTCTCCACAGACTGAGTCAGCCGGGTGCCCCAGCAATATGAATGTTCTTAATGCCACTGAACCATATGCTTAAAAGTGGTTAAAATGGTAAATTTTGTTTTATTTTACCACTATTAAAGGTAATTTTAAAAAGAGAAAATCTATCACCAATCATTTATTTGAAATTCTTTCTTAATAAAAGATGAGAATATGGTAGTCCACCAGCAATAGGACTTTACAAATAGGGGTGTCTGGGTGGCTCAGTCGGTTGAGCATCCGACTCTTGATTTTGGCTCAGGTCATGATCCCAGGGTAATGGGATTGAGCCCCTCATCAGGCTCTGCACTGAGCATGGAGCCTGCTTAAGAGTCTCTTCCTCTACCCCTCTCCCACACTCCTGCACACACACGTTCTCTCTCTCTAAAATAAAATTTACAAATAAAAGATGGCAGGGGGACATTCCCTCCATGACCTTCCCCTCACACCTCTGCCTTCTTCCCATGCCTCTTTTCCTATGTCACCAACTGGCTGCAAAGAAATTGCTGCTAGAATTTAGGATACAGAAAGGAAGAGACTTGAGAATGCCTGGTAAAGTCTTTAATGAACTACAAACATCACAGAAATACTTGTTACTGTTAGTATTTCTATTTCAGAGGGCAACTGTAACACCAGATTTCCCAGGTTTTTCTCTACAGCTGGGGCAGAAGCAGAGCTGGAGGCTTGGAGAACAGGTGGAGGGTGGGCCCCTGCACACAGAGCTCCAGTCACCTAAACAGCGGTGGGTCACATGACACAGATAGCCCTTAGAAGGCTGACTTGTCTAACAAAGTACTACCAACTGAGTGGCTCAGAACAACAGAAATTAATTACCTCATAGTTCTGGAGGCCAGAAGTCCGAATCCAGGCTCCTGCAGGACCCCTCTGAAGGCCCCATGGAAGGAACTGTTCCTTCCTTGCCTCTCCCAGCTGCTGCCTCGGGCATTGCTTGGCCTGTAGACCTGGGACTCCAGTCTCTGACCCTCACAGAGCCTTCCCCAAATGTGTCTTCAGGTTGCCCTCCCCACTTGCATGTCTCTCTCCAGATTCCCCCCGCTTTTTAAAAAAATTTTTTTAATGTTTATTTATTTTTGAGAAACAGAGAGAGACAAAGCATGAGTAGGGGAGGGGCAGAGAGAGGAGACACAGAGTCGGAAGCAGGCTCCAGGCTCCGAGCTGTCAGCACAGAGCCTGATGCAGGGCTCAAACCCATGAACCATGAGATCACGACCTGAGCTGAAGTCAGACACTTAACCGACTGAGCCACCCAGGTACCCCCCAGATTTCCCCTTTTTATAAGAACACCAGTCATCAGATGAGCGACCCCCTCATGACTTCATCTTCTTGACTGACTCTGCACAGGCCCCATTTCCAAATATGGGCACATCTGCAGTACTGGGGATTAGGACTCCCACAGGTCTTTTCGGTGGGGTGGGAGGGGGACATCATTCAACCCATAATGGGGTGTAAAGAGACTGATCATATATCAGTGACCAAGGCACACAATCAGAAGAAGCACACTCAGCAGTAAATCGTTAAGGGCACAATCAGAGTGCCTATCTGATAGGAATGGCCTGTCTGATGCCCTGTTGCGCCAGGGCACGGAGCCCTGAGCACCCTCCCAGGAGTGGGTGAATGCCAAACATGGTCGCAGATGGCTTAAAGACATGAGCAGGCAGACTGGGTGGTTCTTGACCATTGATTTGGAGATGCACTGTCCATTCAGCCTCTGTGGCTGGTGTCAGTGATCTTCCAATGGCCCTGGGAAGTGCTGGGACCTCCAGAAGGGTGGGTGCTAAATGAACCATGGCTTTGCCCCCTGCTAGTCTGGGGTGTGCTAGAGGCCAGAGGACTGTATTTGGGAGATGAATAATAGAACCTCAAAATTCCTAATGATACAGTGATTGTGATCACAGCCACTGTAAAAAATAACATCATGGAGAGGGTAAAAATAAAATAATGAAATTACTTTCTGGAGGCATTCTCAATCCCTTCACGTGCCACAGAGGCAAAAGACAAGGGGGGAAATCACAGCTCTTCCTGACTCAACACCTCTCTCCCATCTTCTGCAATCTGTGGCTCTACTTGCCTCGCTTCTCTAGTTTCAAAAATATTGCTTTTATCACTTGATGCTCCAAGAAAAATACACTGTGCCCAGCCCACATTCCTATCTGACTTTCTTTGGAAATAGAAGTCAGGGTTGGTTCCGCAGAGCACCGTGTGTTGCTCTGTGGCCCTGTCCTCTCCAGCCACCCCCAGGCTCCCTTAATTGCTTCAGTGAATGACCCTGGGTGCTGGGCTCAGGGAGAACTGACACTTGAGTTGGCTTAGATGCATTATGTAAGCTGAGTTCAGGAACTTGAGCTTTGCCTTTACCAATTCTCTGCAAGAAAAAAGAGGGGAACCTGCAAAGGTCTCCAAATCCTATCTGTGTGTGAGAGTAGTTATTCCACAGACAGAACCCCAGGGTTAGAACAAAGGAACCCCAAAGGTCACAGAGGCAGGTGCTGGTCAGCAGAAAGCAAGGGCATGACTGTGAGATTTATTTTTTTTATTTTTTTTAATGTTTATTTATTTCTAGGAGACAGAGAGAGACAGCGTGAGCAGGGGAGGGTCAGAGAGAGAGGGAGTCACAGACTGAAACAGGCTCCAGGCTCTGAGCTGGCAGTCAGCACAGAGCCCGACGTGGGGCTCGAACCCACGAACCGCGGGATCATGACCTAAGCGAAAGTCGGATGCTTAACCGACTAAGCCACCCAGGTGCCCCTGTGAGTTTTAGATAAAGCTAAATTTCTTCCTTTTTAATTATATTGATTATTATGGAATATATTTTATTATTTTATTTTTACCCACCCCATGATGTTATTTTTTACAGTGACTGTGATCACAATCACTATATCATTACAAATTTTGTGTGCATTGCTCACAATTCCAATTTGACCTTTTTATATAAAAAGGGGAAATCTGTACAGAGACATGTGAGTGGGGAAGACAGATGGGGGGAAGGCCCTATGAGGATCAGAGACTGGAGTCCCAGGTCTACAGGCCAAACAATGCCCGAGGCAGCAGCTGGGAGAGGCAAGGAAGGAACAGTTCCTTCCATGGGGCCTTCAGAGGGAGTGTGGTCCTGCAGGCACCTAGATTTGGACTTCTGGCCTCCAGAACTATGAGGCAGTTAATTTCTGTTGTTCTGAGCCACTCAGTTTGTAGCACATTGTTAGGGCAGTCCTAGGAAACTAATACACCTTCATATTTCTGCATGGAGATACCTAGAAAGATATCACAGGGTAGTCGCTAAGAGCTTAGATCCTGGTGTTTGATAGACCTAATTTGAACTGTGGCTCTTCTACTTCATGCTTTGTGACCACAGATTAGTTACTAAACCTCTCTGTGCCTCAGTTTCTACAATATGAAAAAAGGGGAAAATGAAACTATTTCATGGATACCAGAGTATGATGCATGAGGTGATCAGCTCACAGTCTTGACGAGATTCTGATATGAGGTCAGAAAGTATGAGCTGAGCACAGAGCTGCCACATGGGGAGCACTTGGTACCCTCACCTGATATGATTATTAACAGGGACCTTGGAGTCTGTCATTGGAAGTTTATATTTCATGCAACATGAGCTCTGTGTGGCTCCAGGGCTGGCTCTGGGGTGCATGGCTTGTGTAGCCACACGGGCCCTGTGTTCACAAGGACACCACTCTTAGTCTAATGCTCTGTTGACACCACCTTGAAATTATTTAATTTTTTTTTGAAAGAGAAAGTATGTGAGCAGGGGGAGGGGCAGAGACAGACAGACAGACAGACAGAGAATCCCAAGCAGGCTCCATGCCACCAGCACAGAGCCTGATGCGGGGCTCGGTCTCATGAACAGAATGGAGACATCATGACCTGAGCTGAAATCAAGATGGATGCTCAACTGACTGAGCCACCCTGCCATCCCATAATTAATTTTTAAACAAGGGGCTCCCATTTTCATTTGCACTGAGCCCACAAATTATGTAGCTGGTTCTGCCTCGCTCCACCAGCCATGCACATGGGTTGAAAAATCTATCTGTAACCAGAAATTTGCAAGAGAAATTTCTCTTCAGAAGTTAAGGGACTCTCAGGAATTTGAACCCTTTGTTAGCTTCCGAGCATTACTGACCTCCAGTGCCATCCGTCAGATGTGGGTTATATTTAAATTTTCAAATTTGTCTCAAACTTAATTTGAATATGATAGGTACTTTTAAAAAATCTCCCTAGCAGAATGTTTTCCCGGGGTCTGGGGAAAGGGATAAAGAGGAAGGACTTCCATAGCCCATTTCCCTCCTGATTCTTGGGTATGAGCCCTGAGGCCCTGCACAGTGTAACTGAGTATGAAACGTGTCCTGCAAGCACTTGTGAAGGCTTCCTGAGAACAAGGCACACTTTTATTTTCAGCCCAAAGGGAGATTTTGGACTCTTTAGCCATGCTGCCCAAGCCTTCAGGCATCTCTCTTCTTAAATGTTGCATTCAACAAATATTTATTAAGAATATACCAGTGCTACTCCAGGTGCTGAGGAGGCAACATGGGACGAAAGAGACAAAATTTGAATTTCCTGATTTATATCAGGGAAAAATAAAAGCTTGATGAAAAATAAGGCAGGACATAGGGGTGCAGTGGGTCAGGAGGGTGCAACTGAGGTTCGCTATTTTATAGTGGTCAGGACTGGCTTCTCTCAAACATTTGGGGGAGACCAAAAGGAAGTGAGGGGCGGGTCACATGGGTGTGTGGAAGGAACTTCCCCAGCCAAGGAAGAGCCAGTGTGGAGGCACAGGCAGCTGCAGACCTGCTTACTAAAGCAAGGATGCTGGTGTGGCTGGACCAGCGAGAGGCAGACGGGTGAGCCTGGTAAGGAAAGCCATGGCTCAGGGGGACTGACAGGTTGTGAAGAACACTGTGGATTTTATTCTGAACGAGATGGGAACTGGAGGGAAAGGAAAGGTTCTGATGGCTGTGAATTTGCTAATAAAACATGGCCAGGAGGCAAGAATAAAGCAAAGAGATGAGTTAGTTGGATACTGCAAGATTCCAGGTGGGAGATGACAGGGACCTGGAGGTGGCAGGAGTGGGATGGTGAGAGGCCATCAGATAGGGACCTATTTTGAAGGCAGGGCTGACAACATTGCTGATGGACTGGATGTGGGGCATCAGCAGGAGGGTTGAGGGAGTCCAAGGTGCTGAGCCTGAAAACCTGGAAGAATAGTGCCATTTGCTGAGATGGGGAAATGATGGGGAGCAGGACAGGGAGCCTGTCTGAGACATGTTCAGTCTGTAATGGCTAAGAGACAACCAAGTAGAGATATCAGCAAGGTCACTGGATAGGCAGCAGAGGCTGCCATTCAGGGGAGGGGTCTGATTTGGAGACCATTTGCACACAGTAGGTATTTAAAGCAGTGGGGCTGGATGAGGTCACCTAGCAGAGGTATCAGTAAGGACGAGAAGAGGTCCAGGGACAGAGTCAGGCACACTGATGTTTAGGGATCGAGGAAATGAGAAGAGGCTAGCAAAAGAGGCTGAGAAGGAGACCCCAATGAAATAGGAGAAAAAAGAGAAGATGTGGTCTTCATAGTCAAGTATTTGTAAGAAGGAAGGACAGGGACCTGTGTCAAATGCTGATGGATAATCGAAGGAGATAAGGACCAAAAACTAACCTGGAGGTCATGGGAGACCTCGACAAGATCAGTTCAGTGGGCAATCTGTTGATGGGAGTGAATGTAGGAAAGAATGCAAGGCTCTGTTGTAAAGCCAAGTTTAGGAGGCAGGAGCTAGTAGTGGATGTGGGATCAAGGTAGGTACTCCAAAGATGGGCAGGATATTTGAGCCCGGGTGGAAATGACCCAAGACAGGGGAAGGGGGAGACCTGGTGATCCAGGGCAGAGAGGGGACGACTGCTGGAGGAAATGTCCTTGAGTATGTGAGAGAAGTCAAATCTACCATACAAGCAGGGGGTGGACCCCACAGAGAAGCACAGATGTTTTATGCTTTGTGGCAGAGGTGGGGCAGCACATGTGGGTACAGGTACAGGTCTGATGGTAGTTTTAAGCTGGGAGTGATGGAAGTTCTGATTAATTTTAGTTTCTCAGTGAAATAAGAAGTAAAGTCATCAACTGAGAGTGAGGAAGGTGTGGGAGGTTTGAGAAGGGAGGAACCCGAGTGAAATAATCCAAGACATCTTTTTTGAAAACCTATTAGTGGGTTGTGAAATTGATTTCAAAGGTTGGCATTGGCACATTTTAAGTAAATGAAACAGGACAGGATCAGAGGGGAAAGGAAATATCATAGTAAGTGTTAGTTCCCCAATCTTTATTTCATTCCTATATATATGGATGTGATCTTTTTCTTTTAAAGCTTGTCAAAGACTGATTAGAGCAAGAGTGGATGGGTTAGCAAAAACAAAGCAGGCATAGACTAGGGAAGGTGTGGCTCAAGGTTGAGTTTAGTCAAGGGAGTCACCTGAGAGAGGCAGGCAAGACAGTTATGCAAAGGAAGGGTTCTAATCTCATACCCTGGAATCCCCACTGGGAGGGAGACAGATGCAGACATGAGGCAGATGAAGGACACTGACCAGGGTGCATAGTCAGTCAATTGTAGAGCATGGTAGTGGATGAGCCAAAGTAACTCTACAAGAAAAACATGATTTCCTAATTCCTCGTCAAGACTGAGAGCAAGGCAAATATCATAGTGTTAGTTCCCCAATCTTTATTTCATTCCTATATATATGGATGTGATCTTTTTCTTTTACCAATGTTCACTTACAGAGATTTCCTGTTGAATGCCTTATCATAAAATGCTTTATCAGTTAGAGAGCGCTCTCCTTGCGTCTGTGCTGGGCTTTTGGTATGATATGTAAAAATGTTTGAAGTCAAATGGTATCATATTTTGGTCAGTTTTTACAGCATTCCGCAAAAGGAAATTTCTCTCAAATGCAGTTTTGTTGAATTAAATAATACTCCATCATCCCATTGTAAGGTACCTTCAGTTCAATCAACCTTCAACAATTATTTTGCTATGTTTATCAATTATTAATTCTCCTTCTGGAATGATATTTATTTTATAAAAGTATCATAATCCTTGAGAACTATGAAGTCGTGTTTTGCTTTTGTTTGTTGTATTTTCTTTTCTTTCTTTCTTTCTTTCTTTCTTTCTTTCTTTCTTTCTTTCTTTCTTTCTTTCGAGAGAGAGAGGCAGAGGGAGAGGGAGAGAGAGTGTCCCAAGTAGGCTCCATGCCCAGTGCAGAGCCTAATTCAGAGCTCAATCTCATGGCCATGAGATCATAACCTATGCCAAAACCAAGAGTCAGATGCCCAACCAACCAAATCACCCAGGCACCCCTAAAGTCTTGCTTCTTAGGCCAGACCCCTTTCCTCTCTGGAAGAATTGAAGACAGCTTTCCCTGAAGTCTTTCACACCTTCACTATATAGTCTTTCATGGGATATATAAAGAATCCCTCCATATTAAAGACCAACTTAAGAGCCAGGAGTTTAAATGGATTCATGGTAAAATAATAGCTAAAATGTTACATTTTTGTGCTATTCATTTTCTTTCCTTCTTACAGCTAATCATATTTTTCCTCTTGCGATTACAATTTTAATGGTTTCCTGATTCTTACACTAAATGAAAAATGTCTTAGGAAAACTAAAAGACAGACACCTGAGTGGATCAGTTAAGCAACTGACTCTAGGTCACATTCTCACATTCATGAGATCTAGCCCCAGTCTGGCTCTGCACTGGGTATGGAGCCTGCTTAGGATTCTCTCTGTCTCTCTCTGCCTTCCCCCATTCAAGCTCTCTCTCTCTCTCTCTAACTAAATAAATAAACTTAAAAAAAGAAAAAAACAAAAAGAGATTGATTTCTACCTTATATCAATCATCCAAATCAGACCTTATCAAGGTATCTCTCTTGAGATACTGAAACACAATGCTTAAAATCTCATCAGATTTCACATGGTCCCACCATGTTATTCTGGTTTCTCTGTCTCAACTATTATTCCAGGTGCTGTATGCTCAGAAGAGCAGATGCGTGGAGTTCTTTTTTTTTTTTTTTTTTTACAAATAGTTTATTGTCAAATTAGTTTCCACATAACACTCAGTGCTCATCCCCAAAGTGCCCTCCTCCATGCCCATCCCCCCTCCCCCCACATCCATCAGTCCTCAGTTTTTGTCAGCATTCAAGAGTCTCTCATGGTTTGCCTCTCTCCCTTTCCCCCACCATTTCCGCCCTTCTTCTCCCCCTTGTTCCTCCGTCAAGTTCCTCCTAATCCTCCTATACGTGCAAACATATGATATTTGTCCTTCTGTGCCTGACTTATTTCGCAGATGCGTGGAGTTCTTACTGGTGGGACGTCACTTGTAGGATCGGCATGTTAGATTGCAACCCGCTTACTCCCTCTCTGAGGCTGCCTGTGATTGGCTGGTTTGAAACAAATCACATATCCCACCGTCTTGTGCTTCTACTGATGGGGCCCTGCAGCCACCAGAAGTGGGAGGAGAGGATGATGGTGGTCATGGGGCAGAAAGGATGGAGGCGAGAGGTGCATATGCTCTCAGCTGCTCCTATGTATTTATGAAGTAAGACTCTGACAAATGACTGGCCTGGACAGTCAGAGGTATAGGCTGCTGTTTCCTGATATGATTAAGAAATTCTCCTTCAGATGTTCAAATGTTCTCTGGTCTCCTCAATCCATGGTTCTCAGTGTCCTCCATTCTATACCTCACCAGTCTTCAAGGAACCAGAAGCCAATGATTGATCATAGAAACAAAGAGCTAACTATGTCCAAGAAGGACACTTACATAGTTACAAGCATCCTGTGATTACCATGAATACTTCCAATAAGATCTGAAGGCATAAATGTCTGCGGTAAAACTGTGGGAAATAAACACGGCTGGGAAGCATATAGGATGCTCTCTGGTGGACCCGTATGACCACTCATAGGCATGAAGGCATAAGCTTCCTGGCAGAGGGTTAGTGAGGAACTCTTGCTCTTCATAGCATCACAAGAAATGAAGGGGGGCTAACTCTTCCTGACCATCTGCCCTGCCGCAGCAGAAGTGCGGCAATTGGAAAACTGACCAATGCAGGGGCAGAACTACTCCAGTCAGCTGGCCCCTGTTCTAGCCACTCTGGTGGGCCCTAGACAGCCTCCAGAACTTTTCTGTGAAGACCTCCCCTTATTTCCTGTTAGACAAAGGAGGATGAGATTCACCTTAAATCAGAAATAGGGCACAATCCCCAACAGAGCCTGAGCATGGCTTTGTGACAGGACTGTGCTGTCAGGGCAGTGGATGACAGGTTTGCCTCCCGGACTCTCCTCATCTCTCCAGTCTGATCTTTAGGACATGACACTGGCCTTCACAGGTCCCATACACTGATTCTCATTCTTGGCACCTGACACTCCTCTACCTAAACCCACTGATTACTACCCGTCCACCAAATAATCCACCTGTCAGAGGTAATCCCTTCCACTGTGAATCCTTTTCTGGTGTCTGGGACAGGATAAAGTACTCCTATATACAACCATGGCACACTTGAATAGAAAGAGGTCACTGTGCCCTGTCCTCACCCCTGCTCTTTGGTATGACTCCACCCTGTGGAGTCCTGTGAGAATTCAGTTTAAGAGAAGGGGCTGGCCCTTTACAATGTAGATTACCTGTATGCTTTACAATACTTTATGGCCTAAGGTCACCCTGTACACTGTTTATGGAAAGATATAAGCTAAAAATATTAGGCATAACTGGGGTATGAGACAGCTCAGCGAAAACTATGTGTAATGCCAAATATGTGTTAAATATGTGTTAGGACAGTAATCCCAGAATATAGAGAGAATGCATAGGGGGCCCCAAGGACAGATGGTCAGGAAAAGGGAGCGACAAGTTGCTATGGAGTCTGATTGCCTGTTAATACATCCAACCTCACCCTACCAAAGGGTAGAAGCTTTGAGGAAAGCACCCTACATGGGCACCTTCATCAACCTGGTGTGGGGGGGGGGGCTTCCTGTCTGCTCATCTCATTAGCCCCTCTCCCCTTCCTCCCTCCCTCCTTCTGCTCCTTTGCTGAGAAGCCAGGAAACTTTTGAGGGCAGAGTCTCCTTACTTCAGGGTGTTGATCCAGAGGAGCCTCTGAAATACACCCCCACCAGCCCTGTGTTTGTTTAATAAAGAGAAGACCTAATAAAAAAGAAAACACCTTCTTTTTTTTTTTAAATTTTTTTAATGTTTTATTTATTTCTAGGAGAGAGAGAGAGAGACAGCGCGAGCAGGGGAGGGTCAGAGAGAGGGAGCCACAGACTCCGAAATAGGCTCCAGCTCCGAGCTGGCAGTCAGCACAGAGCCCGACGTGGGGCTCGAACCCACGAACCGTGAGATCGTGACCTAAGTGAAAGTCAGATGCTTAACCGACTAAGCCACCCAGGCGCCCCGAAAACACCTTCTTTAAAAAGACAGAG